>NC_028458.1:47913421-48104988 GCF_000263155.2 Setaria italica
ATTGCGATTTACCGACATGACTGAGGGCACTAAGGCCGGGACGGTGATATCACCGGGAAGATTTGATTTTCGGGAGCTCAACGGTAAAAAGATTTTGAAAATAATTTTTAGCGAGTGTTTTAGGTTGGTAAATTTTACGGATGTTACAGGCAGCATACTTAATGAGGAGAGAGGAGAAAAATGCAAGACTTCATTTCTCAGGTGAGAAACTAGGTCGACTGGCGGACCGAGGCACGGAGACATGGGCGATTCTGCGTTGGAAGGCTTTGGTGTTTCTTCCCGCAGGACCCACGGTCCAGCACCTTCCTTGCTAGAGAAACACAATGGTGCCCTCCTCGCCCCAGCCCGCCGCTACCCCAACACTCGAGTTCCTGGCCGTGAGCCCTGCGGTTGCGCCGTCCGCCCGCGTGCCCCGCTCGTAGCCACCCGTGCCAGCGACCCCACCTCGCTAGCCTGTGCGCGACGCAGCCGCCCACGTGGAGCCTTCAGTCTGCATGCTCGGCACAGCAGCCTGCGTGTGGCCATGCAGCTCGCGTCGAGCCTTGCCTGCTGCCTCTCGCCAACAATGCGGAGCCACAGTCCCGTCAACGCACCGTGTTTGATTGAATCAGAACTAGTTCATCAACCCGTGCTTCCGCATGGGCTAATTTTTTAAAAATTATTGTATTATAAATTTATTTAAAAATTAGATTCCTAACTAACAATCAAAATTATTTATCTATGATCCTCATTTATTTAATATTCTAACCCAATACTCTAGTTATGATTGGTTTTTAATTAGTAATCACTCTACACACCTTTTTATCCAGGTTCATACTTTTTTACTTTATAATGCACCTCCATATAAATCAGTATTTTTTATCACTTCCTCCCCTACTTGTATAAATGGTCTACACGGTGACACACATCTTGTATATGTACTTAACTTTGTATTTTTATATTAACAAAGATAGAAATAGGTAAATTATAATCTTATTTGTTTTACTTTTGGACATTTATGTATAATGAACATGCAGATGATTGTATTAAGATTCATGTGTTTAGTTTAGGTTATTTTTATTTTTAATAACAACATATAATAGTAATTTAGATACCAATTTAGAAATTTATTTTTAGTTATTTTTTATAGTAACATATACAGAAAATTTAGAAGAAGATTATGGAGTTACTTTAAATTATCTTTTATAATGCAAAGGTGGGTAATTTAGATATTAGTTCAGGGATTTACTTTAAAATATTTTCATAATGATAATGGTGGGTAATATTTTTAGAAAATATATTAGACTAATGACTATGGTTATTATAATCTACATGATTGACGCTTAGATGTTTTTTATTTTTTATGAGAATTTCTAGTATTTATCTTTTTTCTTATCCCATCTTGTGGAGTCTCTAATTAAAAAAAATAAGACCGCATAGCTAGCAATCAAAATTGTTATGGCTTTACCTCTATTTCATTTATTAAATACATTAAAACAATACTTATATAGATATATAATTATTATCTTCAACCAATTCTGATAAACTTTAGTTAGTAATTACTCTATGGCGTTTCCATCCACATTTATAATCTTTATTATTTTCACTTTACGTCGCAGGTATACGCTTGAATTTTTTAATGGACCTAACTTTGAACTATATTTTAACATGAAAATCTATATTATCATCACTTCCTCTATATATTATAAATGGTGACACGTTAAATGTATATACCTTAATTATTATTCTGTACTAAAAGTGTAAGAAATAGACTATTTAAAATTATATATTGTCGTACCTCTTGATATATCTTTTGTGAAGGTGATTTGAATTCAAAATTTTTAATAATGATATATGTGGGTAATTTTGATGAAAATTTAATAGGTTAAGTAAGTTATTTTTTATAATTTTAGGGGTGGGTAATTAGTTGCAAATTTAGGGTGTTATTTTAAATTATTTTTTATAATAGCAGTGGGTAATTTTGATGAAGATTAGGGGGTTGTTTGAGTATATTTTGTATAATGCGAGAGGTGGATAATTTAGATATAGATTTAGGAGGTTACTTTAAACTATTTTCATAATGGTTTAGGTGGGTAATTTTTTTTAGAAAACATAATATATATCCAATAGTTATGATGATTTGAGTCTACCGATTGATATCCAGATTTTTTATTTTTTTTTGAGAATTTCTCTTTTTCTAGAGTGTTCACCAAAATTGAAGCGGGGAATAGATCATGTCAAATCAAAGCAAGAAAATTGGACTGGATCTTGCAACAAAATATGCAAAATCTAGTTTAGATTTGCTGACCTGCGTGTGCGTTACGTTCCAATTTGCAATCACTACTTGGAGAGATTCTCTGAGAGAGAAGATGGAGAGAAGAGGACGGGATGGGAGCTCCGCCTATTCCCCTACCCACCTTGTCGCCGCTACTCGTGGGAGGGGCACTGCCTTTGCTCGTGCTCGCTCTAACGTCGTTGCTTGCGGAAGCCTCATAGCCGCACTTAAGCCTCGCCGTGGTCGTCGCTGCCCGTGCCGCCCAGTGGCTTGGCCTCGTGTGCAGCATGCCGCCCCTGGCCCCTGCAGCGGCCTTGCCGTGGGCGTCGTCATCGCCCACACCAGGCCGACAGCCACGGCCCGCGCGGGGACGCTTGAGCACGGCCTCACCGACCGCGCCGCTGCTGCCGGCCACCAGCTCGCCGCTGCTGCCCTCCTTGGCGTGCGGATTGGGTGGAGAGAGAGGGAACGAGAGAGATGAAGGATATAATATTAGGTGGTTCTCACTCGAAGGAAACTGTGCGTTGGAAGAAGTAGTTTCTACGTGTAGTGTGTCCAATTGATTTGGGCACGTTTGGTTTCCTTTACTTATTTTTAGCACATGTCACATTGAATGTTTAGATACTAATTAGGAGTATTAAACGTAGATTATTTACAAAACTCAGATGGAGGCTAAACGGCGAGACGAATCTATTAAGCCTAATTAGGTCATGATTTGACAATGTGTTGCTACAGTAAACATTATCAAATCATGACCTAATTAGGCTTAATAGATTCATGTTGTCGTTTAACCTCCATTTATGTAATGAGTTTTGCAAATAGTCTATATTTAATACTCCTAATTAGTATCTAAACATTCGATGTGACAAGAGTAACAAATGGGGCCTTGGCATCATGGACTCCACCCATAGACTCTGTGGGTCAACTAACCCGCAGATCCGACGGCCGAGATGCCGTGGTTACCCTGCAAAGCCCTAATTAGATCCCCCCTCCTCCCCAGGCATAACCCACCATTCCGCGAGAGACCTCTTTCGCATTCCGAGGCGGCGCGGGGGCTGACGGGCGGCGGGGCGGGTGGTGGTGGTGGTGTGGGTGCTAGAGCAGCGGCGGGCGAGGCGAGCGCGAGCCCGAGCCGGAGCAAGCCACCATGTGCGGCATCCTCGCCGTCCTCGGCGTCGCCGACGTCTCCCTCGCCAAGCGCTCCCGCATCATCGAGCTCTCGCGCAGGTGAGGCGCGCCGCCCCCGCCCCGTCTCGCCATCTCCCTATCCATCGGCTCCCTCTGTGTCTGTACGCGCAGCGAGCGGGGGCGGCGGGTGCTTGCGCCCGCGTGAGGGAGAGGGTGGCGGAAATTTGGTGGCGGATTTGGGCGGGTTGAGAGAACGTATTTTACTTTCGGCGAAATGGGAACGTTCTGGATTATCTGGCCATTTGTAGCTGTCCACTTGTCGATTTGATTTAGATTAACAGTTTGTCATGAATCTGCGCAAGCTGAAATGAATCAACGATACCAGGCAATACAGTCAAACCTGAAAAATAGTATAATGCTAGTCTCCGAGGATTTAGGAATGGGCTGTGGCCCCTGACAGGCTCTGATCTTTGTGAAGTGCCCCGATCGAGTGATGCGGTATCTATGTTGTGTGCTTGTGTGAACAATTTGGAAGATCAGATTCTGGGTGTGAAGACTTCTAGGTTTTGGTTGGTAGTGCTTGTGGCATGGATGTTTTGGTTTGTGACAAGAATTAAAATTTTAAATGAAATTGCTGGGTTACCCTAAAATTATTTCTCATTGCCAACGGGTGATGCAACACATTTGGCATGGCAGAAGAGAAAGAAAAGAGAACAAGATTGCCTAGAAGTTCCACGGTGGCTTATGATCAGAGAAAAATTGAAAAGTTTAAATCAATTTATAGAAGCAATCAGAGTGAGTAGAATTTATGACTTATGAGCAAGTTCTTCATCTTTAAGGAACACACAATTGTTGAATCAAAGAGTTACAATTTCTTGAATTAACATAATCTTCTACTAGAAATAACCTGTTGAACACAAATTAGTGTCTTCTTTCAGAATTCAGAACCAAGAGCCAGATGTTTCTTTGCTGTAGTGTATAATTTCTCTGTAGCTTTTTTTTGGGCACTTTGTTCTTTGGAAGACATAGTGCATGGTGCATCTTATAAATAGCTTATGCACTCTCTCAAATGAAATTTATAATTTTTGTAGGTTACGGCACCGAGGACCTGATTGGAGCGGTTTACACTGCCATCAGGATTGCTATCTTGCACACCAGCGGTTGGCTATTGTGGATCCCACATCTGGTGACCAGCCGTTGTACAATGAGGACAAATCGGTTGTTGTAACGGTCTGTATCTGGGTTGGAAATACAATTTCACAGTATCCACTCATTTCTTTGTGCTAACTGCAGTGTTCATTTCGACAAATGACTTTTTCATTGTTCTGCTTTTGGTAGCTGTCAGCTGTTTCCAAAAGTTTGTTATGGGGTTTGCAAATGTCATCATTGGGCTGAGCGTGCCTTAATGTATCATTATATTAATTATTAACCCACCAGAAGTCTTGATTGAACTAAATAAACTAGAGGAAATATGTTTCTGTTTGTGTATAGTTACATCAGAACAACAACTTATTGTCTGGTTTGTGTTTCCAGGTGAATGGAGAGATCTATAACCATGAAGAGTTGAAAGCTAAGTTGACAACTCATAAATTCCAAACTGGCAGTGATTGTGAAGTTATTGCCCATCTTGTAAGTTGCATATCTATTTCTTACGCCCTTTCTTCGTCTTCATCTAAACATCATCCTCTATAATAAGCCTGCTTAATCTTCACATTGAGACCTTTTAATGTTGCTTTTAAACAGTACGAAGAATATGGGGAAGAATTCGTGGATATGTTAGATGGCATGTTCGCATTTGTTCTTCTTGATACACGTGATAAAAGCTTCATCGCAGCTCGTGATGCTATTGGCATCTGCCCATTATACATGGGATGGGGTCTTGATGGTATGTATAAAGAATAATTATATTTCTGTCCCGTGCAGAAAATCAGGTGTGTTATTCATGTTTATCCATCTCAAATTTTATTTTCAGAAATTTGTCAATGGTGAATTTTGTTGTTATATTACTGTTGGCAGTAGTCAATCAGTGCTTGAAGGTCATGGTCCAAAAATCCTGGTTGCAGCCAGCCAGTTACTGCCACGAACTTTAGAAACCGCACAGAAGATTTTATTCAAATTTGAATTTTGAATGCTGATCTCCTAGTAAATAAATAGTAGAAAAAACACTTTCTATCAATTTCCATAATAAGTTGGAAAGAGCCAACAGGTTGGCAAACGTTCTAGATCTTACCATCTGGAATACAGTGCCTCCAACTGATAGGAATTATCTAACTTGGTGTTCCGGATACGATGCTATTTTTTAATGTCTGGGTGTGCACAAGAATATGCAAAAATTGGCCTTTATATGAATTTTGTTTCTGGAAATTGTAAGTGGTACTTGCAAGCCCATAGGTAACAATGAATTGTCTGCATTTGTTCCTGGTGGTTAGATCCTGCTTGCATGCAAGGAAGATGCCAGATTGGTTATTGGCACACTGTATTCTTGGAGGTAGGAATGTGGGGGTATGACCAATATTGGTATGTGCATGTCAATGAAATATCAATAGTTTTATGGACGGTTACTGAGACAAAACCACATAGTTGAAGGGGGTGTTTGGCTCCAGGGGGCTAAAGTTTAGCCCTGTCACATTGGATGTTTAGATACTAATTAGGAGTATTAAACATAGTCTAATTACAAAACTAATTACATGGATGGAGTCTAATTCGTGAGACGAATCTATTAAGCCTAATTAGTCCATGATTTGACAATGTGGTGCTACAGTAACCATTTGCTAATGATGGATTAATTAGGCTTAATAGATTCGTCTCGCGAATTAGCCTAGGGGTTCTGCAATTAGTTTTATAATTGGTGCATGTTTAGTCTTTCTAATTAGCATCTGAACATCCAATGTGACAGGGCTAAATTTTAGCCCCTGGTATCCAAACACCCCCGAAGAGCGGCTCTTGTGGGCCTTTTGGTTTTCATTACCAGTCTGGAAGTGGGATTATCACTGCTAAAGTCTTTTCTGTTGCCCAATAACAAAAACAGAAAAAGTACTATGTAGCTATGTTATTTAGGGGAACTATGTTCTTGTATTTGAAGAAGTGTTCTTTATACCCTCTTTTCTTCTTTAATATAATGATAGCAGATCTCCTACGTGTTCGAGAAAAAAACTCTTACTATTTTCTTCTTTTCTTCAATCTCGGGAAATATGCGGTGTTGTGTTGTCACCCAACTCAATTCATCCAATTTTTCTTTTTTTTTTGAATCTCGATAACTGCCACATGGCATTAATTCATACTGTTGTATGTTTTCAGGGTCAGTTTGGTTTTCTTCGGAGATGAAGGCATTGAGTGATGATTGTGAACGCTTCATAACCTTCCCACCTGGGCACCTGTACTCCAGCAAAACAGGTTGACTTTTTGTAGCTGACACTCCCATCCCAGCCATAATACCAGAATAAAGCTACTATTTCCTCTGATCACAATTTTAAAAAAATGTCCATTTGGGCATGGATATGATCTCCAATTAACAGTTTTGACTAGCAGTATATATTATGAAAGTTCTTTTCATGGTGAATTTAAGAGTGATCAATCTTATGTTGTCGATCTATATGTTCTTTTAGATATTTATGGTCAAAGTTTAAAAAGTTTGACCAACAATAATCCTAAATGGACTTTATATTTGTGATCAGAGGTGGTACTTACATCTAAAAAAAGGTAGTACTTATGTTGGAAGTTTCCTTTTGTTTTGCATTCTAACCTGAGTTCTTATATCCTCTCTAGGTGGTCTAAGGAGATGGTTCAACCCACCATGGTTTTCAGAAAGCATTCCCTCAACCCCTTACAATCCTCTTCTCCTCCGAGAGATGTTTGAGAAGGCATTTCCTTTCCTGTTACCATGTTCTACTTTGATACCTATTGATACATAAAGTATAGTTGATTTGTAGTCTATGCAGTCGTCTTGTTTCATTTCACATCCTTTGATGCATATAGTAATAATTTATTGATATGTTTATGAGTGCTGTATTTGTTTTAGTGCTAATCTATTTTAAGTTTTGATCTATCTTTCATGCTTATCTGTTGTATTAATGCCTCTGGTTGGGCAATGCTCAATTGCTTATCTGTATATCAGTTGATCTTGTATGTGCAATGGTTAATCCAGTATAATATGTCATGATGTACTCAATGATGGTTCAATGTGTTGCTTTCTTCATTAAGAATTTAGATAAGTGACATGTTCGAAGTTATTGCTAGTTGGTTCTAAATTGTTTTGCTTACTAATCATTTACCATACCATCTTACATTATTTACAAATTTTGCAGTCTGTTATTAAGAGGCTGATGACTGATGTGCCATTTGGTGTACTCTTGTCTGGTGGACTCGACTCTTCTTTGGTTGCATCTGTTGCTTCACGGCACTTAGAAGAAACAAAATTTGCCAAACAGTGGGGAAGCAAACTGCATACGTTTTGTATCGGCTTGAAGGTAAGTTTCTTGTTTACCCTAAGTGCTGAGCATCATTTTTTGCCATCTTCTCAGTTTTATTTCGTTTTCTTGTTGCTTACTATTTTGACAAGAGTAAGGAATATCTACTGATAATGATATAAACAGAGAAACAATGTAATGGAATTCTTCTGCTTTCGTTCTTTCCAGGGTTCTCCTGATCTTAAAGCTGCTAGGGAAGTTGCTGACTACCTCGGCACTGTACACCATGAATTCCACTTTACTGTGCAGGTTCTCAATTTGTTTTTTCTTTGTACATCAGAAAAAACCTTTCTTTGAATTTTTTATGTACTGTTGTCAACAAAATATCAGGAGGGCATTGATGCCTTGGAAGAAGTCATCTACCATATTGAGACATATGATGTTACGACAATCAGAGCAAGTACCCCAATGTTTTTAATGTCACGCAAAATCAAATCTTTGGGGGTGAAGATGGTTCTTTCTGGAGAAGGCTCAGATGAAATTTTTGGTGGATACCTTTATTTTCATAAGGCACCAAACAAGAAGGAATTCCATGAGGAAACATGTCGGAAGGTAATGGAAGTTTTCACTGGAAATATGTTACTGTCCAAAGTTTTAAGCCAATAAGAAGTACTCTTGAAGCATTTAAAGCAGGGTAGTACAAACATATTGCCTCTTTCAGTACAGTTGCTTAGTTATTCAATCGTGAATGCTGCAATTAGATGTACTTACAAGAGAATCTTTCCCCTGATTCTTTAGATAAAAGCTCTACATTTATATGACTGCTTGAGAGCGAACAAAGCAACTTCCGCTTGGGGTGTTGAGGCACGTGTTCCATTCCTTGACAAGAGTTTCATCAATATAGCAATGGACATTGATCCTGAATGGAAGATGGTATGTTGATATGTATTGCAACAATATTAGGAATCTAATTTCGCTGCAATACATTTCTTTGGTTCTAATCAGCACGATTGCTTTGTTTTGAATATTGCCTTGAAAATTTTAGATAAGACGTGATCTTGGTCGGATTGAGAAGTGGGTTATCCGTAATGCATTCGATGATGAGAAGAGGCCCTATCTACCTAAGGTTGTTTGAAGTTTCTCTTGTTATTTTCATGGTGTTACTTTCTAAATCCTAGGTGTGGCAACTTACGTCAGTTTTACTTTCTGTGAATAGCATATTCTATACAGGCAAAAGGAACAGTTCAGTGATG
Organism: Setaria italica; assembly: GCF_000263155.2. Taxonomy (NCBI): domain Eukaryota; kingdom Viridiplantae; phylum Streptophyta; class Magnoliopsida; order Poales; family Poaceae; genus Setaria; species Setaria italica. The sequence goes on from NC_028458.1 coordinate 47,922,463, forward strand.
GTGTTGGGTATAGTTGGATTGATGGTTTGAAGGACCATGCAAGTGAACATGTATGTCGTATTTCCTATGTTGAACGACTCAAGAAGTTTGTCCCTTTTGGACTTGCAGTTGATGTTTATTCTTTGTGTTTCAGGTCTCAGATTCCATGATGATGAATGCTAGCTTTGTTTACCCAGAGAACACACCCACAACAAAAGAAGGGTACTACTATAGAATGATATTTGAGAAATACTTCCCCAAGGTCTGTAAGCTGCATTGCTCTTGCAAAGCTATTTCGGTCTGAAATAATCTTCAACCTGAAACACTGCGTCTGCCCATCTACATAACCCTTTGATTATTACAGCCTGCAGCAAGGTCGACTGTTCCTGGAGGTCCAAGTGTGGCATGCAGCACTGCCAAGGCTGTTGAATGGGACGCGGCCTGGTCCAAGAACCTTGATCCATCTGGCCGTGCAGCTCTGGGTGTTCATGATGCTGCGTACGAAGATACTCCAGGGGCAGCTCCTGCAGCCGTTACAGATAACAGCCTCCGTCCAGCTATTGGTGAAAGCCTCGTGAAACCCGTCACTCCAGCCAGTGCTGTCTAAGCAATGGTGAAAGTTTCTGTTGTCGCAGAAGAATGTTGGTTCACTGGTCATTTCATCTTCATATCATGCGGCAAAGTTCATTTAGTCAAGCAACGGAGATATGCTTTGTGCTCCATACTTGGCAGCATCGTGTTGGGTTTTTACTGTGCACACTGTTTGTTTGTTTGTTTATGGACTTGTCAAAGCGTTGTAAATATTTGTCATCCCCGTGACCAATTTTCTTTGGTTGTTTCACTTAATCTTGTTGCAGCTTGCAATCGTTAATCTAGTTTCCTACTCCCTCCGTTCCAAATTATGGTCGTTTTGATTTTTCTAGATTCATAGATATTATTATGTATCTAGACATATACTATATTTAGCCTAAAAGAGTCAAAATAACCTACAATTTCGATTAGAACGGAAGGAGTAATTTGCACCCCACACATGGGGTTGTTTGTGAATTGTGCAGATTTATCTTGTATTTTGGTTGCAATTTCGATTAGAACGGAAGGAGTAATTTGCACCCCACACATGGGGTTGTTTGTGAATTGTGCAGATTTATCTTGTATTTTGTGCAACCAAGGTTTTCATTTCCTTAATCTGGAACTATGATGGTCTGATCACGTACCGGTTATTCCAGTAGTGTTTATATTTAATAAAAGATCAACACCCAGACATACATCTGAGTTCTTACAGGGCAATGCTATTTCAATGACGGCTGATATGTTGATCTGAACACCGATCGCATCTTCTTCTTGGGCTATGTGTATATTCACTTTTATTTTTTGATATGTTGACACATGAATTGTCCTTTTATTTTTTTTTGCCAGGGTATAACACATTTCGCATTTGCACACAAAGCTGAAGTATATTTATTGTTATTAAAAAAGCGCACAACAGTGTGATTTATGGAATATTCTCTTTTTTGGAACTTGAGATTCTTGTGGTATCTCGAGTGCTTCGGTGACGTAAATTCTGTAGCGCACTGTAGCCGTTGATTAGAAGACGCACGGTCGAGATCTAACAGCCGTAACCCATGGGGCATAGCAAGCCTGTCAGTTTCCTTCCCCTTTCCCCAAAGAAAAAGCTACTTTACGACGGGTCGCGTTTCCTTCCCCTTTCCTCAAGGAAAAAGCTACTTTACGACGGGTCGCGCTCCAGCGCGACTGCCTCGGCCTAGCGGGCCTCCTCCTAGGCCCATTAAGACCACCCCCAAATCAGCGGTTCCGACCGTTTTTGTCCCAAAGGAACCTCCCAAAAAATCATGCAACTGATTGCTTTGCTTCAGAGGAGCAGAGCGGAGAGAAGGGGCCATCGCCGCGATTGGATCCCATGTCGGCGGTGCCTGCGAGCATCGAAGGAGTGGAGAGAAGGGGCTACCGCCGCGACTGGATCCCATGCCGGTGGCGCCCGCGAGCATCGGAGGAGCGGAGAGAAGGGGTCACCGTCGCGACTGGATCCCACTCCGGTGGCGCCCGCAAGCACGGGTGGAGGGGAGGGGACTTGTCAGGGTCGCCTTCGGCGGGGGGAGGGGGGCACCTTCTGTTTGACGCTTGCGGGCGTGCGACGTAGACCAGATGCCCAAGGCGACCGGGAGCATGGGAGGGCAGGCTGACGCCGCGACGGTTGCAGCGGGACGCAAGGGCACCGATGCTAGGCGCACGGCCTCCTCCGGCGACAATCCCAGGTGAGAATTCCCCCTCCCCAGCCTCCCTAGCGACACACACCCTAGCATGGTCACTCATCCCCCATCGGATTTTAGGTTTCATTTTGGGGGGAAGTCCCCTATCTAGGAAGGAAGGATAGGCAACTTATTCTTATGGTTTAGCAACTGACGAGCAACTGACGAGTCAGTAACTTCTACAAAAAATGCCACTAGTTTTGCTTTTAGCTAGTAATTTTCGCATGCTCACTCATCCTCCCGTCGTTTCTTAGGTTTGATGTTGGGGGGAGGGGTAGGGGGATAGACTTTGTGCGAGGAACGGTCATCAGGAGAGAGTTCAGATATGTTGCATTTTTTAGGGAGATAATGCACCCTGAATGCCGAGCCGGAGCCAGAGGCCGAGGTGGAGGTGGCAGCTGCTGGTGAAGTCGAGGCTTCACATGTAGCCCATGAGCCAGAAGCTGACGTGGAGGCTGCTGGGGCGCTGCAAGTGTTGACAATTGTCCCGCCGTCCGCGGTGGGGCCGTCGACTAGTCACGCGACGACTTCCTCCTTGCCTTTAGAGGCTGGTCCATCAAATAGCTGGGCACTAGTCTCCCTCGGTGCGCTAAATGCTAGAGAGCATGTGGAGTATGATGATACTTTGCTTCCTCCCATGGTAAACCTGGAGAAGATCCAGCTTATAGCTGACCCGCTGGCCATCGTGGAGTTTGAGGCCACGCTCATGGATATGTATCACCAAGTAGGTGAGTATACACAAGTAAGTTTTACTTCTGTTCTTGATCTTCGTCTTGGAATTAGTACTCGGTGCTTATACGAGTACTTTGCTTTGTGTTGTAGACATTGATCCAGCGCTCCCGCGAGAAGTCGAAGTATCTTGAAGAGTATGGAGACACCATCCAACGGGTTGAGGCATTGGCATAGAAATTCAGTGATTCGATGAACATTTAGAGGCTAGTCCATTTAGTGAACGTTCGTTGCCGGGTCTAAACTAGCTGAGGAGAGGCAGTACTCCTCAAGTTTTCAGTGCATCAAATCTGTGGCTATTGCCTCCAAAATTCAATGTACCAAACTCGTGGCGGTGCCTCCAAAACTCAGTGTACCAAACTCGTGGCCATAGCCTCCGTAATTCGGTGTACCAAGCCCATGGCTGTCGGTCAACATGCCCTAGGAACAGTTGGCAAAGTATAGCTACCATCGAGAGTGTGGCGGAACCGCCCAACTTAAACTAGTTTAACTGCGCCTAATCGCTGTTAGAACAGCAATTATCTGAAACGCACTTAAAACAGTATAAGTCCGGTAGTCCGTCGAGTGTCCCTAGGACTCCTCGAACGATCCACGTCACGTCTCATAGCCATACACCAGGATCGCTTCCACGATGGGAAAGCATCAACAAATATTACATTTTTACATACATACATAAGGTACGAGTTATTACAGAACATAGTTTGAAATAAACTTAACAGTGCAGGTCAGAGAGATTCTAGGGGTTAAAACATAAACCGGTCCAGGTGGAAGATGAGCATTTAAGTTTCCTTCTGAGGGTATTGCGAGACTCGTAACAATACCCTAGCTTTTCGGGGCTTCCTCCTCGGCGGATTCTTACGGTGCCTCTGAAAACAGCCACAAGGGATAACCCTGAGTACGGGGTACTCAGCAAGGCTTACCCGACTAACCAATATAATAGTTTTTCTGGAACTATATGATAATTGTTTAGTGTACTAGCTGACACATTTTTGCCGAAAGAGCTTACTAAAAGTGAGACCTTAGCTTTATCTTTTATCCCAATTAAGTTATTACCTAACCAATCTAAATAATGACAAAAAGAATATTTTGCAAGCAACAAGGTATTAAGTCATACACCAAATCATTAGTGGAAAGACATTGCATTTATGAAATTATGCCACGATGCTTAACAGTGATCAAGTGCATTCGTAACCGAGAATTGCGGCGATCCGGATCAATTTACATCCTGCAGGAGAGCACCCTGATCACCAGCTATATACGACTATCCAGGTCGTACGTAACGACCTTTCGATGAGCAAACCCAAGGATTGGTGGGAATAAGACTACCCGGACCCAGGGACGCACCCCCACATGGGACCCCACGTCTGGCCTGATCTCCATGTGAGTTTCAGGCTACGCCCTTGCCAATCTCCAGCACGTCAAGCACGGGTACGAAATATTCCCGATCAGAGAGTCTGCTAACCTACCGGGCTTTACTGGTCCCATAACCAGTAAGTAATCAGGTGTCATTCACTTGATCAAAGGTTAAGACAACGATCGGGCCTTAACCAGATTAAACTAGCAGACAGATCTCACATCTCTAGCTTCTGCCTGCCTTTCAACTTCCAAGCTACCTTTCCATACTTAGCATGTATGACTAAATATTTCACCTTAAGGTTCGGTAACCAAGTTACTTGAGCAACTAACACTTCTAAACCTGGGTTACTTACTAACTGTTTGAACAAGTAGCAAAGATGTCCTTAAAACAAGGTATGATAATGCACAAGAATAGGTTTCAATCAACTCCTAGACTTAGTGCATTCATATAGTAATTAACCAATAATTGGACACATGAAATAATACTTCCAAAGTAGATAGGTATAAATGCACCGGGGCTTGCCTTGTTCTATAAAAATGTTAGCACTGTCTGACGGATTGGCTTCGCAGGGGATCAATTCAATGATCTCTTCAAACTTCGGAGATCCTTCTGATAATTCCACGAAATCCTGTTTCGGTGCTTCGGTGTCTACGATAGAGCATATGCATGGGTTAGTGATGCAACTTTTTGAATACAAGACTATACAACTTTCCTTCATGATAAAGGTGCAAGCCAACAAGGGACTACACAATTTATCATGACAAAGTTGCAAGCCAACACACAAAAACCCAAAAAGATTAACCCGCCATTTTTGTTTTCTTTACTAACCCTACCTTAGGCCTTTTCTTCTATTTTTAGAAAATATTATAAGTATTTTCTAGTCTTGAAACCTGATTTCCTATGAGTTAACAATAATTTGTGATTATGAAAACATTAGTCCATATTTTATGCACTTAATAAAGGTTAAGTATTTATTTAAATACCTTTAAAGAAAAGGCATTAAGAAAATACCTAAATTTTATTATTTTTCCTAGGGTATAAAAATTTTAATGCATAAAGGAAAATAAAACAATCCTAACAAAATTGGTTTCACTAATTTTGGACACCCCTAGAAATTTTTGTGATTTAAATGGTGATATACGGATTTAATCTATTATTCTACAAAAGAAAATCTAAATTTTCCAAAAACCCCCGGCCTAACTTTTCTTACGCACCCCCTTCCTACCCCCTCTCTCTTGCGCTGCGCCCGTGGCTCGGACCCACCTTCTTTCCCTATTCCTCCTACCCGCCGGCCCTTTTCTCCTTTGCCGGGCTCACTAGGCCGATTCCCTTTCTCCTCCTCTTTCCTTAATCTGGTGCCGACCCAATGGCCCACTGCTCTTTCCCTCTCCTTCCTCTAGCGCCCGACCTGCTAACCCGTCTGTCGGCCTGCTGGACTCCCGGCCCAACACACCCTCACGGCGCCCCGGCCAGCCTCTCTTCTCCTCCCTTTATCCTTCTGACGGGTGGGCCCCTGGCGCCAGCACCGTCTTCCTCCTCGCGCCAAAACTGAGCGCGACAGGGGGCGGCGCGGCTCACCGGCCGGTGCCCCACCGGCGACGGGGCTAGGCTGGAAAGCATCCCCATACTAAAGCGCACCCGTGCGCGGCGGCAGCTCCCCGGGAGGTGGTCGGAGCTCCCCTCTCCACGGCGGCGGGCGGCGGAGCTAACTGCCGGCCGTGACCAAGCATGACGACGGCATAACTCACCCCTCCGACTACCCCTACAACTTCCTAGTACCCCCGACACTTACCTATGGCTTACCGCAAAGAAGGACAACGACGGCAAAGTGATGCTCACCGTGAGCAGGGGGTCTTGCGGTGGCGGACGAAAACGGCGGCGGTCACGGGCGCACCGGCGTAGAAGCTGGACAACAAGTCGATAGGGCTGTTGGTAGGGTGTAAGTGGAGGTGTGGACGGAAGGAATCGACAGGGAAGGCGTCGTGGTGGTGGAATTTGATCGGCGGCGGTGGCTGAGCAGATAACTTACGGGCGGCGGTAAAAAGGCGGCACGGTAAACAGCGCCGGCGGGAGCGGTAGTTATACGAAGTTTCACCGTGCGCATGGACGACACCATGGCCTAGTCATAGACTTGCGTGGTGAAGAGGTGGCCCTAAGCGTCGAGCTGGACAGCGAGCAAGGGCGCCGGCAGCGACACGTCTTGCCCTCTCTAATTTCCTTTCCCCCTTTTCTTTCTTTCACTAGAATGTTTAGACTTTCCCTGTGGCCGATTTTCAATCCGACGGTCCACAAACCTCTTAAGCAAAGTTGGAGATAATCTCAAGCTCTTCAAATTTTATTTTGGCTCTTGCTCGAGATAATCATCCAAACATGGTCAATTTTGAATTTCTTTCTCAGTTCAACTGAAATGCCCTGAAACTTGAATTCAGTTCGACAGTCACCATATATGGCCATTTACCCTTCTGTTAATTCACTTCCAGTGGCCCAAACTCATTCTTTTTAGTCCAACTACTATCCATTCGTGTTCTACAACTATCAAAGATTCCATTTTGCTCATAAACACTTATGCCTTTTGCACTACATCCTTCTGAATTTTGCTCCAAACTCAGCTACTTATTACTGTTTCAGCAGCTAAGTCAACCGTGGCAAAGTGTTGACTTTGAGCCTCAATTTGAATTTGGTCCCTTTACTGTTCTTGACCAACAACACCCTAATATGCTTTTCCAAAGTTCATATTTCATTGCTGTGTAGTCGCTTTGGTCCACTTATTTGAAAAATGTGGCAGAAATTAATTTCAAAAATGGATACTTATACTGTTTTTCAGAAATTCTATTTTCGGACAATGAACAGTACACTGTTGTTTTGATTTTTCCATTGTCTTTCTTGAGATGTTTAGGGCTAGGTTTAGTCTCCAATCTTGATCCCCAAAGTTCTAAACACTCTCAAGCTTCCATTCCATATTTTTGCCCAAATTTTCTGAATTTAGAATTCAAAATTCAAATTTCAGTCGAATTTAACTTGAATTTGACTTTTAGTCAATTTCTTCGCTTTTTCTCCATAGTTCACCTTTAACTTTTCTTAATCACCTTTGATGATTGAAACACCAGGTATTACAGAGAGGTGTACACAAAAATGTACTCGGCCATGCGAAAAACAAACCGGAAAAATTATATAAAATAATTAAAAAAGTGACTTAGCTTGATTCGTGGACGATTGTTGATGAAGCCGTGGTGGTCGTTGATGAAGCCGCGACAATTGTGTATGAAGCCGATTAATCGGAGTCGATTCTGACTAGTTGTCAATGGTGTGAAGTCTGCCCTGACTAATTTTCTAGTCAAGACGAGTAGTCAAAATAATCATCCTCGACTAGTTTTCTAGTCGAGACGAGTAGTCGAGGTAGTCGTTGGTGGGTTGCCAAGCGCCCTCGCAAAGTTGAAGTAGTCATTGACAAGGTAGCATGCGCACTCCTCTTGATGCCAAGCCTTCGGGTAGTCTTCTTGTGTGCGTGTAGTTTATTTGCACATAATTTCTTTCCAATGTATGCAAGGAGGGAAGCTCTGCCTTTTGGTGGATCTGTGCACCATCAGTTAATGCTTTTTCCCACCAGCGTCAGGAACAACGGTCCTATAATATTTTCCCCAGTACTGCAGTTTTTGTAGATGAACAACGTACGCCTCGACTTTGACTCGGATTCCGAGTACTTCCAGAGGATGTGGGATGCGGCACAATAATCACTTGCATAAGTCTTGAACCAATTAGAACTCAAGGCACGATAAATACTTCTTCAACTCGGCTTGGGATTTGAAGCACACGAACACAGCGAGTTGTCGAATCGATTGGTCGGCGGAGTGCAGCAACCACGCCATGTGCAATAGATTGATTTTGATGATGAGGTCCTTCAAGCTCGCCCGTTGATCTCGACGATCACCCCTACCTGGCACTCCAGCTGTCGGAGTTTAGACCCGGCAACCTACCGAGGGGGTACCCGAGGTAGTGTTTTATGTGTGGGGCTCGCCGAAGACCAGGAACTCGAAGGTGAACTCGAACACATGATTTAGACAGATTCGGACCGCTTATGTAGCGTAATACCCTACGTCATGTGTGTTGGTTGGATTGTATTGATTGATTATTATTTGGAGAGGGTCCCTGCCTCGCCTTATATTACTTGGGGCAGAGTTACAGGTCGGTTGTTGCACAAGAGTACTAGTCGGATTCGACTAGAGAGTCCTACTCTAATTGCTATGAGTAGTTTTCTAATCCTTGACTAGTCCTTCTCTGCCACATAAACCACGTCGTCCTGCACTGTAGTCTCCGTGTCCGATACATCTTGGTGTACAACCCCGTATTGTAGGATTATCCGAGCCTCCCGGTGGGCCCATAGATGTATGGCCGACAGTCATACAAAAAACAGTAATGGCATATCTTTTTCAACAGCAGCAACTTAAATTTGGTTCAGTCGCAAAGAAAGCCAGCGGTGCAATTTTAGAGCTAAACATATTTGGGGTTAGGGGGCGAGGGGGGTATTTTTTTACCTATGAAAGGTGCACATGGCATATTGTATGCATTTGTCAAATATGTTGTGTCAAAAGATATGCAATCGTCCTAGAGCTTATACGCCTTCCTTGCTGCACCATCCACCCATGATAAATTCTCAAGCCTATCCTCATCATCAGGAGTGTAATTGTAATAGAAGTCAGGATCTTCATTCTTCAACTCCTCAAAGTAATCAAGTGTGGCCTTCATATCTTTGACTTTATTTTCAGCACAGTACTCGACACGCAAATTCTTGGCGTCCCCCTCTGTGTATGGGCAATGCGCAATGCTACCGTACAACTCGCCCATTATCTGAGAAGCTCGTGTAGTTGTAATGTTGCAGCCATGGAGTAGGTTGATGAACTCCCTTTCTTTGCCTGCTATTTCTCAGTGGGAGTTAAGGTATTTTGTGAGCGAGAATTTCCTCACACAGTCATGATTATGTTATTTTTCAAAGTGAACAACCTTCCACTAATTTTCGGATGTCCTCCTTACAATCATACAGGCAGGACAACATGTCCTATCAACATAATCTGTGCGTCTTTCCCTTACTATCTTTTTCTCAGTAATAGGGCCATCAACAACAACTTTTTCCTTTTTTTTAACCCCAGCTCTTTGGCACACAAATATGAATTTTGTTTTATCCCGCTCCTTTTCGACTCACGGGATGTGTCAGTCCTAATGGAGAATCTAGTATGCCTAGCATAGGAATTGTAATAATCCCTAGCAGAATCTGAACTGTTGAAGGTCATGTCAATGAAGGACTCTTGTGGAGTAGATAAAACCTCAACACCGTCCTCAACATCAACTCCAAAAGTGTACGTAGCAGTTGCAAGTACTGTTACACCGCCGGAGTTAGCTTGCAGCGCCTCTGAATCAAGCTATTGCTGCCGCTAAGCATCGCAGTTGCTGCTGCCGCCGCCGAGCACCCTAGTTGCTGCTGTGCACTCAAGTTGCTGCTGGCATAGATAGACTGATAAGCTGCAGCAATGTGGCATCTTGAGGAGGTACAAATTTAAACAATAGGGCTTCAGGCACCTCATCAATCTCATCTTGCCCAACAACACCCACATCAGGAATGTCAGTAGTAGGCAACGGCTTAGCATTCAGATCAAATAGACCCCTAAAAAGTATCTTTAAACTGCAAAATAAAAACACAAACAAAAGGCTAGGATCAGGGATTGTAACACAAAATAGAAGTTGATATCTAACAGAGAAAAGGAAATAAGCATATGCAATGCGATTAGTAACGGAGGCACACCTAATGCACGAATTGCCACGCTAGCAAGCATAAGTTGCCACACCAAAAACAGTGATGTTTCCTTGAGTATAAATTACCATATCATCCAAAAACTATCCATAGAACCTCCAAAATCACGCAGATTGCAACTTCTGACGCTAAATTGTAGCAAAGCATGACGGAATTATACGGTGTTTCACCACAAATAGGTAAATTTGCAGAGGCAATTTTCATTTTTATATATCCCCATGGAAGTGATCTTGTTTGCATATGCAAGATCCAACAACGTCAAAGTGAATCGCAGCGAGCAAGGACAACGGATTTACCTCAATCCAGATTAGTTGGAAGGATTCGCCTTCTTCTCCAACGGGGATTTGCCCTTCTTTTTATCACGGGTTGGGACAGCGGTGTAGGAGCAGGCGCAGATTGCACAGGGGGTGTAGGAGCTGCGCTGATTTGGGGAGGAAGATGGGGGAGCCGAGAAACAGTGCCGCGTCCCAAAAATCACGCCGCGCAAGACACCTCCCACGCCGCCACGGTTGCCGCTGAGCGCCATGAAGGCAACCAGCCGGGTCGCGCGTTTCCCCAACCGCCCTGTCTCGCCGCGCCGCAATGGCATCATCCGCCGCCCCGCTCGCGCGCATCTCGCCGTCGGCACCCGCCGTCCGCCCCCCGAGGAAGCGCGGCCGCTGCCCCCCCCCCCACCACCACCACCACGAGAAGCACTTCGTCGTGGCGCGCTTCCCGCGACCAAATCAGCCGTTGGCGAGCCCCCGAGCGTGCCCCTGATCGCGTCTGGCGACAGTTCCGCCCGCCGCAGTCTGCCTTGCCCACCTCGCGGCGGTGGGTTTCCTCGGAGGGCGCCTCGACATCCTCCCCTGGAGGTATTCCTCGGTTTTACTAATCTAGCTTTTGCTTAATTTTTGGGAGAACATAGTTGCCAGTTGCCTCTGCTCACCAAGTGTTTGTCAATATGCCTGAGTATGGTCGCGACGTTGCTTTTTTATTTTATAGTTTTGCTATACTAGGAACTGGATACGACATTGTTCACCAAATTAGCGCGCTATTAAGGAATTTGCACGAATCAGCACAATTCTGTGCCCCCCTTCTAAGTTGTGATATTTTTTCTGGTCGTCTGCCATGAAGCTGTATTGGTGTATACTAGGCGGACGTCTGGTCTACTAATATATATCCGCAGTTGACGGTTGCATCCATCAACGGAATCATTACATGATCGTACCAATAAGTACAATTCCCCTCTACCTAAACAATGCTATTATCCTAAGAACAACTTAAAACTAACAAGACTGTACCCCACTACCCCTAGTGCTAACCTTGACGCAAACCATCCATGCTCTGATCCTCTTGGTAGTTGCTACTGCTATGACATATATTACCTGAAGATAAAAAGAAAAGGATATTATGTGGCGATTACAACACAAATTGCAACAAATCATTCATTCAGAATAAGGTGTGTCAAAGAAGATAAATCACCTGATTGGTGACGCTAGAGAATTGGCAGGCGCCGGCGCTGCCATCGGTGGCATTATCGGCGGCACTTGTTGCGCTGTCAAAACACATCACACCATGTTGTTGTCAATCTCCTTGCAGGCATATCTGATCCACGGATCAAAATAACGTACGGACGACATATGCATGAAGAAAAAGGTTGCGAAAAATTTACTGTTGCAGGAGAAGAGCGTTTGGAGCGGCAGCATGGCGCCGCAGGCGAGCGGGAGGATGATCATGCGGACGGGGTCGATGGGCAGGGGCATGAGGTCATTCATGTCGCCAGTCATGCCGTGGCAGAGGCAGATGGGGGCGTCGCGGATGACCGACTTGAGGCCATCGCAGCACTCGGCGGGAGGCGCTAGCACAGTGAGGTTGGTCAGGTAGTCCATGCACGGCATCATGGCAGATGGGGGCGTCGCGGATGACTGACTTGAGGCTATCGCAGCACTCGGCGGGAGGCGCTAGCACAGTGAGGTTGGTCAGGTAGTCCATGCACGGCATCATGCCGATCAGCGGCGTCATGCACTCCGTCAGCTGAGCCGGCGGCAACGGTGGCGGTGGGGACGACAGGTGGGGTGGGACGGCGCCGCCGGATGAACTCGGCGACTGCGGCGGGGTGTTGTGGAACGTCAAGGGGTGGAGCAGTTGGTCTCCCCCGATTCTCGCTTCGGATGGCTGCACCATCGTCGCCGCCACCACGACGAAGGCGAAGAAGAGGGTGACGAGATTGCAGGACGCCATTGGTCTTTTGCCTTGGGGGTGTGCTTGGGATGCTATGGCTGTGGGCTTGTGGCTGATTTTGTGTTGGATGGATGGAAGCGCGGGTTGGTCTGAAATTTATAGTCCTCCTGGTGTCGAGATTGAGGATTTGAACGTGTTGTTGTATGAATTTTGGACTTTAGTACTGCTGCTTCTGAACTCTGCACTGGTCGTTTATCTTCAGGTAGGCAACGAGTCCGTGGAGCATGAGATTCTGTCTGTAGTTCCTTGTGCCTCTACGGGTGATGCAAATGGAGCGTACAGAGTGCAGACAATCCTGTCGAGCTTAAGCGCATTGTACAGTCAGTCCCCTATTGCAGATACCACCAATAAGATTGAGTTCGGAACCAACACTGTGCACATGTTGATCGCATCCAGAAGCCCTGATCCGCAAAATTACAAGTAAAGCAACACTGTGCTGACAACCCCTTTGGATTTAAATCGTAATTAGAGCTGATTACTTATTTCTGCTGGTTGATGGATCAGGCAGGACTCTTGTTGTGAAATTGCCAAAAAAAAAAGCAATGGCTCCCAAATTTCTCTGTGTTATAATATGAACCCAAAACAACACATTACGGAACCAAAATCTGAGCAGGTCCGATGACTCTAACAGCTCTATCCTTGGAGCTATGGCCCCAGCCTACACTACTAATCTGAGGGAAAATCATCCCATGGTTAATTCGGCCCTGTGAATATTCCATTAGTGATTATATTGGCCAGAGATGTAATGATAACATTCGATGATCTTCCTCTATTCTGCTAGTTACAAACAAATGCTTGTGCTCATCTGTAGTTACGTGAACAGCTGCCGCGGCCTCCTTGTTGGATCGCGGTATGGATTTGGATCCTCCTGACGGCGTTGCGAAACCAGATCCAGAGGCCCGCCAAAGAGAGCGGTGATCATGGCGGTGACGTCCCCTGGCGTGAGCCTCACCGCGGCGCCGTGCCGCCTATAGAACATCCTGTACTTGGGCACCGCCGCCGCCCTCAACGCCTCGCACATCTCGTCGTCCGCCGCCACCCACTGCTCCTGCATGCCCACGGCTTCCATCACCGCCGCCTCCACGGCCTCAGGCTCAGCTCCTCCCTGCTGCGTGCACAGGGAGGTCACCTTGTCCCACGTCGCGCGCACGTGCACGCCGACGTGCACCCGCGCCTTGGCGCTCTGCGCCTCCGCCCACCCGTCGCCGAGGACCCCCCGCAGCTGGCCGCTGCCGGCGACCTTGTTGGCCACGTACCGCGTGTTGTTCGCCAGGAAGAGGTAGCTGAGCGCCGCTTCCCGGTAGCACCGGCCTCGGCCTCCAGCTTGCTTAGCAGAGCCGACACCAACCGATGGATCACCGACGGCGATGCTTGCTCGGAGGAGTCGGAGTCGTAATCGTAGTCGTAGAGCAGAGCAAGGCCCTCCTTGTAGTCGGCGAGGAAGACGACATAGTTCATCACGTAGCGGGTCAGCGGGTGCACGGCGCCGCCGGTCGCCGTGGCCTTGGACGGCTCCTTCTGGATGGCCGCCTCCAAGCTGCCCAGGGCCCCGCGAGCGGCCTCGCCGACCTTGGCGACGGAAAGGGCGGCGCGGGCGGCGACCTCGGAGCCGTCCCCGAACACGGACAAGAGCGCCGGCAGCGCCTCGGTGAGGGCGTCGTGCACGTCCAGCACCCGGAACAGGCGCTCCGGGGCGCGCCTCGCCCGTGCCTCGGCGGCCTCCGTGACGGCAAGGAGGCCGGTGGCCTGGTCGTTGGCCACGGTCGCGAAAACCGCTTCGCCGACGGCTGCGTTGTCGCCGGCGAAGACCGCATCGCAGAGGTCTTTCTCCGCGGCGAAGAGGGAGCCGAAGGCGGCGGTCGTGGCGGCGAGCCAGGAGGGTATGATGCGGGCGTCGAGCTGGTCCCAGGTGATCTTATGCAGGTGGTCGACGGGAGGCGAGAAGCCGAGCAGACGCCGCAGCGAGGCGGTCAGCGCGGCGCGGCGGCGGGTCTTGAACGTGGAGATGCACTCCTTGCCGTATCCGGCGGCCATCATGGCCTCCGCGACGGCGCGGATGTTGTTGCGAGAGCGAGAGGCGTCGGCGGCGTGGTCTGATTGGATGCTGTCGATGTCGTCGAGGAGGACTCGGAGCTCGAGGTCGAGCCTGCGCATGGCGGTCTGGAGCAGCGCCTGCGCTTCGACGAGGCCGTGGCTGCTGCCGTGGGCGACGTCGGAGGCGAAGAAGAGCATGGCGCGGTGGAGGTCGGCGGCGGCGCGCAGGAAGCGCCGGGGCTCGTCCTCCTCCGCGCCGTGGAGGAAGAGGGAGCCGCCGGCGGGCGCGTCGTCGGGGTGCCACTTGTGGACGAGCGCGGCGGCGGCGGCGACACTCTCGTCGACGAGCGTGGAAGAGAGCGTGCGGCGGTGGTGGCCCGGCGGTGGGAGGGCGTGGTGGCGTGGCGATGGGGAGGCCATGGATGCCATGGATCGAAGGATCGGAGAAGCCTAGCTAGCCTGCTCCTCCTGCTTTTATATATAGAAGATGGAAGATGGGGTGGTTTGGTTGGAATTTCAGCCGACTGCGCCGGCGAGTCGGTCGCCGCCCACGAGTCCGAGGAATGCGGCCGGTTGCGTACTCGCGTCGCGTGTGGAAACAAGAGCGACCCCGCTTGTGTTCTTCTGCCTTCCGTTCCGTTCCAACAAACGCCAGTCCGGTCGCAGCCCACGCTTGTCCGACGAATGGAGCACTGTGCCTACGCTACGCCCATGTCCAGAAGGGGGGCGACGGCCCTGCCACGCAACTGCTGCTGCCTCGATGGGCTGGGCCCCCGCCACTTCTGCCGGCCCACTGTACCTGCGCGCTCCAGCCCGCCGCTCGGCTGTCGCGCTGCCGGGCCGACGCGCTTTGGTCTGCCATGCCACCACACTTCCGCCGCCAATCCTACATGGCTGCATTAGATCACGCAGCTCCCTAGGCTCACCGCGCCCCAAGGCGCATCGACACCTCGCTTGGTACACTGCCCTGTGCGTTTCGTAAGACACCGTGTGGGTACTCCCCTCCCCGCTTTCCGATCCGGCGTAATGGCCGTCCTGTAACTTTATCCGTGACCGTTGTCGACCGTGGGGCCTTTGAATGAAATGTTTAGGTGGACGCGCTCTGCCCCTCAGTACTATACGCGGGCCAAGTTCGAGAGCGAGGCCTGGGCTTTCTGTTGTTTATTATTAACGGGCCTCCTGGGTGGGGTTGGTCTGGGCCACTTTCGTACGTATAGTAGTATATCCTCCTCCTATTTTACTGAACATTTATTTGTACATGTAGCATGCCATTTGTATTTCAATCCACTGCTGCAGAATTCTCAATTGCAATATTTTTTTTGTTAATTTTGTTCATTGAAAGCAAATATTGTTTTATTTTTCGTCCTTTAATATGTGCAAACGAAGATTTTTTCTTCTTCTTCATCTATGCTGACAGCAGGTTTGCTTAAGACTTTTGCACGCAAACTGATTTCACAGTATCGTCCTAGCATGATTTCCCTTTCTCCATATACTCAAATTTGTAGCTTCTGAGAAATATATAATCTTTACCAAATGTTATCTTTTTTAAAACACGCTGTTACGTTTCTAACCAGATGTTTTCAAATGTCCATGGCTGCTACCCTGACCTGCGTGACACCACCAAGCTGGCTATGTTAGACACACAAAGTGCCAAGTTTATCGCGTGTAGATGATATGCTATAAAGAACAGTTACTAGTTACAATTTGTTGCAGGTGAAAAAGGAGAGAAGCATTGGGAGCCCTTCGCTTTTCCCAGAGCACCATTCTCTAAATTGCTCTCTAAGATAAGACTTGCTTGCTAGTCTTCTGATTATAGATACAGCACATCATCAGAATGCGTTTTATTTGCTTGGGTAAAACTGTTATTTTGTTCCTATCGAAATTCCATTCGACTATTGTAACATAATTTCATTTGCTATATGACTAGTCACCACATGATAAATGATACACAAATGAGCATTTACCTCTGTTGTGATCTCATTGCTAGGCGCTAGGCCTGGTAGCCCAATATGCAAAGCTTTAGCGTGTTCAGCTCGCCAGAGCCCAGAAGCGAGTCTCCTGAGGTTTTGTTCAGTGCATGAATCAGGTGAAAGTGCAACCCAAGAAATATCATTGCCATGGTGGAGTGGAAAGGCTGAAGCAGCTAGCGCTCCATTGCCATGGTTTCAGTACCCATGTATACATGTATGTATACAAGGCGCAAGGGCAAACGTCAATTTGAGAATTGCAGCAAATTTACTACTGGTTTTGATTTGCACAAGTGCGACCCTCAGTAGATCTTGTTGAGGATCAGTTCAAGAACTTAAAAGAACTCCGCCATATGATTACGCAATAACCGAGTTACATGAGCATCTTCATTCGACAGAATATTTTTAGAGCAATAATAGCTAGGTTTCAGAAAGACAAAAAAGAGGGAGTAAAACTTGCTATCAGCTTGGCAATGGCAATTAAAGAGGAAGGTCGAGGCCCTTGCCCACCTCCACCCCGATTATCTGAAGAATCCCCTTGTTTAGCACCTGAATTAAATTAAGAAGCAAAGTTCTTCAGAAACTCAAACAGATGTCGCAAAACACTTGAGGCATTTCATCTCTGTGAAGATTATGTTGTGATGAGTTCTTTCATTACCAGCTCCACGATGAAGGTGCCGATGAGGCCAATCATGCAGGCCCTGGAGTTCCAGATCTCGGCGGTCTGGGTGAATCCCAAGAAGGGCTCGCTCAGCTTTGGCTGCACCCTGGGCACCTCAACCTGAACGCAACAGAAATTGAACAGGAACCTGTGAAAACTTCCTTGGAGAATGGAGACTATCCTTTTGCAATGATTACCACGAGCAGTTTTTGCTTCTTTCACTCACCCCCGGAGGAAGCTTTGCAGCGCTCACTCTCACCCTTACGGCTCTTGGCGATGGCAGGCATGGAGTGAGCTTCTTGCCGAGTTTGTTGCCGCAGAGGGGTTGACGAACCAAGCAGGATGGGGAAGAAAGAGCGCACCTTGCTGCCATTGCCGGAATTGTTCTTTCGGTGTTCTGTTCTTGCCGTTCCTTCTAGATGAGACGTTGGGTCTAGGACTCCGCAAGAATCAGCATGTTTTAGAGGATGAGATGATTCAGACGTACGTGGCTGGCGGCGTGGCCACGTTGGGCGGCTGGGGACTTGGGGTCACATGTAGGGGTGGATGTCGGCTCCGGCACCGGCTCGGCTCGTTATTAGTTGCTCGAGCCACCTCATTTTGGCTCGCGAGCTGGAGACCTCTTAGCACTGGACAGTGTCAGCGACGGTGAGGGTGCGAAGCCACCTCAACGACGGCACGGCGGCGTGAGATGATAGGAAGGAGCTAGGCGTCTCGAATTTGGGCTCGAGCCCATCGGAGCTGTGGGCGTTGAAATTGGATCACCTCGTGGTCCACGACTCCTCCTGCAATCCTGCGTGACCCAGCGGCGCGCCGGTATCTGAACCATGAGATCTCTTCGCAGAAAAGTAAATGGAGCATCTCAAATTAGAATGTAGCAGATTTACAAAAGAAATTTTTTTCAACAAAAATGATTCAGGCTCCCTCACCTATTACTATTGTTAGGTGCTCTCTCATCCGAGATAACGAAGCTGCACAAAAGAAAACGAATCAAATCGAAGCTAGAGCATCTAAACTCCTGCAGCCTCACCTCCGCGGCTGCTGATGCCCCTCCGTGCGGAGTCCAAGTAACGATAGGACGATGCACAATATGATAGAGAGACGACGAGGAGGGAGGAGCCGAGGAGACAAGGATGGGACCTGGGAGAGGATCTGCTCGTCTGGCTCGTGAGCTAGCTCAAGCTGACTCCTTATCTCTAACAAGCTGAAACGATAAGCTCAGCTCATTAGAAAAATGTAATGAGCCTAGCTAGCTAATTATGAGTTGAGTGAGCTATCAAGCTGCGAGCTTTTAACAGAGAGGATGATAGGATTCAGATAATATTGTTGGAGGGTGGGCAGTAATCACACTTAGGTAGAGCAAGCTTCAGATGTCCAGGGCTATCAGATTTCAACATAGAGAAGACTATTTTTGTGGAGAAACATGGTTATGTGAGCTAGCTCAAGCTGACTCCTTATCTCTAACGAGCTGAAACGTAAGCTCAGCTCATTAGAAAATAATGTAATGAACCTAGCTAGCTGATTACGAGTTGAGCGAGCTATCAAGCTGTGAGTTTTTAACAACGGAGATGAGTTTTTAACAACGGAGAGGATGATAGGATTCAGATGAGATTGTTGGAGGGTGTGGGCAGTAGCCACGCTCAGGTAGAGCAAGCCTGCTCTGCCGAGTTATCATTCAGATGTCCAGGGCTGTCAGATTTCAACATAGAGAAGACTATCTTTATACACGCACAAGTTCTTAATTCACAAAGTCTGAGAACATACTTGATTGTATGCGAATGTCTCTCAGTAGATAAGTAAATGTTCTTTTGATTTGTTCCTCTTGGGTGTCACACCTTTTTTTCTAACGCAAATGTCACCCTATTTAGAGATGTTAAACTACTTCAATACTAGCAATCACACACCAATCTCATTGCCAAGAATGACTATAGATATTCAAGACTCCTCGATACCTCGATTCACAACATCGGAGAACATGTGTGATTGTATTTGAATGGCTCTAACACACGTTATTTTGATTTGTTGAAGTGAGACACTCAATGGATCTTGTTGGTGATCGCTTTGAGAACTTAAAAAAACTCTGCCTTATGATTATGCAATAGAATTGGATGAGTATCCAAATACTCCCTCCGTTCCATATTGTAAGTCGTTTTGGTTTTTTCGATTTCATATATATTATTATGCATCTAAACATACACTGTATCTAGGTACATAGCAAAATTTATACACTTAGAAAAGTCAAAACGACCTACAATTTGGAACGGAGGGAGTATTTTTAGAGCAGTAATATCTAATCTAAGTTTCAAAAAAGAAAAAAATCTGCGATCAGCTTGGGTTTACTCTAGTCTCGGTCCACTGCTCGGAATTCCCAACTTATTGCATGTAGTTTTATGACCATGCAAAGCAGCAACAAGTGGAAAATAAATTCAGAAGCAAATATCAGATCGTCAGATCCAAGGTGTCATAACATAGACCACCATTATATTTATTTAACATCTACTAATATATATCCGCAGTTGACGGCATCAACGAAATCATTACATGATCGTACCAATAAGTACAATTCCCCTCTACCTAAACAATGCTATTATCCTAAACAAAACTTAAAACTAACAAGACTGTACCCACTACCCCTAGTGCTAACGTTGACGCAAACCATCCATGCTCTGATCCTCTACTGCTATGACATATATTACCTGAAGACAAAAAGAAAAGGATATTAGGTGGCGATTACAACACAAATTACAACAAATCATTCAGAATAAGGTGTGTGTCAAAGGAGATAAATCACCTGATTGGTGACACTAGAGGATTGGCAGGCGTCGGCGCTGCCATCGGTGGCATTATCGGCGGCACTTGTTGCGCTGTCAAAACACATCACACCATGCTGTTGTCAATCTCCTTACAGGCATATCTGATCCACGGATCAAAATAATGTACGGACGACATATGCATGAAGAAAAAGGTTGCGAAAAACTTACTATTGCAGGAGAAGAGCGTTTGGAGCGGCAGCATGGCGCCGCAAGCGAGCGGGAGGATGATCATGCGGACGGGGTCGATGGGCAGGGGCATGAGGTCGTTCATGTCGCCGGTCATGCCGTGGCAAAGGCAGATGGGGGCGTCACGAATGACCAACTTGAGGTTGTCGCAGCACTCGGCGGGAGGCGCCAGCACGGTGAGGTTGGTTAGGTAGTCCATGCACGGCATCATGCCGATCAGCGGCGTCATGCACTCCGTCAGCTGAGCCGGCGGCGACGGTGGCGGCGGGGACGAAAGGTGGGGTGGGACGGCGTCACCGGACGAACTCAGCGACTGCGGCGGGGTATTGTGGAATGTCAAGGGGTGGAGCAGTTGGTCTCCCCCGATTCTCGCTTCGGACGGCTGCACCGTTATCGCCGCCACCAATGCGAAGGCGAAGAAGAGGGCGATGAGCTTGCAGGATGCCATTGGTCTTTTGCCTTCGGGGTGTGCTTGGATGCTATGGCCGTGGGCTTGTGGTTGATTTCGTGTTGGATGGATGGAGGTGCGGGTTGGTCTGAAATTTATAGTCCTCCTGGTGTCGAGATTGAGGATTTGAACGTGCTGTTGTATGAATTTTGGACTTCAGTTCTGCTGCTTCTGAACTCTGCATTGGTCATTTATCTTCAGGTAGGCAATGAGTCCGTGGAGCATGAGATTATGTCTGTAGTTCCTTGTGCCTCTACGGGTGATGCAAATGTAGCATACAGAGTGCAGACAACCCTGTCGAGTTTAAGCGCATTGTACAGTCAGTCCCCCATTGCAGATAACACCAACAAGATTGAGTCCGGAACGAACACTGTGCACATGTTGATCGCATCCAGAAGCCCTGATCCGCAAAATTACAAGTAAAGTAACGCTGTGCAGACAACCCGATTGGATTTAAATCGTAATTAGAGCCGATTACTTCTTTCAGCTGGTTGATGGATCAGGCAGGACTGTTGTTGTAAAAGTGCCAAAAAAAAGCAATGGCTCCCAAATTCTTTGTGTGCCTTTTCTCACTTTAATGCTGCTACAAGATGATTTGATTCACGTTCGGCCCAAGGCTCCAAGCTCACCTGCTAATTCGATCCAGTGGTCTACCTCCATACCAGAAATCATAATGGAGAACTCAAGATCGAGAGGCTCCAACTCCGACCAACCATCTCGAAGAATCACGTTCTCGTCCGCTCCTCCAGAATGTTCCCCTCCATCTCCGCCACCGCGCCCCGCTTCCTCCGCCCCTTCACCGCCACCGAAGCCGCGCCCCGTCGCCCCGTGGCAGCGTCCGCAGGCTTCCCATCCGACCCGCCGCAGCAGCAGCAGCCGTCGTCGCTGGCCCCTTCGGGGTTGCTGGGGGTGGGGGCTCCAAGGCCGATGGCCATAGAAGAGGAGGGGTCAGGGGCGGTGTGGAGACCCGACGGTGGTGACGGGTTGGCCGGTGGCAGAGACGACACGGCGTGGGAGCACCACCGGTCAGGTGGGGCTGGATCCCGGCGGCAGGGGCTAGGAAGGGCGGGGTCAAGGGGCAGCGGCGGACGGTGGGCGACGGCACGATTGCCGCCGGGCGGGGTGGAGGTGGAGCTTGCTGAAGGAAGAAGAGGAGGATGGAGATGAGCCTTGAATGAGCTGGAAACTACAGCTCCCATCTAACTTCCGGAAGCTAGATAGGAGCCCCTGTTGAGGTGAGGGTCCAGTAGCCATTCCCATCTTGCTTCGTCCATCTGCCGATCGTCGACCAACACGATCACTCAACTCGACCGCATAACCATTGAGAAAACATTTGAGACAAGTGGCACCGGCCGCATGGCCCTTCAAGAACATACCCTGGCAACACAAAAGGCACAATCCTGACAGCACGAGGAAATAAAGGGACAGCAACTGCCTGTTCATCGGCACCAAAGGAGTCGCAGGTTCGATGAACAAAATAGAACTACAAATTGGATTCAACCGCAATCAGGGTCCAGAATAACAAGCAACGCCGTACAGATTCACACATGAAGCAAGGGGTTCGACGACACAACGGAGGGCAGGTAGGGGGTGGCAGCAGAGGGACTCAAATGTTCAGCAGCTACAGCTAGTACGGTTTCTTCAGGGGGAAGTCGAAGGAAACAAGAGCTGCATGCCTACTAATACGGAATGCACGGTTTCCTCCTTCCGGCGGGGGTAGTATTGTACTATTGTACCATCGGCACGGCCTCACTTGGCCATCATCACCTTGACGAACTCCTCGTAGTTGATCTGGCCGTCGCCATCGACGTCCGCCTCGCGGATCATCTCGTCGACCTCCTCGTCGGTCAGCTTCTCGCCGAGGTTGGTCATCACGTGGCGGAGCTCCGCGGCGGAGATGAAGCCGTTCTGGTCCTTGTCGAACACCCTGAACGCCTCCTTGAGCTCCTCCTCGGAGTCTGTGTCCTTCATCTTGCGGGCCATGAGGTTGAGGAACTCGGGGAAGTCGATGGTGCCGTTGCCATCGGCGTCGACCTCGTTGATCATGTCCTGGAGCTCAGCCTCGGTCGGGTTCTGACCAAGGGAGCGCATGACAGTTCCCAGCTCCTTGGTTGTGATGCAACCTGTCCGATGCACAACAGAGAACAATTTGAGATCAATTTATATAACATGAACTAGTAAGAAGTCAATAATTAACCAGCTTGAATAGTTAACACACTTTTGCTCAAAATGACAGCATAAGTAAACCAGCCATTAAGCAAGCATGCCAGAAGCAATAAACATCTTCCCAGAAAAAAGGACAACGCTAATTCAAAATCATTGGACAGAGATGTAGCTAACTGTTTAAAAGGTTGATGGTCAGCTCCAACCTTGGAAGGTGCCACCAAACCAAATTAATACTAAATTTGGAACCTCCTAAGATATAATTTTGGAGTACCTCCTAAGATATAATTCAAAATCAGTGTTTGATTCAAGTAAACAAGATTTTCTTGATATCAGAAGCTTATCCTTATTAAATGGGTTTCTTCAAGTGTACTTCATACCTACATGCTGAGTACCACAATCTAAAACACATCACAATCGTCACGCCAAAAACATGGTGATATACGCGAAATCATGGAGTTCTAATACGAACCCAAAACAACACATTACGGAACCAAAATCTGAGCAGGCCCGATGACTCTAACAGCTCTATCCTTGGAGTTATGGCCCCAGCCTACACTACTAATCTGAGGGTAAATCATCCCATGGTTAATTCGGCCCTGTGAAAAATTTGCAGCCCACAGTTACAACCGTACAAGAACGCATAAATGTCAGTCAAGAAGTGAGGCGGTGTGCATTCAAATGGTACTACACAGGTCTCATGTGCCCCCTGCCTGCCATGACCAAACCAACCCCTACATAACCGACCGATCTGGACGAAGGCTACCTACCGCCTACAAATAAAACGACCCCAGCCTGACTCGGTCCACGGCAAAGGGCCGGATCTATAGCCTAACTGCTTCGCCACATCTGGATCCGAGACGAGGCCACGAGCAATCACATCGATCTGGAAATTGGATCCCTACGGCGCTTTTCCCAGCATGAGTTTTATGAACCGCACGAGATCTCTCCACCCACGCGGAATCAAACAGCGAAGACGTGCCGCCGCATCACACCACGCTGCTACGGGTTCACCGCTCGGTAGAATCTCGCTACCGGCGGCTCTGGACGGGGTAAAATTCTATGCGCACACGCACAACCGGGCAGTTCCTTTTAACATTCTGCACCCAGACCACGAACAAGGATGTAATCCACGGGTTTCTAACGGAACATGAAGATCAGACAAGCTCTTCCGCAGCTACGACTACGAGCCTATAACATGGTAGACACACAGATCACGGCAGTAGGAACTGCAACGAGGAAGGAGATGCTCGAGAGAGCGACAGGGGGGGAGGCGTGTTAGCTCACCGTCGCCGTCCTTGTCGAAGAGGCTGAAAGCCTCCTTGAACTCAGCGATCTGGTCGTCGGTGAGCTGGTCCGCCATGGTCTCCGGGGCTTCTCTCTCCGCGCGGCGAGGCGAGGCGAGGCGAGGGAGCGGTGTCGGGCTGGCCGGAGAGATTAGGGAGGGCGACCGGGGGCAGGGAGCGATTTGAGGCCTCGCGTCGGGGGGAATTTTACCGGGATTTATACGCGCACGCGCCCCGTCGGCCCCGTTCCGCCGTCCACGCCCTGCCCCGTTAACGCCGCGCCGCGAATTCCCCAGACTGCCCTTGCCTTGCCTTGCCTTGCGGGCTCCCCTCTCTCTCTAGCTCTTTCTCTGAGTCTGTCTAATCAATCATGCCGCTGCTTTGCTTGCCCCTCGGCCCAGGCTGGACTGACACGACGCCAGTGTGCGAAGCGGGCGATAACACAGAAAAAACGGTCGCTGATCGCGACGTGCCTGCCATGGGCTCGGTCCATCGCCAGGCACGCTCTGGCGTAGGTGTGGGGGCGGAGAGAGTTTTGGCTGTTTGTTTACGAGCATTTTGGGAGCCAAGGCGTGTTGTCAACATCGTGTTCATGCGTGCGTTGCGTACTTGCGTGCATGTTGAGGCCGGATCCGTCGTGCTACGAATCGTGATCCATGGCAGCATGATTCAGCAGTTGTTTTGTGTTGAAAACTTAATAATGTGAGACGGATTGGGACAAATTTCCTGTTGAGGGAGCTGGAGGAGGACCTTGTATACATAAAATCTTCTCTTGGCAGCGTCGTATTTGGTTGGAATTTTGATAAGCTTCGCCAGAGTGTTTAAGTTTGGTTTGGTCCGACAGCAACGAGCTGTCACTGTTCAATATATGTAGTACATCACTAGAAAATGCTATTTTGGGTGTTGGCATGACCGCTTGACTTAACATGGAGAATATCATTTCATTTTCCATGCAAACTGAAAAGGATATTGTATTAGTTGAAACCTTTTTCTTCGTTTTTTTCTAAATAAAACGTTCATGACAAATTGAGTTTGTCCATGTATGCTTATAAACACTCTTTTTGTGGTCATGATATATCCCATCAATTATATTTAAGTTTAGTGATACATATGTGGTATTATTTTTCAACTCATATACATATGGGTGTGATTTTTGCAACTAGCAAACAATAACAACACATTGAAAAAACAACTACGCATATCATATCAAAATACATTGAAAAATGAAAGGGTGATGTACAGTATGCATCGGGTTGCTCAAACAGACTCATCTTGGCATCTTGCAGGTGTAGCATGTATGTAGGCCGGTGCACGTGTGCGACGATAGAGTACGCGGTCACCAGTAAATTCAATCTCCCACAAATCATTCTCCAAAAAAAAAAACTCCCATACATCACTTTCTAAAATATTCCCGGAGTCCGGAGACCGGAGTTCTTGTACTAGCAAGCAGCAGCCAGCGTCACGTCAACTGGTCAAGGGTAGGTTCGTGAACTTTTTCGGAACATGCAGCCATGTGGGACAGGGAAACAAGCTGCCCATGACTTCCAAACAAGGGGGGCCGCATGTTCCAGTTTTCCAAGCGGCGGAGATTACCGTACGTACCCCGGACGCGGTTCGGACGCGGAGTGCCTGCCTTTTTTCTATTTTCGAATTTCCTTTAATTTTTTAATTTTGAGTGGGATTTCCTGTAATTAAATGCACCCCACCCCACCTGGGCCCACCGCGTACCGTTATTGATTCGATAGGCCGTGTGCCTGCGGCCCAAACTCCACAGCCCAACTGGTAGGCTAGAAGGAGGAAGGCCCGTGGAGTAAAATTTTTCTTTCATTTTTTTCAGTGGGAGTGCAGTCTTCTTCAGGCCTTCAGCCTTCAGGCTTCCGCTTTGATGCTTTGGGGAAGAGGAAGCCAGCGGTCGGCGCCATCATCATCAGTTCATCAGCTAGCTCGCCTGCTTGCTTTAAGCTTTGCAAAAAGCCTGCGATGATTTGGATTTGCTTCTCGGGGTGCACAAGGAAGGAAGCTTGGGATCTGGTCAAGGTGAGACCTGGTCCGGATGCCCAGGCTCCTGCTGATGCCACCAAGCTCACTCGATGAAAGTGCCTACGGCCAGTGTGATGGGCTGATGGAAATGTGGGTGTGGCATTGTGGCAGTAAAAAATTGCTATGAAGCTTTCTTTTGTGAAAGTAACGTAGGCCCTGCTCCTGTCCGTCTTTCTTCTGCGTCCCGTATGGGCCCGGATCTAGCTCGGGAGGAACCCTGGACTGGGCTGGACTGCATGTCTCCCCTTTTCGCTTTCCATTTCTTTGATTCTCTACGACTTCTTTCCATTAGTCCATAAACGTTTCTTACCATGACTACGGAAGATACTCCCTCCGTTCGTCCGTTCGTGTTTATAAGGTATGCACGTATATCAAGATTTCACAATCTTTGATCAATAATTTTACCAACAATTTTTTTATTTTTAATATAAACTTGACATGATTGGATTGTAATGAAATGTACTTTCCAATAATTATAAATTTATAACCATAACTAATATAATATTAGATAAATGAATGGTCAGAATTTAATTTAGAAGATCATGCCCTGTCATGTGCCTTATAAACCGGAATGTAGGGAGTAACCAGATTGATCATGCTTTTGTAGCTACCATGGACCTATGGTATCATCACGAACCTTTGCTTAGCTCATAGTGTCAATATAGCCTCTCCTTTTATTGACCAGCTACTACTTGCTAACTAAAGAGAGTTCTACGTGACCATTGATAGTCACGGCTTTTTTTCGTTTGAGCTGAAGGGCACGTCATCATTACGTACGAATCAGGAGAAAGAACAAGAACACAGAGAGCCCTAGCGCACATGGAGTCACATGGTGTCATGGTGAATTGGTGATTCGGCACCGGGCACGTCGCCGATCTTTGCGTGAACAATCTGTTCCTCGTTCCTGTTGCGACCATCTCTCTCCGTGAGACTGTGTGACCACGCGCCGCTCCGCTGTGCGCGCATTGCTCCCCCCTGCGTGCGGCCCTGCAACAATCATTCGATCGACGTCTACACAACCGAACGAAACGCTCCAACAGTGCTCGCGCGCAGCAGCCAGCGGCACGCGCGGGCACAGTGGCATCAATTGTGCGTGAACCGTGTTCGGTTGCATGACGCGACAGTGTCCGGTGCGGCCTATTCCTCCGCGTCGTACGTAGGGAGTACGCACGCACGCACGCGCTGCCCTTGCCACTGCCACTGCATCTGTTTTTGGCGGCAGCGGCGCGGTAAAAGAAGCCGGTCCCTGAATCGGAGGACAGCGCGCAAAGTTATTGCGAAAGCCAGGCCAGGCCGGAGGGACGGAGGGAGGACGGGCGCCGCAGCAGCAGTAGGCTAGCTAGGCCCGTAGCCCGCGTAGCCTGTAGCCTACACACAGGGTACAGGCACAGAGGATTTTCAATCAGCTGGCCTGGCCTCCCTAGCCCTGCGCTGGGTGCGCGCTAACTTCCACGCATCCCTCGTTCCTACGGCTGCCCATCTGATCTGGCCATCCTGCCATCTCACGCTATCACTCTGTCCTCCAACAAATTACAAAACCTCCACTAGCAAAAATTAGAGCGAAATTCGAGCAAACACGAGGCATGATGAAGGTGCCAAAATCCTAGACTGTAGTGTACTGCTGCTGCTGCACTTCGTGGAGGGTGACTACTGTTCCTAGAGGAGAGGTGGTGGTGGTGTCGGCGTCAATCGACACTGTTGGCGGAATATGTACTTGCGCATGCACCCGCTGCTTGCCATCACTTGCTTTTATAGTTTTATTGATTACTCCACCTACAACTGACGCCGCGGCGAATCAGCTCTTTTAATACTACCATGATCAGCATTCACCGATCTCAGGTGGGGGTAGCTAGCTACCCCAGGCGAGCTGTAGCGTAGCGACTGCCATCCATGGCAGCAGCAGCGGCGGCAGTTAATTCCTATCGTACTACAGAGTGACTCACACCCCACAACCCAGGACCTTGACCTGCCCAATTCAAGCACATGCGACGCACGCGACAAGAAAAACCCCAAGAAGACGACGCGAGAGCCCCCGTTCGGCGTCAGAAGCGCAATCTCTTCCTGCACCCGGTGCCGAGCCCGCGGCCGGACTGCGCGAGCAGGTCGGTGAGGAGGTCGGCCACGAGGTCCTCCACGATGGCGCGCTCCAGCGCGGCCGCGACCCTGCCGCGCTCCCGGCGCTGCTCGTCGTCGCCCTGCGGCGGCCCCCACATTGCCTCCCCGACGCTCTCCACCATCGCGCGGCTGATCACCCGCCCCGCCGCCGCGGCCTCCAGCTCCCACCGCCGCCGGTGGTGCCGCCGGCTCTCCGCGCCGGCCGACCTCGGCATGCCCACCAACAGTGGAACTGGGTAATGGACGGCGTGCAGGTGCAGCTGCAACGTTGACTCGTCGCAGGACTTGATCTTGCAGTAGTCGCCTGCACGTATACATGACGCGAGAAAAAGAATTTGTCACGGATCTGACGTGACACACGTAGGCACTGTCGCTGCTGTACATGCGCTTTTGATCGATCAGCGCGCTGCAAGTGTGTATCGATCGTGACAGGTATGGCGTACGTACCGGTGAAAACAAGGGTGCGGGAGGGTTTGACGATCTTCGATCGGACGGCGGTGGGGGCCGCGGCGCCGTTACCGCTGCAACCGGCCTTGCCGCCCGCGTCGTGATCCGTGCACGGAGACGGCCGCGTCCTGCATGGGAATCTCGGGGAGCTGATGGCGTCCAGCACCGAGTCCGGGCTGGGGTGCTGCTGCTGCTCGCCGGCGCGTGGCTTGTGGTGCTGCGGTGTCGGCGTCGGCGGGGACGGGGACGGCGAATTCTCGTCACGGCTGACCATCCACTTGGCGGCGCACTTGCCTGCTGGCGGCGACGCCGCTGCAGCAGGGGCGGCGTCGGACGCGGCGGCCGCGCGCATCTCGGCGGCGCGGACGGCCGCGATGATCCGCCGCAGCGTCTTGAGGTCCTCGTCGCACTTCTCCAGCGCGCCCAGCAGCTTCCGCCGCTTCTCCGCGGCCGTCTCCGGCGCTGGGGGCGGAGGAGGCGGGCGGGTCGGGACGACGACCGGCCGCGGCGCCGCGGCGGCGGCGGGCGAGGGCGGCGCGGACTCCTCCAGGCCCATGAGGCGCGCCACGATGGCCGGCGGCGGCGGCCGGGGGCTGTCGCAGCTGGAGCGCCGGTGCTCCGGCGCGATCGTCGGGCTCCGCGGCGCGTCGCAGGACCGCCGCCGCCTTACAGCAGCCGGAGCCGGCTGCTGCGGCTTCTGTGTCAGCTTGACTGGAGAAACAGCAGGTGACGCCGGGGCCGCCGCCGCCGCCTTTTTGGTTGGCGAGGACGGCTGCGATGCCGCCGAGGCCTGCGCCGCATTGTGCTTGGCGGTGAGGCGCTTCCGGTGGTGGCTGCGGTGGTACGGGGAGATGAGGCGGAGGAGGCCGGCCATGCACCCAATGCCCCGCCTCGGCGCCGTGGAGCACGCGGACGACGACGCCCGCCGGTGCGCGGGCTCCGGCTGCGGCGGCTGCATAGGCTGGCTCTGCGTCCCCTGAGCCGTTTGTTCAGTGAAGCGGGAGCAGCGGGACAAGGCGTGTGGGGGCGTGCCGCGGCATTATAATTGGAGCCGAGTACGCGCGTGGAGCGCGCAATGACCGCGCCACCCCTGTTTCCACGGCTTACCCAGCAGCAGCGGCAAGGGCAGTTTAGGGATCGATATCGTGCGATCTCTGCTAACAGCGGCGACAAAGCCTGTGGTGGACTGGTGGTGGGGAGGGCAGTATCCGAGTTGAACTGGACGCCCCGCTGCGCGCGCCGCAGTGGCCGCTAGCCGCGTGCTTGGCCAGCCAGAGCACTAGTACTGGGAGTCTGGACTGCTGCGCTAGACCACGCAGTGCCGGTGCCCGACTGCCCGTTTCGCAATTGAGGTGGTGTTAATTAAAGAGGCCATGCAGTGAGGTACGGTTACCTGCAGTGTGGAGATTAAGGAATGATGGTCGCAATCATGTCGTGGGCGAACTTGGATTAATTACCCTGGTCGTCAGCGATGTTGTTGTTTGGGAAGCATATGAGTTTTGGGGCTCTGGGCAGGTGCGCGCACGTGGTAAAGGTTGAGTGATCGACAGTATTCTGATCGAGTTTCTAGCGCACTAGGATGGCACGCGCGCGCGCACAGCCTTGCGCTCTTTTCTTTCGTTGCTTTAGGCCGTGTTTAGTTGGGGAATTTGGGAGGTGCCAAATTACTGTTACAGCACTGTAGCACACTGTAGCGTTTCGTTTGTATTTGTGAATTATTGTCCAAATATTGACTAATTAGGCTCAAAAGATTCGTCTCGCAAAGTACAACAAAACTGTGCAATTAGTTTTTAATTTCATCTACATTTAGTACTCCATGCATGTACCGCAAGTTTGATGTGATGGGGAATCTTCTTTTTGCATAGTGTCAAAGTTGGGAGTTGGGAGTAACTAAACATGGCCTTAGCTTCAAAGTTTACACCTGATCTGCGATCACGTATGCGGTCTGCTTGACTGCTTCCGAAAAGTAACGACGTCTCGGGAATCGCGAGAACAAACAGATAGCTTCCATGCTACTTCAGCGCCCTTTTCTGCGATCACATGTTAGTGGTCTACTAGTACTCGTCATCCATCCGATCCCTAATCCAACGCTGTTACCGTTGCGGCAGGTGATGCTGCTAATGATGCGGATCAGTTAGCTTTGATCATGTGTTGTGATTGCCGGAGAGAAAGAAAGGACGCGGTAGCCTCTAGAGCCAGTAGCCAATACCAGTACGCACTGGCCGGCATCGGCATGCATGCAGAGCAGAGAGCAGAGCGCGGCTGCGCCACAGTTAAGGACCGGGGGAGAATGCCAGAATGGACTGGTGGGTGATCCACTGATCATTGATCCAGCGGGCAAAAGCAAAAGAGGCCATGCAGAAGGAAAAGAAAAGGCCCGCGCGTTCGGATCCATCCATCCATCCATCACTCCGAGGTCGAATCCTAGGCGCTGCGCCTCAGGCGACACCCCACGTGGCGGCCCCGGCCGCAGCACCTTCCCGCGCGCTACGCGCACATGCACGCAAGGAGCCGGTAAGGGACGACCCTTCCAATAATCTGGCTTTTAGCCTGTACTTCCTTCGATTCTACAAAGACCCTGTTTGATATGGCTCCAACTCCGGGTGGAGCTGCTCCACTCCAGAACTTCACATGGAGCCAGCTCCGCTCCAAAACTCCAGAACAAAAATGGGGTGTTTGGTTAGATGGGTGCTCTTAGCTCCAAAAAAGATCGATTTCAGTGTGGATTGCCGTTGTTTCCCCCCAATTAAGGCCCCACTTGTCATCCTCTCTATCCTATCTTCTTCTTCCCCTTTTTCCACTGCACTGTGCCGCACATGGGAGACCCTCCACGGGCAGCGGGGTGGGCGGTGACGGGCGACGGGGCGGCGACGGGCGGCGATGGGCGGCGGGGCCGGCCGGCCACGGGGGCGGCGACGGGCGGGGCTCTGGCGGCGAGTGGGGCTCGGGAGAATAGACGGGCGGCGGGCGGCGATGGGCAACGCCGGGCGGCACCGGGCGGCGGGGCCGGCCGGCCACGGGCGGGGCTCTGGAGAATAGAAGGGAGAATAGAATGAAACGTTTTTTTGTGTAACCAGTGGTATTGGTGGGTAATTACCCACCAACTCCACGAGGAGGTTCAAAAGAGAGGTTTCTGGAGTAGCAAAAGAGGTGCTCCAAAACTCCACCTCCATTTGCACTACAGCTCCATGGAGTTGGCAACTCCATGGAGTTTTGGAGTTGGGGTGTTTGGCTGAATTTTTTGATGGAGTTGCTGGAGTTTAGGAGTGGAGCCGTGCCAAACAGGGCCAAAGTATGTCACTAGGAGTTGGTTGCCGAAGTGGTGAAATACTAGTCGTTTCTCACTTTTAAGCCTATTGTGGATGAGTATGCCCTCACATGCATGCAGCTGCAGTAATGCTAGTGCTTCGTCTCCCGCGTCATTTACTCGTGCGTGCGTCGCTTCGCTTAACTCTCGTCTTCCTGAGGCAACATTCTTCAAGTCTCATCTTCCCGAGGCAACGTTCTTCTCCCATGTGGCCGCTCCTCTCTTATTCTCGCGTGCGTCGCTCGGGTCCGGCGCCAGTGCTTGCTGTTCCCGTCCACATAGCCATGGACGAGATTGACTTTCAGTTTGCCCAGGCGGACAATGTCGATGCGTTGAACGACGCCTACGCTATGGTAGAGCTCGCGAAGGACGCTGACGATGCCGACACCATGGGCGAGCTGGCAAAGGACGTCGACAACTCCGAGGCCACGGGCGAGCTCGACATCCAGTTTGCCCAAGCGGATGATGTCAAGGTTCGGTGCTCATGCAAGAGACCAGTCATCATTGTGGTCTTATTCACTGCAAATACATGATCTTGTCTTGGATGTACGGTCTCGTCTACCTCAATGAACACAAGATGGATGGTGACACGATCTTGCTATCTGAGCATGTCATCAAGTTTCTTGACAACTTGGCTGAGAGCAAGCGCAAAATCGCCGAGATCAACAACGACCCTGTTGAGGACTCCGATGAAGTTCTTTTTGTGGTGGATTCCATGGCCGGAGACACGGAGGTGCCGGACTCGCAAAAGGAAAATGAACAAAACACAGAAGGTGAATAATCGTATTGTTATAATGCTAATGCTCATCGGATCACATAGTACTACCATCAAGGTAACATACTGACATTGTTCTAAATATTTGTAAATGTTCCATGCAGCAAGCTTGGTAGTGGCTTCGGCAACTAATTCAGGCTCACAAGCGATCTGAACAGGAAGGCCACCTTGTCTTTCGAGACTTCCTTTCTTCATGTGAGGGATTTGGAACTTGTTTGAGCCTTGTACTTTCATTGCTTC
This sequence comes from Setaria italica, assembly GCF_000263155.2. NCBI lineage: Eukaryota > Viridiplantae > Streptophyta > Magnoliopsida > Poales > Poaceae > Setaria > Setaria italica. Next base: position 47,955,303 of record NC_028458.1, read on the forward strand.
TTTCCACACTAGCTGTAGTGTGAGATAAATTCGATTAGCCTTGCGTGGAGAGTATTCTTGAAAGGTCTGTTTCATGGAAACAATTGTAGTTGTAGTAATAATGAATTGAGTAGAGCTTGAAGTAAAAATATGAAAAACATTGTACCTGCTGAACGATTGGAATAAGGTCTACAATTGTTTTGGCAACTTTCTTGTATTAAATTGATTGGATTGCACGAAAAAAATCCAAGGTCTAAGATATTAAAATCCGGTGAGTTTGCTGGTTGGCAAATGATTCTAATATGAAAACCACCTTCCTTAGCAGCTTCCAAGAATGCTAGATCATCAAGTGCTATATGAGAACGTGCATTATCTTATTGTATGTAGATAGATCTATTCACACCTTTCACGTGGCCATTTAGCTCAAATAGCAGGAAGAACCTTTTCTATCATGAACTCTCTAATGACATCTCTTTTAATTGATGCTATCAGCTTCACTTCCATTGTCCCAGCTGGCTGTTAACACTACTCCTCTTAGCAGCCTCAAAAGTAACTAGAGGAAAGCATCCAATCTTTCCATCAAAAATGCATACCCCATTCTCATCAAACCTTGGCAGAGCAATCACACACAAGAACATTAATTTAGGAATGTTGTTCTTGCTTCTACATATTCTTAAAGGATTATCCTCCTCTGGAAGCAAATAATAATTCTCAGATTTCTTAGTAAGGTAGAACTATTTTTCATCAATGAAAACAACATCAAACAATCCCTCAAACTTTGGATCATTTGGCGAGCTATCTTGATCAAGCATATCCAAACACCATTGTAGCGTTGCTTTCTTATTTGCATCCGTTAGGTGTGGCTTTACACTACTTGAATGTCTCTTAATGAGACCTTTACACATGTATTGCAGCAGCTTCTTTTTACTACAATTCAACATGGCACAAACTTGTTCTAACGCCATTTTGTCCTTAAGATCAGCATTTCGTCCCTTGAGCTTGCTGTGCATGCTTCTTGCCAACAAAGTTTGGTAGACCTTTTTTCTATCTTCATCATGAAGATCTTTCCTGCCTACAAAAATGTCACTAAGGTTCAAGTCAATCCCACCGTCAACATCATCGTCTTGAGGTTCCAAGGTCAAGTCCATCACATCTTCAATACCATCATCTTGAGGTTCTAAGTTCAAATCGAATCCACCTAGAAAAGCATTGACAGTAGAGTACGTATTACAATCCAAAACTTGTGTACATGTAAATTTCAAACAATGATAGTGCAGGGAATGAAAAATAAAGGAAGGAAAAGCTTTACACATAGCATCTTCCAATGTAACGTCCAGGTTTAGATTGAAACCAGCAAAGAAACTTTCCTCCCTTCGGCTCAATGTTCAAGTCCATCTTTTTTGCTTGGAGTATTGCTATGAATGGTTGCTGGCACTTCACTTACTGGTGTTTAAATAGAACAGCATGAAGAGGTGAACCATCGTCGGCTAGCATGCAACGGAGCAAAAAAATCATGAAACACGCGCGGCAAAACAGCGCGCGCAAGCTTGGCATGCAAAAGCAATTAAAAAAGGCCAACACGCTCGTCAGCGATGAAAAAAAGATGATCTAAAAATCAGACGCCAAATGCTTCAGCGCGCGAACGTGAATAGCATCCTGAAAAAAAGAAGGGGCAAGCCAAAGGGGCAAGCAAGAGTCGAACCCGCAACCACGTGCCCCTAGGATAGTGGCTTCAATCACATGGACCAAGAGAGAGTACACCTTTAATTAATAACTTCTGGGTACGTGAGATTATGTCCAAAACGACATGCTTTTTGTAGAACCGGAGAAAGTAGCTCATAATATGAATGACCCCACACGTCATCCCCACGTAATCTTGAAGCGTGTGTATGAGATTATCTTTTGATCAAGAGATAGCTCTTCTCTCTCCTATTACGAGAAAATATTTTTATCTAAACAGTAACCATTGGAGGAGTCCTACTCGAACGGCACTGCCCTGTTCGCAACCTAACGCTAGTTTCTTGGCGCTGCCGCGCACGTCGGCGACGGCACCTACAAGCTCCTCTCCAGCGGTCCGCCCACCTACCCGCATCGTTTTGCGCCGCGGCGGTGGTGGTGGGACGAGAGGCGGATGCGTGCGCTGCGACTGCGAGGGGACGTGGGCGCCGCCCGAGGGAAAAACTGCGCTGTCCGCTAGCGCTCGGTGGCGACGGCCCGGTTAGCAGAACGGTCGTGCCAGCCTGACGGTTCCCGTTATTCCTCGCGCGCTTTGACGCTTTCGTTTTGCTTTGCCACTGCCGCGGCACGGGGGGCGTCTGCGGGTGGTGTGCCCGCGCTGTCCGCTAGCTCTCGGCGGCGACGGCCGGGTCAGCGGAACGGACGTGCCGGGCCTGGTGCCTAATGATTCCCCATTCCCTTCCTCGCCTTGTTACCGCGCTTGGTCTAGCAGTACAGTAGATAAAGTGCGATGGCCGTTATTGTAGCGTAATGTGTTACGGTTTGGAGCATGTACGTACGGTTCCTCCAGCAAGCAAACGTGAGGGAACAATGCTGTGGCCTGTAGCACGTTACGTAGGGCCCGGTCGAGGCTGGGCCGCTTCCTCCCCTTCTCGGCCTGACGGCCTCGGAGGTTCTTCGGTCCCGACCCATTTCCAGCAGCGACGGAAGCGATGGCGCGGCCACCTTTCCTATGGAGGGCGCGCGGAATTGCACCGTATCGATCGGTTCCGTTGGCGTTGGCGAAAGGACACGCGCTCAGGACGGCTCTCGTCCGGGTCCCTGTAGGGCCAGGCCCGGCCCGGCGGTCAACCGACACGACACCACCACACCGTCCACGCGCGCGCACGAGAGAGTTGTTGATTGCGCCACACTGGACCGAATCATTGCGAAAAAGATGGTGGGGAGGGGAGTCAGCACTCAGCACTGACATGAGAGTCAGGGAGGGAGAGGGTGACGGCTGCGTCGCCTGCCCGCCTGGCCGCCTCGGCGTGCTCGAGACAGAGGGGGGAGAGGCGTGGGAGGAGAGGAGACAGGCATCATTGAAGGGCGTGCGGCCAGCCAGCCGCCCGGCCGGCCAGCCACTGAGACTGACTCAGGCTCAGCCGCTCAGGCACCCAGGCAATCGCGGAGAGGTTGCAAAAAGAAAAAAGGCAATCGCGCAGAGCCGCAGCACCTGCAAAGAAAATGATCCGTTCGCGTTCCAGTAAACTGGAGTAGAACTGCTCTGGCGCTCTCCGTGTAGCGGAGCCAGCGAATCACCTCACGTGGATTCCCCGAGCGAGCACTACTCCCCTTCGGCCCTTTTCTCAGTTCTCACCCAACAGCTTGTCTCAACCCGCGCAGGTACTAGGCACGATCGCGGGTCTGCACCACCATGGGCCTTGGCCATGGAGGTGATGCGATGCGACGGGAGATTTGACGTTTCGTGCCCGTGCGCAGTGCGTTACCCTTTTCGGGCGTTTTTACCGTGTCCAACAGTTTCTGCTTCCCAGCAAAAACACTGCCGGACAAATGCGAGTCATTGTTACCTGACGAGATTTCGAGCTCTGCAGCAAATGATTAGGCAAATCTCAGTCCGGTACATGAATGGCACAGTAATAAATTATTGGATTCGTGCCTGAAAAACGCTAGCGCAGACAACAAAACAGAAAGTATGCCATCCTGTAATTCCTCTGATCTTATTACATAACAACACCGTCTTTCACCAGTCAAAAACAAACAAAAACCTAGGAATTACATGATCTATCTCTGGCACCTAACTTCTGTGGATTTCCACGGTTTTTCAGTGAACACCTCTACACACGTTTCATCCCTGGGGAGGTGGGGAACAATGACGACAGGCGGACATGTAGGAACTAAGGGCGCCTTGGCTCTCTGTAACAGGATAGATAAACAAACCAGGAGGCCAACATCATGATAGTGCAGCATGTACAACATCAACCAGAGGTTCTGCAAGCTGTCAAAGGCAATGGAAAAAATACTCCTGAACCTCAACAGCTTTTACAAGCACGCACCACCTCTGCGTTGTTCATCGCTGCTCTCGCAGTGAGTTGTCAAAGCATTAACTTGCACTCTTCATGTGCGGGCTATCGTTCGATGGGCTTATACAGGACCACGGTTACATATTTGGACTCAAACCTGTGGGTTAGACCGAGTGCCACCAGTGGGTGGGCGCCCCAGCCCTTCTCGATGAAGAGGTGGTTGAGGACTATGTGCTGCGGCCGCGCGCAGCTTTCTTCCGAGTTCTGTGAGTTAAGAACACCGAGATGGAGCTGGGATGGAAGAGCAGGAGGCTCCTTTGTAAAGTCCTTGTCCTCTGGTGCCTGGAAACTATAGCTAGAGTCTGGAGATGGAGGCGGCTCAAATTCTGCCACGCTCTCGACACTTTCAGGTACAAAGTCCTGCATGCACGATAAGAGCATTAAGGAACAATTAATAAGGGACAATTTCAAAATAGAAGATGCCATGAGGAGCTTGTATACTGCATTAATAGGCACATGTGTAGCTGTTAGAAGTTCTCAACCCAGTCAGCCTTTTAACCTACTACAGATTAAGGTGATTATAAATAACTACTCCATTCCAAATTGTAGGTCGTTTTGGCTTTTCTAGATACATAATGTATACTATGTATCTAGACATAACATAGGTACATGGGAAAAGCTATGTATTTAGAAAAGCCGAACGATTTACAATTTGGAATGGATGGAGTACTAAACATCAAAATTAGTACACTGAAGTTCCAAGTGTAAGTCTTCTCAAAAAACTGTATAGCACAGTTCAAGCACTAAAGGAATAAACTATATTGTCTCCTCAGTTGTTTTTTATAACAAAATATTGATTTGGAATGCATAGCTTGAGTTAACCTAAGACCAAAATTACATTCTTCTTTATTTTGCGAGGGAAGACAAAAAAATGCATATGGTTAACAGCAATGCCATGCTTAGTGTTGTAAATTTCACCCACTACTTTTTTTTCTGGGAAAGTGCTCAGGTCCTTGGTGCAAAAAAAAAAAACGAAAAAGAAAGAATACTCACATTAACATCAAGAAGGTTAACCGCGTTGCCCATGGCATCAGTTTCGCAGGGAAGATCAGGAAGACATTTCCTTTCTCCATCTACTACAAATCTGTACCGGTAAACTCCAGATGGGAGTACCAGCAAAAGAGAGTGATCCTTCCCAGATTTTTGCATGGCTTTTCTGCAACATTTATATATGGACAATCTCAGGATCAGGTTTGCCAGTCTGAAGTTACAATTCTGCTTAAATCAATTAATATATAAGAACAATCTCAGAAGCTACAGTCCTACTTAAAGGGATTATAAATTAAACTATTGTACCTTGATTTCCAGTTATCCCATGATCCTTCAACATATACACTCTTTCCTCCAAGGGTCCACACAATTAAAGCAGGAATTTCCTTTGGAGGGGGGCCATCATATTCTTCTTCTTGTTCATTCATCAGTATCTGGTTGAATACTGGGGTTACATCAGCAGCTCTTTGCAGTGGAGGTACAGGGGTCTGCAATACAGGAGTAACAGGCCTAATCAATATATTGAAAATACTCCTACTTCACGCACTTAGTTAAGAAACAGATGACACATGACTGATTACACAATATATGTTAGACAAGTCTATAATGGACCAATTGAGGTGGGGGATAAAGGAGGTAGGTACATACTAAAGATGGTGGACAAGAAAGTTGTTCAACTAAATCCTAGGCCATAAAAAAAATCACATTTTAGCATTATATTTAATCACAGTATTGATGGGCTTTTTCCTCTATTAATAATAATTCGATTTTCATGCTGGAAGATCCAAACATCCAGGCATCCAGCTTATCCTTTTTTCGTTGATGAAAGGTGCAGGCCAACAAAAACTAAAGCAACATACCCAGTTTCCTCAAAATAGTTGAGACCACACAAAACCATTGAATTGGAATCTGTATTATAGAAAGATGAGACTTAGATGCTACGTGTTACATTCTTGTAAAACAACTTGCTCCCAAAGAAATATTGTATCATGAGAGGAAAAACAAGCAGCCATTTTTTTAAAAAAAGAAGAGTAAATCCATTTTCCAAAAAGAACACGAGATCAAAGAAACTCCACCAGTTCTAAATAATTAACAAAAAGAAGACATCAATAAGATATTAAGAGAACTGCTTTTGGGCTTCTATCGCACAGAAAATCACTATGCTCTGAGGTTTAGAGCGAGTGGTGTGGCACTACAAATAAGAGTAATAAAAGTGAATCCACTGTGCCTGTTCAATTGCTGTGAAGATGCACATGAAGTATTCATGCATCAGGCTCTTTCTTTTTTTTTTCTTTTTTTGGGCATTAGCCTTAACGCTCAAATTTGTGTACTGTAACCCAATTGTGATGCCACCAAAGGAGCAGCTCCAATTCCCAATAAAAGTCACAAAATAGTTGAGTGGTATCATATGAAAGATCAATCAACTGTCATGTAGCCACATTCCTGTAGCCACTACAATTGTGCACGCACGCGCGCACACGAACACCGTAATTTCGTAGTGACATAGCACTTGTATGACATTTTGTTTGCCTAAGTTTGCCACAGTTGTGGCAGTAGCCAGCCACCACAAAAGATTAACCACCCTTCTGATAAGCTACTAAACAAACCCTATAACCGGCAGATCACAACTCACAAGGTTCAGAAAATTGTAGCTGGCCTTTAATTAGGTCACATAGCAAAGCACTGGTATGAAAGGTTAAACTTTACTACTCACTGCTTACGGTCTATGTACTTATTTTCCAAGCATGAATGGCTCGTGTAGATGAAATAACCGAGCCAGAACAAAAAAAAAGTAGAACAGGTAGGAAAAAAAATCTTAGCTAAGAGGGGTCATGTAAAGAACAGGTTCCGAATCACGATCAATTCCCTTTTCAAAGCCTGCAGCAGCAGCTTGCGCTCTCCTTGCATGCCACAAATGGCCCACAAAAAAGAAGAATCCTAGAACAAAATGGGAAGTCGCTAACCAACTTCTAGGAGAGACATAATTAACTGCATTGATCTCGGTAGCTACGCCACCCATGGAATTTAAAGAGCCTAAAGGAGCATGGGTCATATATTCTGTCAAACGTCGTTCTTGCCAAGGATGCATGTCTTTTTTCAACCTACTCAAGTCCAAACCGTTGGGGCCCCTTAGAGGTTCTAACCACGGAGCACAAAGCCATATTGTCTCTACTCACAGACATTATGAAAAGGAAAAAAAATACTTATCACTATTACTTGAAACAGTTTTGGGAGTAATTAGCAATAAAATACCATGTATATTCATATGAATGTTTTTTAGTTTTCCTCTGAAACCCTATATGCATAATGCCACAAATTGCACCACATCCACATGTAATTGATCTTTCCTATTTCTCATAGCTATCTAAGTTTTGTGCCACCAAAAAAAAAAAGAGAGGATGCTTTCAAAATCTGCAATTGCAAATACATTATGGAAAGGAGAAATACCATATTGTGCAGTTCTGAAGCCCTATGCTTAATGCCATTCGCTTTTTCATCATAGAAGTTTGAGATCAAATTTCAACAATTACCATAAGCATATATGGGTAAGATTGCTAGTTATCTTTGAAGCCCTAACCAGTTAAACCTTCACATGGTTTATTTTCCATGTATCTATCCGTACACCACCAGTGCTTCATGTGGTTCAGACTTCAGAATAAACAACGCCATTTAAAAAATCAAGACACTGCTGAGAAAGAAACAACACATCGAACCATTTCTACTTATCAAGATGCCAACATCAGTGGACAGAACATCATAAATGGAGCAATGAATGCAGTGAGTAGTAACTGAAGTTATCTTGCCTCAGTGTTTTCAGGCTAATTTATCCAAGTAAAACAGAAACTGGGAAGGTATGAGCAGAATTTTGATGTGATGCTGCATTACATTAGATGTCAGCATACCGGTACGCATATAAACATCATTAAAATACGAGCAAAGTCCCAGGAACTGCAACACAAATTTTGGTTCAGAAAGGGTATGGATTTTATAATCCTCTTAGGAAACACCAAATGTATGACTTCTAACGAGAATAGAGAAGCACAGTGACTGTAATATCAATCCAATTTTATCAGTAATAATAGTATGAAAACAGTACGAAGCTAGGTCTTATTTGAACAGATCATTATGGAGTTTTCAATTAGGAGTTATTGAACCTGAATCCGACAGTTCAAGATATGATCGTGCTAAACTATCAAAATAAAATTGAAAAGTACCAGAATTGAACAAAAATTCCATTGACGGTACTTATCCGAAACTAGCTTTAATGGATACTTAAATTCTTCTTCATAAGACAAGGCAGGTATATATCAATGTCGATATGCGCGCCAGAGACCTGACTTCCTGATCCTCAGAAATGATTAATTGATGATGGACATACATGATGAAAAGAAGAGCTCACCAAATAAACTAGTTGTACAAACGCTAACTTCTCACATCACCATTAAACCATCTAATAGATGCTTAGACAATCTAGTGTGAATCCTAGAAATAATCACTCTGTTACTATAAATTTATAACCAATCAGCAAATTGCATCCACTGGTTGCTCCCTGTTCAGCAACAGTCTGTCTGACAGTCTAAGTATCATCAAGGAAATATTCTGGCAAAAGTATCATCAAGGAAATATTCGGACAAAATCTACTGCTAAGGAACGACCAATTAAAGTTGGCCATGATCTGATAGGCGCCAAAAAAAATGTTTCGGTGCATTGGAAGGGGAAACTACTACTTAAACTAGTTGGTGGGCATCTAAATACCAAAATCATGCAAATAACTTGACGAAAATGCACGCGCACAGCAATTAATAGGTTCAGAGATCAGACAGTTCATCCACAAGATGGATGGTATCCATCAGAAGCGAATTTGGATGACATCCAGCCATTCCAGCCACCAACAGATCGTGGCCACTCCTCGCATTGGACCCTAGCCCAACCCACCAAATCAGGGGCACCTCCACAACGCCCGACCACATCCCGAGCGAAACAAGCATCGGAAAGCAAACTACGGATCAACCTAACGAGCAAGCAAACCGAGAAAGCGGCGCGGGATCTCGTGATCTGACCTGGGGCACGAACATCCGCGGCGAGAGCGAGCGGCCGGGGCTCCCTGGCGGTGATCCCGCGCCGCCACCGCCACCGACGACGCCCACCGAGCACGCGCGCCGCACGTGGTTAGCTCCCCCGCTGCCGTACGGCGGGAAGCCGCGCTCCGACGAGCGGACCGACGAGTCGCCGCCGCCGTCCTCCACGTCGGCGCCGTCGCCGTCGACGGCCGCGGCGTCCTCCTCGCGGCCGCTGGCGTTGCCCATGCCTCCTCCTCCCACCCCCCGGCCCCCGCGGCGGCGAAGAGGCGGCGAAATTACGTAGATGCCACCAGGGCGGGCCTGGTGCCGCTGGGCGAAGGGGGGAAGAAGAAGGGAAGGCGGGGGCTGCGGGGCTCCTATTAATACGGCCTTCACTTTGCTGGTAATTAAGCGCGTGCCACTGCCCGGCGCCCGGGAAGCGTGGCGCCACACGTGCACCCGGTGCTCGTGGGCTAGCGACCACTGCCTCGCGGGTCCCATGCTATCCTGTTGCTCTGTGGTGCAGGAGGATTTGGTGTTACGGACCATGGCGCGCGCTCGTGTTGGTTGATATGTGCGGGTGACGTGGACTGGGGCCGGGTCACGGCTCGCACGTTGGGGGTAGGGGAATCTGGGTCGGGTGCAAGCTTCTGGGACCCGAAACCCGGCATAAGTGGTTGCAAACTTGCAATCTCGCGTGTCATCGACAGTCTCTTCAGGATGGCTTGAGTTTAGCTGTCAACCTGACGTGTTATGTTGACAAACCTCGTGTTCGAGAATCGTTAAAGGAATCAAGTTGGAGTGATCACGGTATTTCTAACAATTAATTTTGGACCCTTCGAAAGAAATTCTACCTTCTGTCATTTCTCTTATCTAAAACGTCATCTTTTAGTGACGGGAGATAGTAAAGGTACTTTAGGGATAACTGAGAGACCTTAAAAAAATTTCCCTTTCCTTTTTGCAACACTCGTGCCCACGTACAGTCAATTATTAGTTCCTTGATTAATTTGTTGAATGCATGCACTTCTTAGGCCCATTTAAAATAATGTTGGCAGCAAAGACAACTAAGTAACCGAGTTAAGAGAAATCGGAGATAAGAGGCAATGGCTTATACACCTTTTGTTTGCTAACGGCCAGGAAAATTGCCAGCACTATCATTGCTAGTAATTGACCATGAGGCCACCATTTTGAATCACCATTTCTTGCTTAGGCAAATATATAGTTTCTAGCAACGCATATGAACAAAGATTGTTTCTGTATTTTATACTACCCACTAGTTGTTGTTTTGTGACCATAAATGGCACAGCTCGACTGCTGTACACGGTGTTGTGCGCCTGTGCCTTAACATATAGATGCCACTAGATATGACGTGCAATCCACATCTTGTCCACCTAATTTCCCCCAAGTCTTCGAATTATTTGCACCAATCGCAGATTCGCAGCCATGTGCTCTTGGATCCACGTATCATTATAAATTTATTTTATTTTTTATTTTTTTGGAGGTTTGTATCATTATAAATTTATTTTGAGGTTTGTATTATTATAAAATGGCTGCCGAATTCCATCGGATTAGCTATATGTTTCGTACTTCCCCGTAGCATTTTCATTTGGCTTCGAACGTTTTAGTACTTGAAGATTGAAGAAAAAAATCAACTAACAATTGGTTACTTCTCTGTTAAGCGCCACCAGCTAAATGTTTCGGAATCTAGGGGCAGTGAGAAAGACAAAGCGGATGTTTATATTAGGTGCTAAACTTTAGCAGCGTCACGTCGGATGTTCGGATGCTAATTAGGAGGACTAAACATGAGCTAATTATAAAACCAATTGCAGATCCCCTAGGCTAATTCGCGAGATGAATCTATTAAGCCTAATTAATTCACCATTAGCAAATGGTTACTGTAGCACCACATCGTCAAATTATGGACTAATTAGGTTTAATAGTTTCGTCTCGCGAATTAGACTCCATCTGTGCCATTAGTTTTGTAATTAGTCTATGTTTAATACTCCTAATTAGTATCTAAACATCCGATGTAACGAGTGCTAAACTTTAGCGGGTGTATCCAAACCCCCTAAACAAAACAAGCAGTTAAATCACCATCAGTGCAGAGCCTGACAAAATAAGTACAGTGGTGAACCACCTGTATGATGATATAATTGATAAATATTCGCGCAAAGGGTCAAGTGAATAGCAAAGAATAGAGCGACGTTACAATCAAAGTTGGAGCCTGAAGTATTGCGCAATTATAATATCATCCCTTTTCGTTTGTTAATGATGAAGCGGGAACAGAAGACCATCCCCACCAGCACTGGTAGCACTTGTCTCTCGACCTTTCCCCTTGCTACATTCTAAAAGGGCGAAACCGAGGCGCCTTGCTGTCTGGTGCCGATCTCGCCGGCTCTCCACCGCGTCCGGCTGCCCGTTAGGTGTCGTAGGTGATGAAGAGCTGCGGATATGGTGCTCGGTGTACAGTTTTCTGCTTTCGAAGTCTAGGTTAGGTTTAGAAAGGGTAGGATCGATCTTCCCTGCAACGTTGTCGCTGGATGGGGCCTTTTGTTTCCTCGGCTTTGGATCCGACGAGGGTATGGATGGCTTCTGCTTCGACGGCTGCATGGCGAGGTGCTTCGGCGGCGGATGGAGTGAGAGCTTCTTCAACATCACCGGCGATGACCGAGTGAGTTTACCTCTCCTTTTTCTCGGCGAAAGGGTGGGAGTTTGGAGCATCCCCGTTGGTGCGTGGCTTGTCCGAGTTGCTGGGATCCTCGGCGATGGCGGACTCTTCTTTCGATCACTGGTCGTTTGGCTGGTGATGGCGGATCTCTTGTTCCTCTTCCATCTTGTCAAGGTGATGACCAATATTCGTTCAGCGGAATCGATGCGCTTGGTGGAGTATCAGGCGTTGGATCTTGTAGCTTTACCAAAGCTTGGAGTCCCTTGGCGAGATGGGAGGCGGATCTAGAAGGAGGAGGTGGTGAAGATGACGAACAAGAGCCCAGAGTTGGTGAGGAAGATGAACAACAACTCTAGGAACTTAGTTGTAATTTTCCTTTTCTTTAGATCTTGTTTGTAAAAGGGGATGTATTGTGCTGCGGTTTAATATATCTTCCTTTTGAGAAAAAAAGAGAAGACCATCCCCACCAACAAGCACAGCATCTGACGATGGGCAATCAAACCACTCCAAGTTTAGTATTAAACTGACCTAACAAGAAAAACAAAAGTTCTATTCGCCTCCCTGAAGTTTGGACCGAGTTCTTATTTTCACCCTGGACATAAAAATTGTCCGTTGTGGCTCATTGTAATCATGAAACCGGACACGTTACCTCCTCAACCCCAATCCACCCAGGTTTTATCCAACGTGGCACCACATCAACGTTCCAAGCTGGCAGTGGGTCCCACTGTCAGCCTCTCTGGCTTCTCCTTCCTTTTTCCCATCCGCGCGCTCGGTCGTCTCGATGCTCCGCCCGCTCCATGCGAACGTGGGTCTTGAGCGTACATCTGCTTCGCGGATTCGTCGGCTTGCCGCCGCTCGCTCGTGCCGCTCTCTCGCTTCTTCTACCTCCTCTCTCCGACGATGACCTGCTCGTGCCGTGAGGCAGTAGGCACAGGGAGATAGAGCAGACGGCGGGGTTTGGGCGGGCCACGTGGTGGTCATCGCCCGTGCGTGTTGAAGGTCGCTTCGTCCATGCCCGAGGTCACATCCCTCACTCTCTCTCTTCCGCGAGTGTGTCGCAGAAGGTCCTGTGCGTGATGAAGCTGTCCTTCATGCACACGGGCGGGCATGCACATGTACGATTTGGTTGCGAAATTTGTTGAAGAAACAGAATAGTCTATGTTTGTCTATACTAGACAATGCACATCACGTGCTCGATGGAATTCCCCAACATGACGGCAAATTGCCCTTCAATACTTGCGAGGATGTGAGCAACACCCCACGAATACACACTGAAATTGCGACGGGGCATCATCTGCAGGCGTAGGATTCGAGCAGCTGCTGCAGTAGCTTCTCGGTCAAATGGCCAGCTGTCCCAGTTCCTGCCGTGGCTAATTTTGGTCCGACGGGAGGGCAGAGCGGCACTCGCGGGGGCGGAGAAGCGGCGCGCAGGTGGAGCCGGAGCGTCCGCGCGTGGGGAACATCGGCAGCATTGCGGGCTCGGGCACGGGCGCCTACGCGAGCTCTGGTGGAGACTGGAGGGAGGGGGGAGGTAGGAGAAGAGGATAAAGGCTGACACGTGGGGCCCACCGTACAGCATAAGAAGGATGACGTGGCGCCACGTCGGATAAAACCAGGGTGGGTTCTTGGTGAGGAGGTCCTTTGTCCGGTTTCGAGAGTACGAGCAACTATAACGGACGGTTTTCATGTCCAGGCTGAAAACACAAACTCAGCCCATAATCCATGGAGGAGGTAGATAGGACTTTTTCCAGCGTACAACGTGGGCCGGATTCTATTGTGAGCAGCGAGAGAATCCAACATAACATGGGGCCGCATTCTCTGCACCCAAGTTGGCCGAACCAGTAAAGAACAAAACAAACTAAAATCCATCGCGGTCCTCTGATTTTTTTAAGATGATCGCGTACTTCTGAATTCTGAGTTTCTGACCAGCTGAGTGCGAAGGGCGGGTTACTCAAAATCTTAAATGATGCGGGGGTATTTCGTTGCAACAACAACATTTTGTACGGGCCTACGGATCAATCGAGACGCGAGGCACGACGTATGCCGTTTTTTTTTTTTAAAAAAAAACTGATCCACCGGAACAACACCGGATAATCGTAGCAGCGGGGTCCGGGGTAAAGTGCAAATGGATGCCTTCATCTTTTGCCCCTCTCCCGCGTCACACGCCACCGCCATGGCTGTCTGATCGAGCTCCCTTCCACCACGATTTGGTGAGGGTTTAACCGTCTATATATGGTATATTTAGCTAGAGATGGAGCACGCAATTAAATTCACTGAACCATGAAGTCAAGAATGAAGAGCGGAGAAATTAAGATCCAATTTGAAAAGGCAAAACAATCGTATAGATACATCTAGCTAGTATCAACATATGGCCCATATATACGCAGTACAAGATCATCGATCGATGAGCCGACGATGCGACGACCCAAGAACATGAAAGCATGCACGCACACGCTTACCTTATGGAAATACACACGCTACGTATATATACGGGGCGTGCTCGACATATGTTCATAGGCATGGCATGTGGAATCTCAATCTCGCAAAGGGGGGAAATAATAAGATCCCGTACGTTTCCCTACCAGTAGTCCTGGCCGTAGAGCAAGTTCCCGGCCGTTTGATCGTACATGCCCTGGAACGGCGGCGGCGCGGCCATCGCGCGTTCCGCGCCGACGCTCGCCCCCGTGGCCATCGTCGGCGGCAGAGCGCATGGGCCGGCCTCCGTCGGGGAGACGCGTCCGAACGACGAGTAGGACGAGGAGGAGGACGCCGGCTCGCCGGCGTAGTAGGCCCCGCCGGCGAGGTCGTGGTCGGCGACGTTGGAGTCCCGGCCGGTGAGCTCCTGCACGACGGCGCGGAACTCCTCGGCGCTGGCGGTGAGCTTCATGGGGCTGGAGATGTACACCACCTTGATCCCCTTCCCGCCGCCTCCTCCACCCTGCCTCCCGGCGCCCCTCTTGCCGCCGTAGTGGTGGTGCACCGGCGGCTTGGAGATGCCGCCGTTGTGGTGGTGGTGGTGGTGCCTGTGCTGCACGCCCAGCTTGCTGTCCATGATCTCAACTATCCGTTGAACGTACGTGTGGGCCTACGCACGCGCGTTCGCAGAACTCCAACCGAGATCGATCGCTGAATCAAATTAAGCTGCTGGTTCAAATCAAACTTAGCTGCAGCTGGCTCTGGAAGTCTGGAGTGAGATGAGATGAGGTGGGGGGGTTTGCCCGCGCTTTATATAGGCTTGCGCGCCTGATGGGTGGCGCCGCAAGATCGTTTAGAGGAGGTGATAGCTTTTGTTCCTGACGAGGTCAGTGCTCCCGGGCGCGGCGGTGGATTGCACTGGTCCGGGCGGCAGGTTCCCGGAATCTGCAGTGGTTTTTTTTGGAAGGGAAAATGAATTGGGGCACATGGGGTTTTGATTTGATCCTCACTTTTTTTTCTCTCCTTCTCCTGTGTGGTGGCGGTACGGTCATCGGGTGTGACGGCTTCTTGCTTCGCCGTTCTCGCTCAGCTTGGATCGTGAGAGTTGGTGAGATCGACGACCTGGATCGGGGAGCTAGCTAGAGAGAAGGTTCCTGGAAGAAAGGGGCGCAGGAGATGTTGACATGCGCGCGCGGAGGAGGATTTACTTTGTGGCGCGGCTGCAGTTTATTAATTACTCGCGCAGCAGCATACAACACACACAGCTGCAGGAAAGCTCGGATGCCATGTCGCGTGCGAGCCCTACAAGGGAGTCGAGTCGTCGGTCTTGCGGTCCACGCACGACTCTCCCTCCGATCCACGTCGCGCGGGCAGGACGGACGAAGATTTAGATGTTCCGTTTCGTTGGAGCCTTTGGAGTTGGAGGTGGCGACTGGCGACGACATCCATGTCCCGAAGCGATCGATCGATACGTGTCGCTGCGTGTGATCTATGTGCGCATCGGCGCATGTTCACACACAGGAACAACAGTTTTGGCGGACTCGAACAAGTGAATTGACGGTGATCCCAATAAGATGAGAGCCGACACTTACTTATCTTACGACGTGTCAACTGACAGTTAACATCTAGGGATGCAAGATTTAGTGCAATTCAACGTAACAAGAGACAAATCCGGTAGTCCCGGTAGGTATTTCACACATGCCCAAGATCGACCAATACTAACTGTACAAATCGCACATCACCACATGAACCATAAAAAACAATTTTAAACATTACACAAGTTCAACAATTAAGATTATAAGTTCATGACATACATGGTTCAAATCTGAAATTCTCATGACAACAACAACATGGTGTTAAACATTAAGGTTTAAGTTTTCCTAATATCTAACTCATGTAAAGAACACATCTACGCAGCGGATACGATAGATAAACACAAAAGAAACGATAATGTAGTTGCCCAAGAACACTATCGAAGCAACAAATGACCGCTCTAGTCACTCATCACCCACTCTCGGATCGGCGGGGTAAAATTGACCAAACACGGCCTCCGGTTCACCTGCAACTTTAGTGAGCGATAGCAACATGAGTAAAAGAAGGTACTCGCAAGTATTACGCAAATATATAACAAGATCATGCATAGAGTTGAAGGCTGTAAGGTTAAGTAGATTTGCAAAAGCCTATCTCATCTAATCCTTAATTTTTGACCATAAGCATGTGAATAACACCCTATGGATAGCTAGCATATTTTATTTATCTTGCCCCAACCCCACCACAAATTTTAGTTGAAAACAATTACATCAACATGGTAACATAGAGCATAAATGTGAACAAGTATCATAAGCATCCGATGACTCTACGATGAATTCATGGGACTGGAGCTTGCTCATAACCGAAAGCGCGGCAATTCAAATTGATTTAACCTTGCAAGGTTGTACTGTTTACCTACACGACTCGAGGACCTTAGGGCTCGCACACCCGATCAATGGTGCGCAAGGGGTACTCATGCCAACCCTTTCCAAACCGCTTCAAACTATGAGTAAAACATGCCTAGTTTGTATGGAGGACGACCTAGATCCACCGGGGACACTCCTAGGCTCCTCTACATAGTCCAAGGACCACACATCTAGGATTGTGCCTCATAAAGCGAGTCAAGTAAGGTATTAAGCTTACTCATCCTATTCAGGAACATGTGGTAGCACAAAAAAGGGTGCTCAAACCAACATCAACAACGAACGGTCCTTAATCGACTCAAGCGATCTATGTCACCGAGACTCCAGTCTCGCGACCCTACGTACCACTCAAATCTCGTATCCAATTAACCATCATGTTCATTTATTCAACAACATTAGAGAATCTTATTAGATTCGGTGTTGATTAACTTGTAACCATTCCCTTACCAAATTGATCATTCTATGTCTAAGCATGGCTAAGCAATTAACAAGATTAATTCATTAATACCCATATTACTCGAGCGATAAGGTATATAATAACAAAGCAATGGAGGCCATAATATCAACAACATAGGTGCTAACAATACAATAAGATAGATAACCCACATGCATCCCATAGCTATACATAGTAACAAATTTATTTAGAAAAATAGGATAAGTATGCATAGCTGCTTGCCTTAGTTTTCCTCGGGTTCAACCTCAACGTCTACTTTGGCCTCAGCTTCAGGCTCAACGGTCACGTTATCCGCCAATTCGCTCTCTAAAATGAATGAAATGCGTGCATGCATTAGAGATGATGCTAGGAGTGCAAATGCTCATGAAATGCATGAAAAATAATAAAAATAGTAAGGAATGAATTGTTAACAGAACAATCACAACCACAATAGTAACCATCATCAAGATTAAATGGAATGATCACCTTAAATGATTAATCCACTACCAAGCATGATTTGCAAGATTAAAATCACTGATTGAGAAACAATTATGAAATAAATTACACTGATAGAGGATCACACAACATGATAGTGAGAGTTGGATTCACCTTAAAATCTATTTTCATTAATGAGGTATAAAATAAACAATATAAACTATTATTAAACATATTAAATCAGAAAAGGCATGTAAATCAACCATAAAAACATAAATATCATTTTTCCTGGATTCTATGCAGAAGACACAGGCTAACACAAGTGGTTTCAACATTTTATCATTTTTCTGCTAATTATCATGCAAATAACAAGATTAAGACAACAAACAAGTATTAGAATTAAAACAGCATGAAAACCATAGATTCCACTAATACAAGTTGCAAATCTGGAGCATACATGATAAATGGAAGCTAACAAAATTGGTTCCACAATTTTTGGAGCAACACATGATTTATTAGGAATTTAGCAAATTTAACAAAAGATAAATCATAGCACTATATCTACAACAGCAACATGCACATACCCAATTTTGCATAAAACTAGATCTCTTCTGGAACCCAACAAAATAAGAACCACCATTTTTGTATTTATAGATATTTTACTATGATTTTTGCAAACTCATGGACACACAAGTACCAACATGTAACTCCCTATTAGGTTGTACTGTTCATCTTCTTCACCTTCTTCAGTTCATTCACATACAGAGGCACACATAGAGGGAAGGGCCAGTCAAGATGGCAGGTTGCCGTGCTGCAGGACTTGGAGAGGGGTACTAGGAGCACAAACACATGCGCAAAAGAAGAAGAGGGGAGCGTCCAGCTTATGCTATCTCACCGTCAGTAGTTTGGGAGCTAACGGACATGAGTGCACGCGAAGGAACAGTAGCAATGGGCAGAGGACGCTCGCCACTGGAAGGCCTGCACGGCGGGGAAAAAGGTGGGTGAGAGGTAAAACTGATGCACGACGTCGCTAGGGTGCTTTGTCTGCAAGAAATCGAACCGAGACTTGCCAACGGTGGCGGATTGGGTTGGCGACAGCGGAGAGCTTGGAGGTGGTGGCGGCGGCAATGGAGGTAGGAGGTGGCTAGGGTGCGGCGGAGGCTGGCATCGGGCTTATAAAGGAGGAGCAGGATAAGAGCATGGTCGGGATTTCACGTGGGCTAAGCCACGGTGGCCAGTCTGGCCATGGCACCACGGCAGGTGCCACCATCACTGCTCAACGGGCGGGCGCGCTGACGCGGGAGAGGAGGAAGGGGCGACTGACGTGAGGGCCCTACCGATTTTCAAACAATCCTACTTCTCCACCTCAAACGACCCAGCTATAGGCACTTAAAAATCTCCCAAAAAATACTCATTTGAAAGATAAAATCACAAAGAAAACAATACCATAAGAATCACCTTCAGAACTGATCAGGTTTTCATGCAATTGACAAAAGAAAATAGCTAAAACTGAAACTTAAATGAATTTTTAACATGGGAAAACATCATTGAAAAATTAAGTAAAAATACTTTAAATTCATCAAATTGCATCTAATATTTAAATAAAATAATAGGAGGCACAATTGCATAGCAAAAATTTGAGTTACGTTACAAGTTTGAATTTCAACAATAAACAACAATTATATGAACTTAAAAAAATGCATGGCCATGATGCTCAATTATGCACAAATGATACTCATGATGCTCAATTATGCACAAATGATACTCATGATGCCTGGTTGGCTGACTGCACTAGTAGAGAACTGACCTTCCATGCGCCCCCTTTTGTCCCAGTTTAAAGTTGGCCCGGGATAAAAGGGGCGCACCATGGTAGGCTGGAATGGAGCGGAGCTTTACTCCCAGTTGGTATTTGCAACCGGGACTAAAGGGGCCCTTTAGTCCCGGTTGTATCGGCCAGAGTCCAGGCGTTAGTGGCGTGCCCCTTTTATCCCGGTCGGAGCCTCCAACCCTTTTGTCCCGGTTGGAATTACCGACCGGAGTAAATTTCAACCGGGACAAAAGGTGTTCCTTTTATTCCCGGTTGGAGTTTTTAACCAGGATAAAAACTCACCCCCATTAAATCCCAAGATAGAGGCCTTTCTTCCTCCTCCAACCCGAGCCACTCCACTCCACAAAGACAGAGAGCTTCACCTACTCTCCGGTGGCGCCGAGGCAAGGGAGGTGCTGCCCGAATTTTTTCCCTCATTTCCATAGGAATTTCACTCATCCAAAGTGTTGCGAAGGTTAGCTACTTCATCCTCTTGTTATGCTTTGATTTATGCTTTAGAGAGGGAGAAAAATGAGTTTGTTTTTTAGAAAGAGGGAGAATGAACAGAAATTTGTATTATACATGTTTTTGAGCTAAAATGTGATGGATAGTTTGCTTGTTATATACGATTCGTATTAGTTAAAACAAGTTGATGTGTAGAATGGAGATGGATAGTTTATTTGCTAGAATGTGAAGTAGAAAATGGAGAGGATTTTGAGCTAGAATGTGAGGGAGATTGGAGTGTAAATGTAAGGTAGAATTGAGAGGATTTCAATATTAATTATGAGGACAAAATTAGCATGTCATATGTGTCATATATAGTATGCATCCTTGCAGCGGTTTAAGAATGATGCTACCCTTGTCTAGACGGTTTATCTTGTCAAATTCAATATGATTTTTCAAATCCATACTTGTTGAACTTGCATACCGTGTTCATCTCGGTAAGCATATTCTCCGCCAAGCAGCAACAAACATCAAGGAGGAGCTCCAATTCTATGAGGAAGAGCGGTAACGAACATCGTGGAAGACCGTATCCCCTTTCTCGTAGAATCGGAGCTCTTCCATTGCGAAGTACGGTGCTACCCAGTGGAGAACATGCTCGCCGAGATGATCACAGTCTTCAAGTTCAACAAGTTCTGCAGTGCTAAGGTATGAATTTTTGTACATAGAGATGGCTTCTGTTGCTGAAGGTAGTAGTGATGGTGGGGGCGGTCGTCATTCCTCTCGCGGCAAGGGGAAAACCATAGTTGGCCCTCATGATAAGCCGAAGAAAATGAGCACCTGGGAGAAAGCAATGCTTCATTTTTTGCAAAAACGTCATGAAAATGCTGTTGCGGCGGGTCAGGAACCTCCTTTTGGTGATCGTTATGCTCCACCGTCAGTCCTGGGTGTTTCACGTCCACTTAGTACTACCGTTGCAAGAGGCGCAAATAAACCACAGGATGAGGTTCGGTCACCGGAACCTTCATCTTCGCCATCCAAGGATGCTTAAAGTCCTCCTAGATAATGCTTAGTAGATGGCTTGTCGTAGTGTATCATGTTATTTGGATCTGAAATTTAAATATGTATATTTCTATCTATATCTAAATTTACAGCATTATTTGCACTACAAAGTTTGACATGCTTTCAATCGTGAATAGCATGTAGATAAGTTGTAAAGCATATAAAAAAGGAAAAAAAATTCGTAATCCATTTTCATGCGTAATCCATTTTCAAGTGTAATCCATTTTCATGCATAATACAATGCAGACGGATCGGCAATAGATGTATAATGTGGACAGACGAAGCAAGGTGTTTATTGATGGCTTGCATTATTTTTTTGAAGTGGCCAAAACGAACAAGCTAGATAACGGGTTTGTATGTTGTCCATGCTTCCAATGCAGTAACAAGAAAGACTATTCAATGGATTCCTAGGGAACTATTCACAACCACTTGTATGCCTAACTATTTGGTTTGGACCAAGCACGACAAAAGAGGGGCTGTAATGGAAGATGGCAAAGAGGAGGAGGATGATGACAACATTTCGGATTAGGCTGCGGGCCAAGCTTTTGCAGATACTACAATGAGTGAGGCTGATAAAGATGAGTTTGCAGAAGATGGCCCTATTGATGACCTTGGTCAGGTGCTATGAGATGCACACAGAGATTGCGAAACTGAGAACGAAGCAGCAAAGGTGCAGCATATGATAGATGATCACAAAAAATTATTGTACCCAGAGAACGGCTTCGTATGTTGTCCATGCTTCCAATGTAGTAACAAGAAGGACTATTCAATGGATTCCTAGGGGCTATCCATTTTCATCCGTAATCCATTTTCAAGGGCAATCTTCTCAATTGATCCACGCCTCAGGATCGGAGTTTAATAACTTATTTACTTCTGCTATATGTACAGGTGGCGTACGGGAGTGCCTTACCAATCCTGGCAGGGTAGACAAGCCATGGCATGGAGATTCCACCTAGCTACGCTAGCGTCAGCCTAGAGTAGATCGCTGAGAGCCAATATGAAGACCTAGAGCTCGACATCCCAGGAGGTGTCGGGAAAGGACACTAGGAGATGCGCTTCACGGGATCATTCTATGGTGCAAATGCTACATCATCATCCCCGGCACGGAAGCACCTCCTTAGAGCTCAAGACCGCTCCCTGCAGATCCCCAGCAGCGACCATCTCCTCAAAGCTCAAGACCGTCATCTCCAGCACAACCTGCTCCAGGACCGTCGCTTCCTGCTCGATCAAGATCTCCATCTCCACCACATCCTGGTAGTGGGAGCGACGACGACAATAACAACACCCCTCCCCGATCACCGTCACCGGGACTAAGAGCAGCCCCGAGGAAGGAACCTGCAGCACCACTTAAGAAGTCGCGACCACCACCTCCTAAGCCAAGACAAAGAAAGAAGAAAAGAAAGGAGCCTCAAGTGACTCATGAGGAACGCTGGGAGGCAATGACTCATGCGGAATAGTGGGCCAAAATCCAAGCAGAGGCCAGGGAGTGGTTCAAGAAACAGGCCGAAGAAAAAAAAGCAAGGGAGATGGAGCCACCACCAGTAAATCAAAGATAATTAATTTTTTTTATCAGGATGGAAGAAGGAGCCAAGAAGAGGATACCACTACTATCGAAGTACGAACGGGCGTTAGTCAAGGCTGATGAGAGGGAAAAAAGAAAAGGAAAGTCATCTTCCAGTGGTGCTGTCCCCGACCTCGGGCATCTACTAGAAAAAGATGTTGAAAAGATAGCAGCAATGCCCTTGGATCAATAAGCACAAGTATTGCAATTCATAAAGAAACAGGTGGGACTTGATGAATGTCTAGGGCAAGTTGAGCTGCCAGTTGCACCACCAGTTGAACCGAGATAGACCTTTGAGCTAGGCAAGTCTCTGGTAAGGCCTGAGTTGGTACGGAACCTATCAACAAAGATGTAGGAATTCCATCAATGGTACATGAAGGTGTCCGCCGACTCGAGGGAGATGTTCGGCCTTAAGGTAAAACCGATAGATTTTTACGGCGAAGGCAGGAAAGTCCTGTGGCTAGAATTCAAGGATATATATGAAGTGTACCATCATGATGCCCTAGACATCTCTCTGAGCAGCGCCTGGGTTCTGTAAGTGTCCGTTTATCTACATGTAAATTTTGGCTCATATCATTATTTTTTTTTGCATGCGTCACCGTACTAACTTTGTCTTCCATTTTATGTAGGATGCTAATTCAGACGTGCCGACGAGAAGCGTACCTCCATATTGGCTTCATGGATCCATCCGTAGTTAACCAAAAATAGATACAGGTCGCGCCGGACAAAACCTTGTGGAAGTATACAACTTCCTAGATAAATAAAAATTAAAGGATTTCATACTACTTCCATACAACTTCAAGTAAGTGTGTGTATACCGTCTAATTTCGTTTTCAATTTCCTTACTTGATTAATGTTAGTTATCTCTAATATATATGAACATTTAAGTACGCAGCTTCCACTGGATCCTCATTATAATTGAGCCTGAAAGAAGCCACATCACTGTCTTCGATTCGTTGAGGAAAGATCCGGTGGAGTACCGAGACATGCAAGACATGCTAGGCTTGTAATAAGTCTGGACCTTTATCTCTATGCAAAGTTTGTTTTCTAAATTTTCACCTAACACTATATTATTCATTATTTTAATCCGCAGCCATGGAGACAATTCATCAGGACACACAAAGGTCCATTCAAAGAAAAACTTACATGGAACGCAGACTTCCCGGTACGTATGAAGTCTGCACATTTTGTACGTTCTATAACACGAATATTTCATAACTTATTTTTTCTCCACTGAAGTGCTTAAGACAGGAACCCGGGAATAATCCATGTGGCTACTACATCTGTGAGCACATGCACAATTTTGTGGGACCCAAGGGACTAAACATGACGCCGCACAACTTTAAAGTACGTAAAATAAAATTATTAATAGTTAATTATTTTCTAGCTCCTTATATTTAATTGTTCATGTAACATTCACATATTTCCAAATTATAGATGTTAAATATTCAACATGGACTCTTGAAGAAGGAAAGGGTAGCGGCAATATGTGAAGGTCTCATTGGATTCTTGATGGACGAGGTGGTAAATCCACAAGGAGAATTTTATTACGATGGACGAAATTTAGACGCTTCGAGCAACACCTCGACAGGAAGATTGTAGATATATAGTTTGATTTGTATATATATACGCTAAGATTTGTATAGTATGCTAAGAATTGTATATATAGTAATTGTATAGTTACTAGTTTCATTCGTTTAAATACTAGTTTGATTTCATTATAAAAAAAGTCTCAACTAAGATTAACAAAAGGGCTGGGTACGTACGTGATGCACGAAATTACAGGCACCATGCAGGCGCCTGAAATTTCAGGCAGGACTTTAGTTCCGGTTACAAAATCCAACCGGGACTAAAGGGGCGCCCTTTACCAACCGGGAGTAAAGGGTCCTGTCCCGCGCCTGACGTGGTAGGCCCTTTAGTCGCGGTTGGTTTTTAAAACCAACCGGGACTAAAGGGTGGCTTTACTCCCGGTTGAAAGATCGGGACTAAAGATCCCCTTTTGTCTCGATTGGTTTATCCCAGATAAATTTTCAGGAGATTTGTTCTATGCCAACTCGAGTTTTCTACCGGTGCTGGCGGGTCTGTGCGTGCCTCATGCTGAGGCCGTACTGTTGGAGGTGCATGCACTAAGCGTATATGCGCTCTCTGACCGGTATCACTGTGCGTTCACACTCTAGTTCTCCATAACTTAATTTGATCTGCAGTACAGTATTGATGTTGTTGAAGATGTATATATAATATATGCACCATCTCAAGTTCTCAACCTTACCATCTTCAGAGAGAGAGAGAGAGACCATGATCCAGCGGCACACGTGGCAGTTTTACTACCATGCACTTTAGTCATCGGTCGCATGAATACTAAATTAATTAACGATGATGACGAGTGCTGCATAAATCTATGCCATCTGTTTCACTAGGAGTACATGACTTACTGATCAGTCCTATCCCCCATAATACTATATGCTAGGTCAAACACCATGTGCTACCGGCCTTTACCTTATAATTAACGGTGCATATCACTAACATGCATGGTAGACCAATAATATTTTCATGTAGGCACGTACTACCCTGCCAGCTACATTTATGACCTGATCAGATTCAACGCATCAGTACATACATATAATAAGGCAAAGAGGGTCGTATGATGAGTATCCAAAAGGCTAAACGAAAAGAGAGTTCGGTTTGGAGTCGAAAATGTCAGTCGGTCGATCCAGCAGATGCACTGGCTGACGACATCCTCCAGCAGTCAGATGATGGAGCAGTATATGCATGCATGCATGACCAATCATCAACGCCACCTCAGGCCTTTGGAACTTGGAAGATCACGATTCATGCAATAATTCCGGTCCTCCAGAGTGAAAACTGTGAACATCATAAATAAAATAGAGTATTAATTAACTGAAATCTATCATAATAATTAAATATAATTAAAGATATACGGTATTACCTGGAAAATGAAAAAAAAGATAAGAGCAAAGATGATCAATTTCGATTAGCTGTGTGCATAGGCCGACGGACTGGTTAATTTTGCTAGGATGATTCATATCCGGCCGTGTGCATAAATCCAAATAGCTAGATACTGCTTAGGATATGGAAGAGGAATTTGACAAATAATTTTCTGGTCCAAGATTGCGTCTCCATTGCCACATATCTCGTGTCACTTGCTAGTTAAGCATGTAACTGCGAGGTACTTTCTGGTGCTCCTGTCCCAGCTCCTGCATGCATGTATGCGAGTTGCGAGGTCAAAAAAACGCTCGCTCAAGACGACCATCTCCTGCTCAAATTTGAATGGTGTCAACATGCCAGTTCAATTCATGCATTCGTGATTTGGCAAACGAAGACGTACGGAAGCTCCAACAGAACTCTCCTCCTCATCAATGTAAATGCGCGTGCCACGTCGAGCCAAATAAAAGTCGCGTGCTCAGCGACACGTTTGGACGGACGCGACGGTACACAATTTGATCGATTGCGTGTACAGGAGGCGCGGTAATAAGCCGGTAACACGGTTAGCGCAGACCGATGACGTCACTGCCTTCCATCATTCCGTTAAGGCAATCAGCCGCACGGAGGTGGCGACCCTGGACCAGACTCTGTAACAGGCAGGAAGCCACGGTTGGAACAGGACGGAAGGCAAAAGCGGCTGGGGAGATGGAGTCATGGAGAGAGACAGGCGCGAGAAGGCCACTTGGGAATTCTGTGACAGATAGATGAGATGAGGAAAGGGGTAAGTTCGAATTGACCGCATCTGGGCCTGATCTTGCAACGACCTGCCCGTTGCGATCGACGGGATCATGGCAGGGCATTTTCCACTGTTAGTCAAGGCGCAGTCCCTGTCCCGCGCAGCTAAAAGGTCTGGGAGAGAGATCAGGACAGTAGCCTCCCCACTTGGACGATAATACGAACCCTCGTGCGCAGGACTAGTGCCGTCTCCCGTCACTGTTGCAGACTTGCAGTGTGTTAATAATGCCTTATTGGATGGTATCTGTACCTGGAGCTATACTGCAGCACTGGATGGATTCTCGTTCTCTGGTCTCTGCCCACACAATCACGGAATCACCTGTTGAGATCTTTGCCCGGACTTGTGAGAGAGAAAAACTCACTGCCCCGCCGCCGTGGTGGTTCAACTCGTTAGAGTTCAGGTCGTATCCATTGCATACGGAGATTGAAGGCGCTAGGTATCATACCACCTGTTATTGTTCCTAAATAAAATATATAACTTTTCAAATCTGAGCGCGTATTTTGTCCATTTCTTCATCAACTGGGCCTTGCAGCAGGTTTGTTAGGCCATGACGTGACGCCTTGATAATCAACTGCTAATAATATGGCTGTCAAGGAGCTTCGTCAGTCAGAGACCGAACGATTTAATTAACGAGCAACTCAATTTTTTTTGGTTATATTGCTTAACCACCAACATCTTTAATTTTTACTAAAATAAAATCACCTGGAGGTCAAAGCAGTTCACGGCTCGGGGTCGGGCACCGTCTTTGAACGGCGCTCGTTGAACTGATAACTTCAAAGATGAAACAACAGCTTTAGTCACTTGATCCAATCAATCAGTGATTAAAATATCAATCACGCGCGGAAATAACCTCAGGCAACTGCGCCAACATACTGCCTCCGTCCTAAATTACTCCGTACTATTCGTTCCAGCTTGTCTAGATATCTAACTTTTGCTACTCCCTCTGTTCCAAATTGTAAATCGTTTTACCTTTTTTAAGTTAATAGAAATTATTATACATCTATATATAGTGTATGTCTAGGTGTATAATAATATCTACGAACCTAGGAAATTCAAAACGACCTACAATTTGGAACGGAGAAAGTACGTGTTTAGACATACATATATCTAGGTCCATAGAAAAAAGCTATGTATATAGAAAAGCCAAAATGAATAATAATTTGGAACGGAGGTAGTAGTATAGATTATATACGGAGTTTTTCCTTCCCTTATCTTTTCTAGAGAACTTCAGTTTTCACACGCACATAGCTGCACATTTTTTTATGCACGTGTACCTTGATGAGAAAGGGAGTGACTGGAGCAGCGTGTCAGTGAATTTCTCCGAAAGATCACTAGCACACCATAACAAGCTATCAGTAGCTTGGTGCCCACGAAGGCAGAGGACCTGGAGCCACAAATCAGTATGCGCGCGAGCTACGCGCCTACGCCAACGAGGCTGGCTGACCCCGGCCCTGCTGTCATGCTGTGCATGCACACACAATCTTCCTGTCAATCTGAAGCGGCCAAACTTCAGCGACAGATTGCATTCCATCCGCCGGTCTCCTCTATGCTTCGTTGGGTTCGCTGTTAGTTTTGTTGGTACATCGTTTCCCTGCAGCGGCAACAGCTACGAGTCGATAGTCCACGGTTGGTCAAGAACCGTTCAAAGCTTGAGACCAGCGGAAAATGTCTCCTCCCCTGACGGGATTGTTGTCAACTGCCGACGACTCAAACTAAGGAGCATGCAGCTAGCGATTAGCATGCGCCATGCATGGTTGATCAATGACCATTAATGATGTCTCCCTCCTTTCTCGCGCAGGCGCAGCAGTTGATGAATCCGCGGAGAAAACTGTGGCCTGTGGGGGACATTGAACCCTTGATCAGCACGGCCTAACTAAACTAACCCGTCCCTGTCATGAACGATGCAGCCTTGGAGGATGAACACGGGTAGTTGTATTGTATCGTACGGTACGCAGGCTGACCTTCTAGAGGCCGATGAGTTTATTAGTAAGCTGGTCGTCGTCGTCGTCCATGTCTCGCGCACGAAGGAATCCTGCCCTTTCTTTCTCTCACCGATTTCTGGAAAAAGCGAACCGATCGAGTGGGGGCAGTTGAGTTGAGGCCGGCTGAGAGTTTGATGCTGCTGGGCCAGAGATAGAGAATAACGGGCATCATGTACGTGTCACTGTTGCAATGTTGGCTAGTGGATGCGTGATGGATATAGTGGACTGACCGGAGAGGCAACGTGAGCTTTAGCTTCTTTGAACGGTGAAAAATGGTGGTGCGTGGTTTTTATCTGGCCGTGACGAACTGAGTGATGATCGGATCGGATGCCATGTTCAACGTCTAACAAGTGGATTAATGAGGGATGGAGATGTTTGCCACACTGATTCTTTCTTTAGAGGAACGATGACCATGCCGAACTGAACTGAACAGCCTTAGCCCGTTGGGCAGGCGAACAGAATCGTAGCAGGGAAAAAGACGGAGCATTTCCAGCCCATTATCTCGCATTCTCGCTGGGGCGGGAATCTGGAACTAGACAGGCCCACCGTTTATCGGCGACCATAATGCGTTTCTCTTGCTTGAAAGCTTCACAGGTTCGGATAATCTCGATTTTGCCTGGGACTCTGGAGGCATTCCGAAGGCAGCGGCTGGCGAATTTTGATCCAGGAGCCCACGTTCTCCTGTTTCTTTTTTGAACAAGGTTCTCCTGTTTCTACTACCAGCGCATACATTTTTTTTGGGTGCTGGACGCTGGAGATACATTTTTTCGGAGAAGTCACGCGTGTGCATCCCACAAAGTGCAACAGCAAACTGAAACGGGCAGGGCCAAAAAAACGAAAGGGAAAAAAAGTGGAGGTGCGGGGAATCGAACCCCGTGCCTCTCGCATGCGAAGCGAGCGCTCTACCATATGAGCTACACCCCCCGTCTGTGTTGGCTGTTATATACTAAGATATTTATTTTTTCATATCTTATTAGATATAAGGACCAAATGTTAACCGTTAACTTCGTTAGAGTATATGCATGGAAGTTTGGAAGTGGTATATGCGTCGGGGGAAATTGATTTGTGTAAAGACTGAAATCATATGAAAAAATAGTCTCAAAGTTCTCTAAAAAATCAACTGAGCATTTCAAGATCAAGCTCATTCTGGTCGATGAGAAAAAAAAAGAACGGATATGTTCTCTCATGCTACATCCGTTTTCAACTCATGCGAACATTTTTGTTTGCCTTGAAATTCCAAAAGGATAATTAAATGACCTTTTTAACTCTTCTTTTTGCATAGATGGAGAGGAACTTTTTGTTTGAACTTTGAAGTCGCCTGATGACCATTTGCTCGGCTACCGAAACAGTTTCCAGTTAGTTCAGGCGCATCAATCATCATTTTAGTCAAGTTTATTTATATTTTCGTTTTTCTTTGCCACAAGGTACAGTAGTACCTACTCCAGCAAGACAAAAAGAAATGTTTGTCAAAGCAGCAAGCGAAGGCCAAGAGAGATGCTGGCGGCCTGCAAAAGCCTTTTCTTCCCCATCGTGTGAGTCCACGGTGTGATGTCACGGAGCGGTGGCGGCTTTCCCGATTCACTGTGCGGAGAAATCCCCGTGCACCCTTCTTCCACCTCCTCCCCTCTCCTCTCCTACTCCCCACTACTCTTCTTCTCTGATTTCTCCCTCAATTCCATCTTTTGCAGCCAAAAACTTGCTGTTCTTCTCCTCCTCGCAACTTTTGGCACCTCATCATCGGCTACCTGACCGCCGGCGACCGGTGGTACTAAGCAGGCGCCCTTTTCCACAAAAAGTCGTCTCTCGTCGAGAGCAGCTGCCCTCCTGCTCCTCGCCTCTCTGCTGGTACTGGACTTGCGCGGAGTGGAGATCCACCCGGACCTGGTTCGATTTCTTCGTTTCGGTTAGTAACCCTAGCTTGCTTAAGAGCTCCTTTTGTTCGCTGAAGGAATTGTGTGCAGTCAAATCGAATCCCCCCCCTGTTATGTTAGTTGCGGATTTGTTGTCCGAGAGTTGTAGTACCCTAGTGATAAATCTATCCGTGGTTCGATCAGGTTTGTTCGACTTCAGCGCCAAAGACCAATCTCAGTCGATACCACAGGACGACTTTTTTTTTGAAACGAAACAGGACGACTTGGTGGTCGCCGTGGTGTGCGCGCATTTATTCTTTCTGAAATAATTTGGAATTGAATGATTGAATCCCCATGCCCCACGTCTGAGTTGTCCCCTGTGCCACAGTGGTGTCGTGCTGTCCTCGTTGCGTACTTGCGTTGGAGCTTCCCGCTGCTATTAAGGCAAGATAGCATCTGGAAGGATCAACTCGAATTCCCTTTACGAGCTAGTGAAAGCTGCCTAGTCGGCTTCCAGCCGATCTCCTTTAAACCAGCATGAGCTGCTCGAGCTCCTCCATCAGCCGCCCCCTGCACTTAAGACAGACCCTTGTTCTCTTGGTTACATGTATTATATGCTTCCCCTAATTTATTAGCAGTTTTCAGATATTGTATAATTACTGATTGGGTAATGGCCAAATTTACAGTAGCTTGCTCATAGATGCTTGGACTCGTGTGTGCAGTCGTTGCACAGCTCCCAGTTGCGAATTTTTAGGCTGGTCTTTGCTTCCACAAAAGCTTTCAAGCTGGGGTATGAGCTGGGAAATTTAGGAATAAGCTTAGTAATTAACGTTGGGCACTAAGACAAAACTATCCTTGCTGTCCTGCGATACCTTACGTCTTAGTGGTGTGGAGCTGTACTAGTTGTTCTTTTGGAATTACGAGCTGCTATGGACAATTGGACAGGAGCTGGCATTACCTTGATTTTCCTTTATGAACCACAGCTAAATGTCTTTTGTTTGATGTTTCCAGGTTTGGAACATGCAGTTAACTCTGACCTGTTGCTGTTTTTGGTAAAGGTATGAATATGCCAGTGCTTAGTTGGACTACCATTCTTGTCATTTCTAGCTGTATATTCTTTATTATGTTGCTGATGTACCTGGAAACTTGTTTCTTGCGATGGATAGTTTGCTGGTCTGCCGGGTGGGTGGATGTGCCAACTGCAGGCTGCTTATCATCCTGTCATAAGAGAAAAACAAAAAGGGGACAACAAAGCAATTTGTTGTCTCATTCTTAGGAGCTGGTGAGAACCCGGCATGGCAGATGCTAGTTCGAGGACTGACACCTCAACTGTTGTAGACACTGACGATAAAAATCAAAGGGTAACCCCTCTTTTCTCCATCCGAATTATTTTAGAAGTGAACATAATGTTGCCATTATGCCTAAACTTTGGTCTTTCTTATAGCGTAATAGGATGTGAAGAATTGGACCGTATTCATTATCCAATAAATGATGAGCTGAGCTTATGTTCTCCGACGCACATAATTTTGCCATGTCTGTTTAACTATCTGCAAACATTATACTCACATGCTCTTATGTCTTAACAAATAAGTAACAGATTATATTAACTTTTAAATTTGGCAAACCTGATGTTAGACTATTGGTTTCATTAAGTGGGAAGTTTCACTTGGAGTGTCTTAAAGTGTGAACACTAGAAAGTTTCGTGAAATGAAAACTTTGACGAAAATAAGAAATGGTACCTGAATTGGTAAATATCCTTGGTGATTGAGGTACACTAAATCCCTACAAAACAGGGCTGTTTCTTGTATTTCCCAACTGTTCTCTCTAGTTTATCTGTTTCATCTGTTACTGATTCTGTATTACTGTTTGCCACCAAGTTGCTTTCGTATAGCTCCAAGTTTGCTAAATTTTTTTTGTGTTTGCAAGCATTAGTTGACATTGCAACATTTGTTCACACTAAGCACATCTTCTACATTTGTGAATTTTGCCAAGAAAATTGATTACTAGTTGAATGGAACCCTTTGTGTTTGGAATTGGGGCCTTGGAGGCATAATGGATGATCTCCTACTTTGTCAGATTATTTTACAAATTTTCAACTTCATTCCTGTACAAAGTGCTCATGTCATTCTGAAGTCGGTACATGTTACTTGTTCCATCATCTATGATCTTGACTTCCAATATAAAGAAACCTCCTTCATCTGTGTACTGCTGCATGTCAACTTCCTACCTTATAGTTTCATGCACAAACACTGTATCTCTGTAATTTTTCTTAACCAACTTTTACAGTTAGAAAACGGACAGAGTGGAGCTATTGTCATGGCTTCTAATTCATCTGATCGGTCTGACAGATCTGACAAACCTATGGACCAAAAGGTATTAAATTATTAATTCTTTCTTCTATGTCTTTTTACTGTTCTTACCATTTTTCAGTCATGGTCTCTAGAAAATGAATTTTCTGTTCTGTAGGTTTTACGGCGGCTTGCCCAAAATCGTGAGGCAGCAAGAAAAAGTCGACTGAGAAAAAAGGTACTATTACCATGCCTGTGCTGCGCTGTGCACATCTGGGAGCTGTTCCTGTATTTTGGTGCGGCATGTCTGTGTGCACGTCTCACTGATGCATGCATGTATGTGTGCATGTGTGAGTCAGGACTGTGAAGCGGATCTGCCTAGTTGTCACCAGGGGTGAAGCCACAGTCCATTCTACTTGAGCTTCAGCCTGCCCCTGTCACCACACGCCCTAATATTCTTCTGATCATTACCTTGTTAATTAGTAGGCTAATAATTTGGTTTTGATTGATGAATCAACTCTCTGAGTATTGACACCTATATAGGTTTCTAAAATCGATTTTAAACTATAGGAATTTATGTGTGTTGTATTGAAAAAAGATTCCCGCTCAGTAAAATCAGTATTGTATATAATATTTTACCACTGTGTCAACATTTGCACATTGTCGCGAATCTTCCACACAAAACAATTCCACATAGAAGAAGAATGACTTTGTAGAACATGAAAACTCCATATTGAATTTTTCTATGATTGCACACAGCAAAGATGCTGGGTTGTAAATTGTAATGGATTAGGCAGAGAGATGTTAGCCCAATTCCTGACATCCACCACTGTTTGTAATACTGTAGTATGGATGATTTTGATGTTGTTGATCAGGGAGCTAGTACCATACTGTGTTGCAACTACTTGGATAACCTGCAAGTCAGCAAGTGTGTGTGATTTAGTACTTGTGATCTCATCATTTTCTTTTCTTGTTTCATGATATTATTGGAAAATTGCATAAATACAGAAGGTACCCTTGCTTTGAGAAAAAAAGAGTAACCACCAAGGCACTCCTTGTTTCTTTCTTAATCAACGACCAACTTTGAAAATTTACAATTTAGACATAAGCAACTGAATTGTGTAAATTGAAGTGTATCCTCTAGCTTTTTGTCTGTTCACTATTGGGTTTATTGTTTTCCTATAAGCCCTTTCTAACACTACCTGTTGTTTTCAAAGGCATATGTACAACAGCTTGAGAGCAGTAAGCTAAAACTTGCAAGCCTAGAGCAAGAGCTCCAGAAAGCTCGACAACAGGTGAGTTTATTTGGTTGATGCTGGAGTGCAATTTTTACTGGCATGTCTCCATGGTTTTATTTAAATTTGCTACTTGGATATCACATTGCAGGGAATCTTCATATCCAGCTCTGGAGACCAAACTCATGCTATGAGTGGAAATGGTAAGCTCCCTCCTCCCTCCCTCCCTCTCATGCACACGCACACACATGCTTTCGCTAATTGCTTTTGCAACCTTACATCATTGTAAACCCCAAGTTCTTCATAGGAGTACAACTGAAAAACTAATCTCTTTGCAGGAGCTATGACCTTTGATTTAGAGTATTCTCGATGGCAAGAGGAGCAAAATAAGCAGATAAATGAGCTGAGGACTGCAGTAAATGCTCATGCAAGTGATAGTGACCTCCGTCTTATCGTGGATGGGATAATGGCACATTATGATGAGATATTCAGGCTGAAGGGCGTTGCTGCGAAGGCTGATGTGTTCCATATACTTTCAGGCATGTGGAAAACACCTGCTGAAAGGTGCTTCTTGTGGCTTGGGGGTTTCCGTTCGTCTGAGCTTCTAAAGGTGCATGCATATGATATAGATAGAATTATATTACACCTGGCTTTGATTGCAAATATAACTCGTTCTAGAACCCGTGCCTCTCAATGGCTGCCTGCGCACCCCGCACCCCCCCCCCCCCCAAGAAATATATAAAGGGTCCTTGTTTACCACATATCAGTACAATTACTTTCATAATGTGCCACTTTTTTTGGCAATATCGCTAAATATTGTCACAAATATAGAATCACAAAGTATCGTCTAATATATCGATGACTTGCAGCTCAAGGTCCTGCATGTCACCCCCACATTAAGTGTCATTTATCAATTTATAACTCTCTGTAATAGAACTAACTAATTTTAATTTTCCTAGACAACATGTGCTTGTGTAGATGCCAAAACAACTTCTAATTGTGTTTGGAAGGATTTAAAGCCTATTGCAGGAGTATTTTCCTTAGTAGGGCGTGATTTTTTTTATTATTGTACCATTCAATGGGTGCTTCTGCTTCAAGCTGAACTGTTTGGCTATTCCTTACACTGTTGTAAAATTGCAGCTCCTTGTGAATCAGCTTGAGCCACTAACGGAGCAGCAATTGATGGGGCTATCCAATCTCCAACAATCCTCCCAGCAGGCTGAGGATGCATTGTCACAAGGAATGGAAGCATTGCAGCAATCCTTGGCAGAAACGTTGGCTGGGTCCCTTGGTCCATCAGGATCCTCCGGGAACGTGGCAAACTATATGGGTCAAATGGCTATGGCCATGGGCAAACTTGGCACCCTCGAGAATTTCCTTCGTCAGGTAAACTTTCTGAAATCCTAACCCTGTCAAACATGCAGTTTTTCTGTTGCTGTTATTGCTTTTGATAGATAAAAGAATAAATGAAACTAATTTACTGGTCAGTTAAGATGTTTGCTTGAGAATTCCACAAATTTTAGGAAAGAAACCAAGGCACTTGATTGTTGATTTGACATATTTATCCCAGTTTTGAGCAATCTGTACTGCTCTCAATGTTTCTAGCTCTGAAGGGAACATGTTTTATTTATGTTAGGCTGATAATCTACGACAGCAGACCTTGCATCAAATGCAACGCATTCTGACGATCCGACAAGCTGCTCGGGCGCTCCTTGCGATCCATGACTACTTCTCACGTTTGCGCGCCCTGAGTTCTCTTTGGCTTGCTAGGCCACGGGAGTAACATCGCCAGCGTGGGTGTCTGCTACATGAACTGATCTGCGAGTGTGGGACTGCTGGCTGCAAACTCGCAACACATTTGCAGATGACTGGAGGTTCAGTCCTCACTGTACAAGTTGTATTAACATCTTCTGGTCTCAGATTGCGGTTCAGTGTTGTACAATTTAGGGTAAAGCTTGGAGTAACTTGTAAGTTATCATGAATTTATGATTGACATATTGCAATTGTGTTAGCAATAAAAATAGAAGTACATACAAGGCTGGAAGAATATCCAGCGTCAATTAATGTTGGAACCAGCAGCAAGAGCAGCATGTCGCTTTGAATATTAGGTTGATTGGTTGAACTTGAAGTCCTGGTGCGGTTGTGCCCAGAACCAAAAAAAAAAGAGAGAAAAAAAGAGGAGGGATCCACAATACTATCAGGCTTCGAACTCCATATATGAAGGTAAAATTTGCTACGCATTTGGTGGATGAATTCTATGTCAGTACAATTAGTGAACATTTTGGTAGAGGATTCTGTAAACGATAAATGATTCCTTCATGAGTTTCATTTTCCATCCTACAAATTTCTGCGCAAAATTCACATTTTTGCTCAAACACGTCGAAGGTAGCACCTGTGCATTTAAATCCAGTACTTTTGTTTGAATTTAAATTCTGGTAAAGCATCCACGGGGCTACCAAAAAAAAATTCACCTAGACCTACCCGACGTGTGACGTGTCAGTACTCGTGTCGCTACTCAGTACACCTACGGCGGCGAAAGCTAAAAGCTACAGGTACAGCTTCCACTGTCGCTATCCATTTCACCCCTCACAAGCTGCCACGAGCAATAGTCCTCTTTTCCTTCCGCATTCCAGACGTCCACGCGATCCAACCAAGGGGACAGACAAGTGCTGCAGGAGCAGGACCAAGAGCGCTGAAAGATGGCAGGGCTCGCCGCGGCAGCGTCCGCAGCACCGGTGGCGTCCTTCCAGTTCCAGCCCTCGCTGTCGAGCTTGCGCTTCACTCCGGTGAGTACCCGCTTCGTGCGCCCGTGGTACGGTAATACGGTTGCTTGGTTGGTGGCGGGATGAAGCAGCTTGTTTTCTTTCGCTCCGACGCCGTGCGCTTAACCTGCTCGACGAAATGCCTCGGCCGATTCACTGGGCGCTGGCTTGGTGGCATGCTGGAGCGATACGTGCCCGTCGCTGTGCTGCCTCTTGTATCGATGGGAGTGGTTGGCGGGGCTTTGGTTCGCCCGTGCGAGCGTGTGATCCTTGTGAACGTTTCTGGGCATCTTGGCTCTGGACGGACGGAAATTAGAGCTGATGAGACGCTCTCGTTTTCATCACGGGTTCCAAACTTCCAATTGATGCTGTTTTCCTTTTTGCTGGGCATCGGTCCAGTTCAGTGGCGCGTTGGACTGTACGTGTCAACGTGCTCGGCATATTCACGCAACACACTCATAAAAAGGGACTCTGATTTGATATAAACGAGCACTTGGTTGGCCGAACTCATGTTGCATCAATCCATCTCTCAAGAAATGATTATGTTTTGATTATACTGCAGTGAGTGAATAAAAAATCTGTCTCCCTTCCCCCAACCATTGGTCAATTGGAGTCTTAGAGACAGCGGTTCGCATTTGGCAGCTAACACAAAGTTACATCAATCTGATTTATTTGATATTTTACGCGTTGACAATTCATCTGCTGATTGTGGCATCTGATGCTTCTGCACGTAGGTTGCAGCACCTGCTGCCAGATTCAGAATACAAGCTTGTGGATTGAGGTGCTGGGTTGCTGCAAAACTGAAGCTCCGGAAGGCATTAAAAAGACATGGATGGCAACTTCAAAGAAATCCAGATGCTCGAGGGAATGATAAAATTCATGATTACTTGGAGGCTGCATCGCTGACCGAAAAGATAACTCATCGGAACACACATCTTGCTTATGGTTGGTATTATGAAATCAGTTGTCGTTTGTTCCATTACTTTGCATGTGTGCAGATGTGCTTATCATAATTGTTATTATTGTCGTAATGCCTTATGATTCCCCTCAGCGCTGCTGACACTGGTTTGCTTCATACCTTTGACAGTAACATTCAATTTGCATTAGCATTGTCAATAAAAGACATGCTCAAGAGAAATTTCTCCCTGAAATCCTCTTACTATTATTATTGCAAACTTCTCGTTGGCCGTTTTCTTTTGTCTTTATGCCTTCATGTACAGCTTATTGTTTCCCCCTTTGTGCAGATTCTGGAGGTGAAATGGCCAGTACAAGCTCTGATATTTTGGATAGTTCAACTGTTCAGGAAAATCCGATGGATCTGGGATCCAACCCCTCTGAAACCCATTCTCCTGTGCAAGAGGAAGAATATGCTTTGTCTAATGACCATTCCGACAGTGAACCATCTCTTTGCATTGCTGTAATTGGAGCTACTGGTGAGCTGGCAAGAAGTAAAGTTTTCCCGGCACTATTTGCTCTGTATTACAGTGGTTTTCTTCCTCGGGTATGAACATATCAGCTTCCGCTACTGGAAAATTGAATTTACAGTCCTGCTGTAACTTGTATGTATGACTGCCATTGA
Source organism: Setaria italica (assembly GCF_000263155.2). NCBI lineage: Eukaryota > Viridiplantae > Streptophyta > Magnoliopsida > Poales > Poaceae > Setaria > Setaria italica. The sequence continues at coordinate 47,993,083 of NC_028458.1, forward strand.
CATGTTACACCTTTCATTTTTATTCTTTTTATACTGCAGAGTGTAGGCATATTTGGATATTCTAGGAAGAAAATAACAGATGAAGGTTTAAGATCTATGATTGAAGCCAATTTGACCTGCCGGGTTGATCACCAGTATGTTCTTTTGATACGATAATTTCTTTTGTCATGACTGCCGCGTTGACAAAACACGTCAGCAAAACATTAGCACTGGAATTTGTATCTACAATATTTCCCCTTTTGTCTTTGAAATCATATAAGAATTATATAGCCAAACCAACCTTTTAATCTGCAACATATATTTTTGGACCAAATCACCTGTTGGTTATGTTGGCACTTGACACCAATGTTATTTTGGTTCTTCCAAATTTATGAATATGCTGGTATACTTTCCTTCCCAAGTTTCCCATGTATCTGCCAATCCTAATTACTAATGCTTCAACTTGGATGTCTGACTTGTCAGCAAAATCATTTTGCTTCCAAGTTTTTTTTTGGAAACGATATTCCAAGATTTTTCAAATCAATGATTTATGCATCATGCTGATATGTTTTGCTTTCCATAGTTTTTAAATATATCCCCCCAATATATTTCGACGTCAGGATGCAATTCTGTTATGATGACATAATTTCACTGCTGCAAATAAGCTTTGCCTAACTAATAAGAATGGATCCTAATGTTATTGTGAATGCAGCGAAAACTGTGGTGACAAGTTAAATGAGTTCCTTAAAAGGACGTATTATATAGATGCCGGACATGACAACAAAGATGGGATGGCTAGATTAAATTCAAGGATGGCACAGATAGAGGTAGAATTTCTCATAACAGTTCTTGAATCTTTTGGAGAAATTCGTGTTCTATATTTGAACTTGATATTTGGTTTATAAAGTTTCATTAATCTCCATTTTTATTTCGCAGGGTACTCGTGCAACAAACAGAATATTCTACCTTGCTGTACCCCAAGAGGCACTTCTTGACGTAGCATTGCCACTGGCTGACAGTGCCCAAACTAAGCGAGGCTGGAATAGGATAATTATTGAGAAACCATTTGGCTTTACTGGTTTGTCCTCACTCCGGGTAACACAATCTCTGCTGTCAAGATTTGAGGAAAAGCAAATTTACAGGTACTATGATTTCCATCTTTTATCCTTCCAATCTTAGCTGTCTTCCCTTTTTTGAATGAATGGATTGTCAAATTACAATGCTTTGTGATTGTTTTTCTTAACTGCAATGTTTGAAGAACTTGACAATTTGTTATTGCTTCATGTCTGTCACCCATAGAATTGATCACCTTCTGGGGAAGGATCTGATCGAAAATCTTACTGTCTTGAGATTTTCTAATTTGGTGTTTGAACCTTTGTGGAGCCGAACTTACATACGGAATGTGCAGGTACAACTTCAACTTTTCAAGGCTCACTTTTGCATATGCTTTATCATTTTGTATATACATTGACTTGTAGCAATGCATGTGAATTGGTACAGGTTATTTTTTCTGAAGAAACAGCAACTGAAATACAAGGGAGGTGAGTTAATGCTATAACATTGCTCTTACCATTCTTGAATGTTGCAAACCATTCGTGGTATAATAAAATGTACTCTTTAATACTGACTCTGCATGATTAGCTCATTACTGGGTTTGTTTAACCTTTACAATTGTCTCTTAACAGGGTTTTAACTTATCTTCATTTTCTTTATTAATGTATATTCATATTTTGGGATTGTAATTTTGGATCATTTAATTGACAGTCATATCCACTTGCAGGTACTTCGGAAATTATGGGATAATTCGTGACATAGTTCACAGTCACATTCTTCAAACAATAGCGCTATTTGCCATGGAACCACCTGTAAGTCTTGATGGAGAGGACATCCGAAATGAAAAGGTAAGGCAGTATAATCCTCTTAAAATTACTGTTGTAGAGGTTAGAAAATGCTGACATTCGTTACAGAATCATAAGAACTTTATTTATGTAGGTGAAGGTGCTGAGATCAATTCGTAAAGTGGACCTTGAGGATGTTGTTCTTGGTCAACTCAAAGACACCTCTGATAAAGTTGACAGATATACAAAATCCATGACACCAACCTATTTTGCTGCTGCTATGTACATTGACAATGCACGCTGGGATGGGGTGCCATTTTTGATCAAGACAGGCATGGGGCTTATGAAGAATAGGTACACCCAATGAGATCCATAACTTCAATTAGCAAATGTCTCAATAGTGAATTTCTGATTTCAGTCACTTCATTGTAGTATTGTGTTATTATAAACTTATTTCCTTTTTTATACCCTCAAAAGGTAGAATCAGAAATTGATTCATATGCATATTAGCACATAGCATGCACCGTTCTATCAACTATCTTCACTTCTTCAGTAGTCCACCCTATACTGAGCATCTTATTGATAACTATTGCAAGACTACCATTTTCTTATAAAAGAATCTCACCATTTTCTTATAGAAAAAAATATATCACCTGACAAATCGATCAAGCATGACTGAAGGTCTCTAATCATTTTTTTCCTTCAGAGCTGAGATTCGAATTCAGTTTCGCCATGTCCCTGGTAATATCTACCGTGAACGTTTTGGCCATGACATAGATCTTGACACAAATGAGCTTGTTCTACGCGATCAACCTGAAGAAGCGATCCTGTTGAAAGTCAACAACAAGGTCCCAGGGCTTGGGCTCCAACTGGATGCTTCAGAACTCAACCTGCTTTACCGTGATAAGTATGGATATCTCTTGGATCACCTTATGATCTATTCTAGAGAACTTGCACTAAACTATGACTTTTGTTGTGTAGGTACAATACGGAGGTTCCAGATTCATATGAGCATCTTCTCCTGGATGTGCTAGATGGAGACAGTCATCTATTCATGCGCAGCGATGAACTGGCTGCTGCATGGAACGTGCTGACCCCGATAATCCATGAGATCGATCAGAACATAGTTGCTCCTGAGCTCTACGAGGCTGGGGGTAGAGGGCCTATCAACGCTTACTACCTCGCTGCTAAACATGGGGTACGATGGGATGACGACTGGTGAGTTGATATCCGGCACAGTTGCTCGACGAATGAGATGTCCTTCCTATTTTTTTGCTGTTGTATCGCAGCCAATGATGTACAGTATATGCCTTTTGTAACCGACCTGTTCAACGACTTTCAAGGAGAAATGCAAAAATTAGTTTCTTTCCTGGGCTGTAGCACTACTTCCAATCATTTAACTTTGACGTTCAGACAACAAAAAGAACAGGAAACAGACTGCTTCCCTTGTTTGAAACATCAAATAAATTTGACTGAAGGAAGTATGTATAGGTAACACATGTTCCTTCACAACAGAGGATCAGGTATCCCGCCAAATTGTTGCAGCTGCCGCTGTCGATGATGATGCGAATCGACCGCTCCTGCACAACGTCCTTGGTATGGAAAAGAGTGTGTCGCTGATTCTTCTCGGACGGGGCGACCTGTGTACTAAGAACACGCTGCACAACAAGACTTTCATACCTATCGGCGTCGTCCGGGTTGACATGTACCTCCATAGCTGCATGGTCAGTGGCAAGCATCGCATGTCAAGTATCTTCAGAATCACTAGCGGAAGAGTACTCACCATCGTCACGAAGAAGCAAAGTGCGCTTGTTCGGACAGTCCCGAATCACATGGCCAAATCCTTTGCAACGATGACACTGAATATCCCGTGTACGGCCTGTGGGAGGGGCGGTGCCTGTGGAAGGGGCAGCGCTTGCAGGTTTTGCCGTTCGCTCGCGCGGTGTCGTGGTGGGCGTGGGTGGCGCAGGGAGAGCGGGTGCGGAGTTGGATGGCGAGCTTCTTCCTGCAAAAGAGTTAGAATATGTCTTCGAGCGGCGTCCTTGCACTTCACGTTCAGCTTTGCAAGCATATTCAAATAATGTTGTCATATCGGTGTAGTCCTTATAATCAAGTATATCCTGAATTTCGCGGTTCAAACCACCACGAAAACGTGCCATAGCAGCGTCGTTTTCCTCCAATAACCCACAACGAATCATTCCTATTTGTAATTCCTGGAAATATTCCTCAACAGATTTGGAACCTTACTGAAAACGTTGCATTTTATTAAGCAAATCGCGAGCATAATAAGAAGGCACAAATCTGTGGCGCATAGCAGTTTTTAATTGCTCCCAAGTGGTTGGAATGGTATTGGGATGTTTGTGTTTATATTCACGCCACCAAATTAAAGCAAAATCAGTAAATTCACTAATAGCAGCTTTAACTTGAGAATTAGCAAGAATATCATGGCATGAAAATTTCTGTTCAACTTCTAATTCCCAATCAAGATATGCAGCAGGATCATATTTGCCATTAAAAGGTGGAATTTTAAATTTAATCTTGGAAAAGGAATCATTACCACCGGGACGGCGTGGCACGCGGCGGGCACGGCCTCGGTGGTCGCCATCGTCCTGGTCCGAGTCACCACCATAACCCTGCTGCAACTCTGCGACTGTAGTGTGCAATGCATCGAGTCTTGCCACAACTGAGTCGAGTGTGGCCTTAGCGGCCGTCTGGGCAAGGTCGAGCTGATCACACCGCTCGGTCGTCGAGGAGATCGTCGAGTCCAGCCGTTCATGAATCGTCTGAATGTCGGTGACAAGCCCTTCAACTTGCGCCCGTATGCCCTGCAGCTGGTTAGCCCCCGCGTCGACATCATCTGCCATGGTTAGCGCAAAGACAAGAACACAAGCGACGACAAAATAGGGGTGTAACAGCTCACAAGGCGCTCACACTAGTGCTGTTATCAAATTCTTATCCGTTCTTACCACGCACACAGGGGCGAATTGCAACCAACCGGTGGAACTCATGAAAGATTGGAGGAGCGATTGCCTGGAGAAACAAAATATGCTCGTCGTAGAACTATGTGGAGTTCTGGGAAGGCTGCACTCAAATGAAGGATTAGCACAATCAAACAATAATGCAAAGTTGAAAGATAGTGCCAACACGTAACAAGAGTTGCTGGTAACAAGGAAAATCGAAAGAACGGAGGCAAGGTGGAGAGGGCGCACCTCTTTTTTTTTTTTATTTCTGTTTTTTTTTCACAGAGGGTGCCCCAAAACTGATAATATGAACACAGAGGATCTCAAATATCAAATTGCGGCACACACTTTTTTTTTTCTCTCTCTCTCTCTCTAGAGTAAGGCGAACCTCAGAAAGATGTACCAAGAAAGAGGGATATGGATATGAAAAGTTGGCACGGGATGCGTGGGGAAAGGGCGTGGTATGCGGGGGGGGGGGGGGGTTACGGAGTTGCCCCGGAGGGTCGTGACCCAGGGGGGTTCACAGCGCGCGCAAGGAGTTTCCACCGAAACAAAACCGGATCACCTTCCTTCTCCCTGTTGGACTCTTTTTTTTTCGCTTCTTTCCTTTTTTTTGCACTCTCCTTTTTTTTTCTGATTGCTTTCTATCTTTCTTTTTTTTTTTGGATAGGGGAGGGGGCGATCGGAGGGGTGGGATGGCGCGGCGCGGTTGTCGCGAAGGGGGGGCAGTGGGCGTGGCGTGGTAGGGTTGGCGAGCAGCGGAACGGCGGCGGCGGCGGAAACTAGGGTTAGAGGAAAAACGAGAAACAAGAGATTAAACACAAGTAACCAACAACAATTGAACGAGTAGGCACACAAATTCAACAAAGACACTTATTGAAAGAATGTGCGAGGCTAAACGGTTGCTGGGATAAGGATCTAACCTGAAAAAATTTCTTTTGGTTTTTGTGGACTGTAGGAAGGGAAAAACACTCGGTAAAACTCACCGATCAACCTGGAAAGCTGATACCACTTGATAGAGTCGGAGTGCCCGATCTTTCGGTGAGTGGAGATAAATTCGATTTGGTGGAAGTAGACCCTCACGATCCGACTACGACGAGCGAACCCGAAGCGCCAATGCAATCGCTGAACCAACTCCCGATGGTTACCAACCTCGCCGGTGCGAGATCAGCCTGATCACGAAGATCGATTCCTGTCCGCAATCAAAGAACGAACAAGAAAGAGAGGCGAGCAATCTAAATATCACTCGAAGGTGGAGTTCTGAATCACAAGGACAGCGTGTATTTGCGCGTGTTCAAGAGTAGCTAAAGCTAGATGTAAAACAAAACTCAAGTCGTAAACAAAAAGGACTCGGACTAAATAAAGGGGGCGCAGCCCCTGGAGTCCGAAGGGGTCACGGCGCCCAACCCTAGGCGCCCCACCTGGGCTGCCCTGTTGGGCCATCTTCTTATTCCGATGGGCCTTCGTTCCTTAACAGCATGATGAAGTTTAATTCTCTCGCACGGGCTCGAGTGATTGGCCCAACTGGATGAGCAACTGTAGGCGCCTGAGGTGGAGGAGCAACTGGAGGCGCCTGAGGTGCTGCTGGTGTAGATGTACTCGTGGTGTCCTCATCACCGTTATTCTTTCACAACATATGTATACATCCATACACATAATTTAGATGGTTAAATCCATACACATAATTTAGTCGGTTAGGTATCTTACGGTGGAACCTTTCCAGATCCACTTATTAGGTTCGAGTCTCCGACTGATGATGCTGAGAAAAGGGGTCGGCTTTAAGGAAAAGCGATGTAGTTACAACGTCCATCATGGGGCAGGACGACGCGAGCAAGCTGAGTTTAAACCTGGTCGCACTGAGCAGGGACGAAGGATAGCTTGTTATTGGCCAGGTCGTGGAGGACGTGCATGCTCTGCTGCTGATAGTTTCCTATGATGGTCATGGCACCGCCCCCATCGTTAACGGCAAGGCAGGTGGCGCTGACGCCCGCGGCCTCGATCTCGAACATGTAGTTCTCCCGCGGCAGGTCCAGCGTCGCGCCCTCAAACTCCAACACCAGCTTCGGCACGTCCGGCCTCGCGCCCGCCGTCGGCACCGTGAAGCAGAGCTGCGACACCGACATCGACGTCGCGTTGAGCACGGGCAGGCTCGCCTGGCCGACGAACGCGTCGAGCACGAGCCCGTACACGTCGTGGGGCAGCGACGTCATGCCGGTGCCGGAGTCGATGATGGTGCCGCCCGTCCCGTTCGCGGTGACCGCGAACGTGGACTCCGGGATCGGCAGATTCGTCGACCCGACGGTGATGCCCTGCAGCGGGAGGTAGTAGAAGGATGGACGGGCAGGGTTCTGGATGAGCGTGATGGTCTGGATGGTGCCGGGGTCGCTGCTGAAGAGGTTCGCCGGCAGGCCGAGCAGGACGGGGCTGGGTGTCGTCCCCGTAATGGCGGTGAAGCAGTAGGAGAAGTTGTCAGCCTTGAGCTGCGAGCCTGCGATGGCAGGGACAGGGCGCCGCGGCCGAAGCCGGCGATGCCGGTCTCGTTGGACTTGAACATGTCCACGACGATGCCGGTCCCGGTGTTGTTGAGGCCGCAGCCGAAGGCCAGGGCGGCGGCGGCGTCAGCGACAAATGTGAACGTGTCCACGACGAGGAGGCCGACCGTCACCGAGCCGTCGCCGTAAGAGTAGGCGTAGCCGCAAGTCTCGTTGCCCGATGACGAGCTATCGGTGCCGCACGACGTAAGCGGCAGGGCCTGACACGGCGAGGAGCTGCAGGTGAGCACGCCGGCGAATGTCGAGGAGAGGGACGCGTCGAAGTAGGGCAGGGCCTGGTCGAAGCAGGACGGGCACGGACGGCACTGCGTCCAGGTGAGGTCGCTGCCCGTGTCGAGCGTCAGCTGCACGGGCTGCGGAGGCGTGCCGATGGAGAAGTGCACCAGGTACTCCGTGTCGGGGACGGCGCCGGCGATCTCCCCTGGGGTCACCTGGGCGCCGGCCGCTTCGGCGAGGATTCGGGCGGCGCGGGCTCTGCTCCGCAGCGCCATGCGCTGCAGCAGCTCATGGGGTGTCAGGCCGCGGCCGGCATCAGTGTGGATGAGCTGCATCCTGACGGCCGAAGCCGCGGCATGGCCGCAAGAGATGGCCGTCGCTGCAAGCAGCGCAAGCAGGAGGGCTAGCTTCGGCATGTTGATCGGCTGCTTGAAGTGAATTCAGCGTTAAGGTATTTTAGCTAATTAGCTTAACTAATGGGTGTGTTTATCTCCATATGTCTGCTAGTCCTATATACCGTGTCAATGTTATTAAAGTACTGTTTTGCTCGTGAAATAAGTGCCGAGTCTTCGACTCTAAAAGGATACTTGTATTTTATTTAGATCTATTCTAAGACTAAATGACATTATTTATAGAGTGGTAAGTAATATGCCCATCAATAATATAATGAGGTGCCCGTAGGATTCTGTCAATCTTAAGATCTGCCGTAGATGCTTATAGTTTCCGAAGATGTGAAAGTATTTGAAGGTATGAACATGCGCATGTATCTCTCATAGAGAATAATAACATAAAAATGATATTATTAGATTATCGTGAAACCTCCTAGCTTGATCTGATTTATCGTGAAACCATATGTAACCTTTTTTATTTGAAATAAATTAGTTTTAGAAATATTCTTGGTTAAATGTAGCTATATTTTGGGATGGAGGGAGTAGTTGATTCATTTGGTATGGTATCTATTATGCTATATTTATGTGACATATATGTTCGTTATAGATAGTGGCTGATATATTGCACTGGTTCGTCATCGTTCCTCTCTCATCATTTAATCGTTGTCAACTGTAATTCAGTTGCCTGACGTCTTCTAAATATGTTAGGCAAGCTTTGGATTCTTGGAGGAAAAAACGTAGGTTATTCCACGGGAATTCTTCCTGGCGCGTATACTAATCTAAATTTGCCAAATTGTTTCAAAGGAACCAATCCAGACGACCTTTGCAGCGAAAAAAGCTTCTCTAGCTATCTACTTGCAAGCAAAATATAAGTAGGAAGAGAAGACCTGCGATAGACAAATCTAGCGATGGAGCAGGTAGAGAGCTTCCTTGAACACGGCTCTTGTGACGAGGCATTGCAGACGCTTCAACTAGTTGAAGTAAGTATTCACTCAGTTGCGCATTGTTGGAAAACATACATAAGCTGAAGTCATCATGTACTCTTTCAAGAGGAAATCAACGTTTACACAGTTTGCAATAAGGTCTCCCTCTTTCTGAAAGCGCAAAATATTTTTTCCTTGCATTATTTAGGTGAAGACAGTTTAGGAAAAAAAATCAAAGTTTAGGTCCTCAAGGACTTTTTTTTCCCTTTCAGCCTCTGCACTAATTAGAGATATATTTTTTCCTATTTAGATTTTGTTTGGATACTAGTGGATTGAAGTGGAACATGAGAAATTAGAGAGGAAATTAGTTCATTTTAGACTCAATCCCCCTCATTCTCTTCCAATCCTCCTCTATCCAAAGTCCAAACAAGCCCTTAGGTAAAGATAGTTTAAGTGTTTACTCGGAACGCTAAGTTGTGTCTGTAAAACTTGGAACCGTTCTGTTGCAGCCTCGGCTCCCTCGGTTTGGTCTTGATCAATGAAAGGTTCAGTTGGGTGCGCTCCGGCCCGGTAGTTTTTTCAAAAAAAAAAAAAGAGTTGCTATCATAACTTAGGCTCTGATTGTTTTGCCTTCTAGGTTGTTGTTGTTACACTACGCTAGATTTGATTTCGCTGGTACAGAGAATTTAGCATGTTGGCGGACGTGATTGACACCCGCCAGCAGAAAAATTTCTTGGGCTGGCGGGGGAGCACCTGCTAGCACAGAAGTCACTGTGCTGGCAGGCGACCCAAGCACTCGCCAGCACAGATCTCGACCAGATAAGGCTGCGGGCATCTTCTTCCCAGCCAATCTTCCATTCGGAGCTTGCTCGAGAGGAGCTCGGGAAAACCTCCAAAAACACCAAATCTAAGGGGGAATGTTTTGCTCTTGATTTTTTTGAAGGAGGTGGCTATATAAGGTGAGTTTGTGCCATTCCAACCTTTTTTTCAACTTCTATCCATCATTTCTAACTTCATTAGGTTGTTATCTAGATCTAGATCTAGACCTAGAAGAGAGAGGAGGGAAGAGAGAGAAAATAACTAGAGATAAATTATTTTTGTAAATAAAATTCTATGTTCATATTATAACCATTACAATACTATGTTTGTCATTTTAATGTAATATAGAATTAAGTTTGATTATAGTTTTCCTATTTATTAATTATTACCTTTAATTTCGATAGTTTTAATTAATGAAGTTGATTGAATCAATATATAATTGAGTTTGATTTTTTTTCTTCTTCTTATTAATTATTACATCCATGATTTAATTGAGTTTCATTTAAGGTAATATAGAATTAGTTTTTATTATATTTCTTCCTACTTATTAGTTACTGCATCCATAATTTAATTCAATTTATAGAATTGCAACCCATAGCTCATTAAATTAGTTAATATAACATAGAATTGTTGTCATAGGTTGTTAAAGATGGATTATAGAGAATGGATGTATGGCATATGGAGACATTCGCATACTTTCATGTTAGAGGTATCAAAGTTTGTGGAGGCTGCGAAAAAGCACGCTCGCATTTGTGAGACAAAGCAAATACGTTGTCCGTGTGGTATGGGAGGATACTGATATCATCAAGAGGCATTTGATAAAGCGAGACTTTGTGGATGGATACACAATTTGGTCCCACCATTGTGAGGCAGGATGTACTTTCAACAACATAGACATCGATAATGGCTGTGATGAAGTGGGCGGTGATGATGCAAACGAAAATGATCATGTTATGATGGATGATGATTATGACCGTGGAGATCAAAATGGTGATCAAACAAATACAGGTGTGGAACCACAACTGGATGAGGAACATGATGTTGATATGAAGGACATGTTGCGCCACATTGAATCGAAAGTGTTGCTAAGGAGTGCTAAATGGTTAGAGAATTTTGAGACACTCAAGAAGGCAGCAAAGGACCGTATGTATGTGCGATGTGGGAAGGAGTGGACAATGTTGCGTTTCATCCTTCATTTTCTGATCCTGAAAGCTAAATTCAGCTGTTCTAATAATAGTTTCAATGATCTCCTTACTCTACTGGGCAATTTGCTCCCGAAGCCTAACTTTGTGCCAAAAAAACACATACGAAGTAAAGAAGATTATCAATCCATTGAAGATGCGTGCAAAGAATACACGCGTGTAGGAACCAATACATATTGTACTGCGGTGAGTACACGACATTGGAAAAGTGTCCAAATTGCGATGCTAGCCGTTACAAAAGTAATGCTGATTTTTATGAGGATCGTATCGATTCCTCCATCGAGAATAAGAGGAAGAAGGTTGCAAAGAAAAGTGCTGATGCTCAAGTGGAGGACGAGTCCTGTATAGGTACTCACACGACAACTCAGCGCAGAGTCCCTACCTTGGTGACATGATACTTGCCGGTGGTGGACCGTCTGAAGCGTTTGTTCTCAAACCCAAAGACCGCTAAAATGATGACTTGGCATGCTCCAGTAAAGGATGACGGAAAGCTTCAACATCCTTCCAATGCTCACCAGTGGAGGACCTTCGATGCCAATCATCCAGAGTTTTCAGATGAAAAAAGGAATGTACGGTTCGCATTGAGTATAGATGGCATGAATTCGTTTGGTGAAAGAAGCAGCATGCACAACATATGGCTAGTGCTGATGACCATATACAACCTTCCCCATGACTGTATCAAAAGAGAAAGTTTCTTTTGTTAACCATTCTCATACAAGGCTCGAAGCAACCTGGCATCAACATAGATGTTTTTCTTGAGCCATTGATGGAAGATATGCAGAAGCTTTGAGAAGATAGGGTTCGGATGTGGGATGAGTACAGACATGAGCACTTCACACTAAGGGCCATTATCTTTGTTACCATCAATGATTATCCAGCCCTATTTGCCCTGATAGGTCAGGTAAAAGGTAAGACAACATGCGTAGTTTGCTTGGATCGAACATCATATGTGTACCTTAAAGGATTTATGAAGACAGTGTTCATGCGGCACGGCCGCTTCTTATTGAAGATGCACAAATACTACAGGATGAAGGAATTTTTCGATGGCACCAATGAGAATCATTTTGCTCTAAAACCGGCTACGGGTAAAATAGTATTTGAAATATTCGAGAAGGTCAAGTTCAAACTGGGTAAGAAGTTATTAGGTGGTGCTAATAATTCAAAACGGGGAAGAAAGTAGGTTGAAACTACAGATGTCGCAGACGCGGAAGAATGTATTCGATAGCACCATCGGATTCTTAGGCTTATCGGGCAAGGCAAAGGATGGACTAAAATCACATAAGGATCTGGTTGAGCTTCAAATCAGGCCAGAGCTCCACCTGCAAGAATTTCCTAATGGTAAGCATTACCTTCCCTCGGCTAGCTACAACTTAACACCAGATGAGAGATTGGCTATATGCAAGTGTTTGCGCGGGTTGAAAGTGTTGACCGGATTCTCATCAAACATCCGGTCACTAGTCTCATTGAAGGGCATGACGCTTGCCGGCTATAACTCTCATGATTTCCATGTGATGATCATAATTTTTCTCGCTATTGCGATCCGGACTATCAAATCAGTACTGATAAAGATGGTTATCACACGGATGTGTTACTTCTTCAACGTGATTTCGCAGAAAGTGATCGATTGTGTCGAGTTGGCTAGGTTTCAACTATTTGTGTCGGAAACTCAGGCCCAACTCGAGATGTGCTTCCCTCCGTCCTTTTTCAATATCATGGAACATCTCATGGTCCACATGGTCTAGCAAATAACTGAACTAGGGCCTATGTACTTCCATCAGATGTGGACATACGAATGGTTCATGTCGACTCTCAATGGATACATGAGAAATAAGACCTTTCCAGAGGACAGCATGATTGAGAGCTACCATATAGAAGAGAGTGTTGATTGCTGCATAAATTACATAAAAGATAAGAGAGCTATTGGTTTACCAGAATCTTGATACGAGAGCAGATTGTCCGGGAGAGGTACCATTGGAATGAAAAGATTCATAGACAAGGACAACCAGCAATTGGAGAAAATGCATTTAAGTGTTCTACAACAGCTCGCAATAGTGGAGCCCTTCATCGAGCAACACCTAAATGAGGTCTGTGGATACTTGCAGATGCCTACCATCGACAGAAAATATAGCAAGATCGAAGACAAACAAATCGACAACATTTGTACAGATATGGCGAGGTTCATCCTACGCGAGATTTGTCATGAGGATGGAGCATTCTTTGATAAAGATAGCGTGTTGATGGCGGATGAGTGCACAAATCTTCATAGATGGGCATAGTAGTTTTAATATTAGTGGCAAAGAATAGCTCTATTCCAAATGTTGGATTTTTAATAATGTGAATTATATATTATCTACGATGTAATTTTGAATAATATGAATTATTTATTATTCAAGTTTGTTGTTATGTGGTTGGAGATACATATTTCAATTTGATGGCTAAAAACTAGTGGGAAATAGAAATTATAAATTGCAAAACGGATGTCAAAAACTAGCGAGAAATAGAAATTATAAATAACTCATGGGAAATAATATATTGAATGGGAAAATACATATTCCTAGCGGGTGGCAGAAGAACCCGCCAGCACAGAAACCATCTGTGATCGCGGGTGATGTAACCACCCGCCACCATAGAAAGCATCTGTGCTGGTGGGTGGCTAACGTCGCCCGCCAGCACAGAGCGGTCTGTGCTAGCGGGCGGGCACCCACCAGTATAGACGACATTTGTGCTGTCTCAAGATTACTGGCGGATGCTCGGCCCGCCAGCACAGACCACTTGTAACCGCCAGCACAAATCTTTTATGGCCTAGTATTACAATACGTAATAAGCTGAAATAAACATGTTCCAGATTGTATTAATCAACAAGCCAGATTGTTACAACCCAACAATTTGCTTCCCCTCAGTTTGAAAATAGTAAAAATCTCTTAGCTGCAGTCCATAATCTGCAACCTTGAACAGACATGTCCCAATTTTCGTGCCACAAAATGTTAAACCTCAGTAGCCTAGCAAAAAAGTGTGATGACAATTGACGAGCCATATTTTTGGATTGAGCAAATCGCTTTGTGCAACATTTTGTCAAGAAATGATGTATGCATGTGATGTAAGGGTACAGGCTAGAAAGGTCGATCTTTCTTGTGGTAATGAGTAAGTATCAAGTGAAACCGAAGGACGACGCATCACAAAGTAGAACTAAAAATACATGAGCGAAGTCAAAACAGGTCCGGTGTGTTACAAATTTGAGGTAAACCAAATGCTAGCTGGGCGCCAAATATAATGAAGGAGCAAATCTGTGTAGTGAAAACTAATTTGGGTGACCGTGGCAACACGAATCAAATTCTCCCACTTTATTCTTACATTACTGCTACTGAGTGTATATATGGCATCCAATTACATCATTACACGTAAAGAATTAATGAAAGGAAAAATATGGAAAATGTCGTACACCGGGCACAGCACGGCGCGAGCGGCCGAGTCTAAACCCTGTCGCAGCGAGCAGGGACGAAAGACAGCTTGTTACCGGCGAGGTCGTAGAGTACGTGCAGGTTCTGCTGCTGATAGTTGCCTATGATGGTCATGTCCCCGCCGGACGACATCACCGCAATGCACATGTTGCTCTGGCCACCCTCCTCTATCTCGAACACGTAGTTCTCCCGCGGCAGGTCCAGCGTCGCGCCCTCAAACTGCAACTCCAGCTTCGGCACCTTCTGCTGCTTCTTCCTCGACGACGGCACCGCGAAGCACAGAGGCTCGTCGTTCGTCACGGGCAGGTTCACCTGGGAGACGAACACGTCGTGGAGGAGCCCGTAGACAAGCGGCGGCAGCAACGTGACGGAGGTGCCGGAGTCGATGATCGTCCCGCCGCTCCCGTTGCCCTTCAGCGCGAACGCGGACTCCGGCACCGGCAGCTTCGTCGACCCGACCGTGATGCCCTTCATCAAGAGGTAGTAGAAGGTTGGGATCACGGAGCTCTGGATGAGCGGGGTGGTCTGCACCGCGGCGCCACTGGCGTCGCCGTAGAGGTTCGCCGGCAGGCCGAGCAGGACGGGGCTAGGCGTCGACCCGGTGACGTTGGTGAAGCAGTAGGAGAAGTTGTCGACCCTGAGCTGCGACGGCAGGGACAGTGCGCCGCGGCCGAAGCCGGCGATGCCGCCGCCGGTCGCGTTGGAGCTGAAGAGCCCGTTGTTGAAGAGGCCGCACCCGAAGGCGAGGCCGGGCACGGCCGCGTCGCAGCCGTCGAACGTGAACGTGTCCGCATCGAGTCGGCCGTTCGTCACCGACTTGTCGCCGTAGTAGTAGGTGTAGACGCAGGTCCGGTTGCCCCACTTGTGGGTCCCGCACGACGACAGGTCCAGCTGCTGGCACGGTGGGGAGTCGCAGGTGAGCTCCGCCGACGTGGCGGAGAGGTCCGGGTCGTAGTAAGGCAGCGCCTGGGCGTAGCAGGACGGGCACGGCTGGCACTGCGTCCACACGAGGTCGCTGCCGGTGTCGAGTGTCACCTGCACGGGCTGCGGCGGCGTGCCGATGGCGAAGCTGATCAGGTACTCCGTGTCGAGGGGCTGGTCCTTCCCGGGCACCGCGGAGGCGCTGGCCGATGGCGATGACGACGACGAGTCGGAGAGGGAGAGCAACCGCGCGGCGCGGGCCTTGCTGCGCAGCGCCATGCGCCGCAGCAGCTGGCGCCGGGTCAGGCCGCGGCCGGCGTCGGCGCGGGTGAGCTGCGTCCGGATGGCCCCGCCGCCGCCCGCGGCGTCGCTGCTTGAAATGGCCAGCGCCGCCGCGAGCAGCGCGAGCAGGAGGGTTAGCTTGTGCATTTTCATCGCTCAAGTGATTGGCGTGCTAGCTACTTAGCTGATGCGTATGCTTAGGTGTGCTGTACGAGGATGTGCTGGCCCTCCCTTTATATAGGATGCAGTGTTTTCTACAACTGTTGGATTGCATCAGCTCATCTCATGCTTGTGCCATGTCGAATTGTCGATCGCCCAGTTAATGGTATCTTAATCCTTGTTCAAACATCCCGAGCGCGTCCGAACCGTGTAGCTAGGTAAGCACGCGCGGTTCGCAGATCAAGACGCGACCAATAAGAGTAACAGACACAGCTTTTTCATGTGTCATGCGGTGGCGCATATGCGTGGTGTGCGCGTGTCAAAATCCGCCAAAGCTAATGGTGGTAATCAGCTACTGCTCTCGTACCGGACCGACCGTCGTGCACTCGTGCTGAAAAAATGCACCTAAATAATTGCCCACTTGCAGGCTAATAAGATAGCAACGGAGAAGGACCGTGCGAGACATTCTCTGGATCTGGAAGCTTGCTCACTTGGTTTCGCATCGTTAGCTAACCCCTCTCTCGACGTCATGTTTTTGACATGTAGACACTGAAACCTCCTCTCTCGTTGAGTCGGATACCTGGACGGGGCTGCCCTCTCTCTTAATCTTGAATTCTCTCTCCATGGGCGGGGCAGTTCGGCTAGCATGTCCGCGTGTGGAAGAAAACCATGCAGAAGGTTAGGACAGACGACGGGGGCATGCCGGTCGGCAGATTTGGAGCGAGAAAAAGGGAAACAGCGCCGCGGGAAGGCTTCTACTCCTAGATGACATCATACCGTCGCGATGGCGCGGGACGGCGACATCCATCGCTGAGCAGCAAGACCAAGACCAAGACGCGGGTTGTGGAAATGGGAAAACTTGCTCTGGGCATATTTGCACGCGGACCAAATTAGGCCCGCAAATTAGCGTGCCGATGGCGATGTTGCACCAGGTCCAGGTACGTTCTGGGTCTACTACGCGAAGCGCCCGCCAGAGAGGGCCGGGAGCAGCCGCGCGGCGCGGCCTTGCTCCACACGGCGGCACGCCGGCACGGGCAGGCGGGTACAGCAGCCCGCGGCTGGCGTCGGCGTGGTTGGCGTTCAGCTTCAGGGCAGCCGCATCGCAGCAAGAAAAGGTCAAAGCAAGCAAGTGGCATCTTCTGAAGCTCCTTCATTTGCACTTGCTCCATTTCCTGCAAGCATGTGTCTGTATATTTGCAGGCTTTTGACATGCAGATTTAAGTAACCCTCCGTTCTACATAGTAAAATCTATGTCTAGAAAAGTCAAAACGACGTGCATTACGGATGTAGTATACATAAAAGGAAAAGATTTAGTATCACATCGTGCCACTGTCTAGGCTCTATGTTTCGCAAATCGCAACCCTCAACCCTTGTTAAAAAGATCCCAAAGAAATCAATATCGTCACGGATATGTAATTTTCATTATTCCAGCCCGTACAGGTGTTTGGTCTTTCATGCGTAGATCTCTATACCGTGTTGCTGACTTGCTCTTTTTGCCGTTGATAGATGGTCATTTCTCCAGCCTCAAGTATCTTTTGTCAAACTGATGTACGTCGTGAAAAAGGAAAAGAGATTAGAAATACAGAATGCAGACCATTCTTCCTCCCACTTGACACTTGACAGAGGCAGAATGGAAAAGGAACAGAGTCTAGACTTGGGAGTGGGTCGAACCTTAATGCAGTGGAACATGGAAATTGCAGATTGATAATGTGGGCTTGTAGCTGAGCTTATCTAACCAATTTATAGCTTATAAGAGCTGCACAGGTTATCTTGAGTAAATTTCAAAAACCAACGACTCTTTTGAGACATGTTGCAGGAAACTAAACTTTTTATGCTAATTACACAAGCCTACAACTATGTTAACATTTGTTGTGGGAAATTACAACTTTCTCACAAAGGTAGAGGCTGACATCATGGGTCCACTGATGTATGCCATAGAGGCTCACGGGTGATTCATATTGAGAAGGTTTTAGCTTTTTGCAAAAAAGTATGAAATAATTATAGGTTTCTATAATGAGCACCGAAGTTGAAGCTCTCTGCAACATGTGTCAAAATATTTGTAGGTTTTTGAGATTTACAGGGTCACCTTATTGCAATTGCAGCCATCCTTTGGACTAGGCCCTTCAATCTTTCCCTTTGAAACAATCGTCAGCAAATACTTTTATGCTGGTTACCACTAAAACAATTAAAGTTTTCTTCAATCAAAGTCAACTTTCAAATGACAGTGATAACTTTAATTATGTTATCGTAGCCAGTGTGCCGTTTAGATTCATGAATGAGGACTATGAATGTTGCGGATGTCATAAAGCTATGCCTCATTCTTCATACTGGTACCTGCAGTTCATAAATCAACACAATGACTTTGGCTTTCACAATAAAATCTGGTGCAAATTGTTCCGCAGCAAAGACCAGACTAACTAGTTTGACCCATAAAACCTAGCTTATATTTTTTTATCTGAAACTTTATATATTTATTACATATAGCACAAGAATAATTCTAGACTTGGGTTGCATTGTTGGAAAATTTTGGTGTGACCAGATACAAATCAACACGGTTACATTTTTAAGTAGAAAGCTATTTGATTTACCTTGATCCGCTGCTTACCAGCAGGATAATATCTCAAAGAATGTAGCTGAATCTCCCTGCACAATCTCTGCAACTAATTTTCTGAAGGGATAACCATTCAAACTTGTGTACTCTCATTTTGTGACTATTCCCCGAATTTGGTGAGAGGTGCTTTGAGCTGGAATGCTGAATGCTAGTACATATTATTTCCGCATCAGTGGTTCCAAGCATCATAATGGATATTGGTATCTTAAGATCTGAAGTTTTAATGTGAAATGAAAAATATGAACTTAAATGAGTGCACACGTTACATTCCAAGCGAAATATGGAACTAATTAGATAATTTTTCACCTCATTGTTTTCTGTTAGACTGTATCAATTGAAATGATAAATTTCCCATGTTGAAACCACAGGCTCTGCAGAACATGATTCGCAGTTATAGATATTGTAAGGATAACAAGTATATATCTAGTTGCTTTTCACATTAATCTGACCTCTAAGATACAAGTTGCTTTGTGCAGCAGCCTGCATTACATTGTTATAGTTGCAAAGGTAACTCAAAGAGAACAAGTTGATTAGTTGACCATGTGCTGATACTGGACGTACATCATGTTCAGTGGAAATTGAATCCCGAATGTGTTTCCTAAATAATCAAGATATCACTAAACAAGGCATAATGATACCTTTTGTTGGTGTAGTTTATCATCATTATTGTCGGATTTAGTGACCGGACCGGGTAGTAGATTTGTAGGTAGGGGAGATCGTAAGATCAAAAACTCGAATGGTAACACAGGGGCGCAGGGTTTAGACAGGTTCGGGCCTCCGAAGAGTAATACCACACGTCCTGTGTTCTGCTGGGTTGTATTGCTGATCGCAGGTGCGAAGAGTTAACGTGAGGTGGGGTCAATTGAGTTGCGTTACCCTCGGGGAGCACCCCTGACCGCCTTGTATAGGCTAACGACCTAGAGTTACAATCGGATATGATCTAATCCTAGTCGGTTGGAAAGCAATCTGAGTTGGTTTACAACAAGTATCCCGCGATATCCGGGCTGAATTGATTCGTCCAGCCTCCTGGCTTGTGCTCCACGCGTCTTCATGCCTTGGCCCGCACGGCATGGTCGGGTGGGCCCACTTGTCAGGGCCGACAAGTATCCTGATCAGTGGGGACGCGTGGGTATCCTTATCCCTCAAGCTCGCGAGCGATGTAGAGTCGAACATGAACCTAACGGATGCGCAATGAAGCTTGTAATGTACTCGGCTGAAGGTGCGGTGTTGTCATAGTGATGGAGGGGTTGCGCAGTGCTCAAAAAAGGAAAAAAAATTGAAGCTTCCACAGGCTTATGACCAAATGTGCATGGCTATGCGATTGTTGAGCTTCGGGATGTTTGGTATCCTGTAGAGCGAAGGGAAACACATGGAGGGCGTTGCAAGACGCACTCCATATGGAGTAGGCCCTGAGCATTGAAGCGATTAACGTAATCGGTCCAATGGTCAAGAATCTAATGTATTGTTTCCGTCGTAAAATTAGCACCAAGCTCCCGAGCGCGAGGACTGGTGAAGCTACGAAGGCACGCCGACCTGAAATGGGCATCCAGCCCCCGAGCGTGAGGACTGGCGGAGCCACGGGGGCACGCCGACCTAAAATGGGCACCCAACCCTAGAACGCGAGGACTGGCGGAGCCAAGAGGGCACGCCGTGAGACTTAAAGAAAAACCCGCGGATTCCGTCTATCGCGTGCGCCGTAACAGGGGATCCGCGGATTCCGTTGCTAGGTTTACACCGTCAACTTCTTCAAAAGCCGAAGGAGCACGGTTCCATTTTCATTTCCACTCTACTCGCCCCCAAGCGCCGCCGCCACCAACGTCGTCGCCACCGCACCTGAGAGCCCTAGGTCATGTCATCGCGTCCGCAAGCCGTATCCACCGCTCCTCCACCCTAAGGCTGTAGTCACCGCCGCCGCGCCGCCATTACCCGCTCCTCCGCCCCGAGGCTGTAGTCAAGGAGGATGCAGTGGAGCAGCTCCGACGTAAGGCTCAGGAGCTGGAGGAGCAAAAGAAGATCACCAAGGAGGTCCAATACAACCTTGGCGCTTTGCTAACTGGTACGGCTTCATCCCTTATAGAGGATCTAGCTTCAGTAGATGAGACCGGTATCTTTTCTTGAGTTCCGTTACTTTGCAGATGTCCAGAAGAAAGAGGAGAGACTAAGAGAGACCTCAATGAGTGCGAAGCCGCCAAAGCCCAACTGCAACAATACCACAACATAGCCGTGCACCATGAGTATGCTGTGTCGCAGAAACTTGCCTATCAGGCCAACTTGCGCAAGGATATGGACCGGTGCTTGGTTCCCACAATGCACAGTCTCTAGCATGATTAGGTGGTCATTGCAGGTTTGGAGGTGGAGCTGGAAGGCCTGCGGTCGGCCGCGGGCTATGTGATGGATATGATCCAGCCCGAGGCCAATCTTGCCGAGCCGACGCCATTGCTGGACCGACTAAGGAGTGCTCCTGGTCGGCTGAAGGCGCTGATGAAGGAGACCGTCGTGGAGTGCATGAAGAATGTCATTACGCTTCTCAAGACGCATTTCCCTCGAGTGGGGGGAGCACGTCGAAGGGGGGTAGCCAAGGGCTTCGATCCTGATAGCCTTCCGAAGTTGGCCGACTAGTACCAACAGGCTGCGGAGGAGGTAGTCAAGGAGTTGGCCCTGTAATAGAAAAACTATGATGTGTATCAATCTGTGTCATGAGACAAGTAAACTAGTCAAATAACTTATGTAAAGGCAAAACTCCTTTTCTCCCTTGGTATGTTTTACAGGACACATTGTGGCCTAGGCCTGTAGCCGCTAAGCATCTAGCCTTGCCTGGACAGCACTCTGCTGAGAGCGGATCTCGAGCTTGTAGAGGAAGCAAATGCAAGGTTGTCTAGGTTTCGCATGCTAGGACGCCATCCACACGAGTTAGTCGCACAACCTTGAGAGGGGTAGGAGAAATGTTGGGACCCAGAGGTCGGCGCGTAGCGGGGGAAGCCCCCCGAGTGTAAAGGCGAGGGTGTGGTCTGTCGATCAGGTCGGACAACCTCCGAGTAAGAAAGCAAGAAGGTAGTAGGTACAAAGAACCTCTGATGTTTTATTTATTCAATGTAAAAGGTATAAAGAGTATATAGCTTGAATGTCCTAAGGGTAGAAGCGTCGCAGGTGTTGAATGTTCCACGGGTAAGGGACACTTGAGCCGTCCGCCCATTGTAGCCGGTAAGTGCCGGGCTGGATGACTTCTTTAACGATGAAGGGACCCTCCCATGGGGCCGACAGCTTGTGCATGTCCTTGGTGGACTGGATCTAGCGGAGCACTAGGTCGTCGACGTTGAATGAGCGTTCCTGGACGTTCCTGTCGTGGTAACGTCGAATCTGCTGCTCATGCCGTGCATGCTAGATGAGGGCCGCCACACGATGCTCTTCCAGGCTGTCGATGTCGACCTGCCGAATCTTTTCTGCTTTCCCTTCCTCATAGTATTGAATCCGCGGGGCACCAAAGGCTACATCTGTTGGTAGTATAGCCTCTAAGCTGTAGACGAGGAACAATGGGGTATAGCCTGTGGCCCGACTCTTTTGGGTGCAGAGGTCCCAAATGACGTGGGGTAACTCACGGAGCCATTTGGTGGCATACTTGGATGCATCGTCAAATATGCGAGACTTGAGGGATTGAAGGACCATCCCATTCGCACGTTCGACCTGCCATTGCATCGTGGGTGAGCTATTGAGGAGTAGTATACGTCGATGACGTTTTCCTAGCAAAATTCCCAAAACTCGGATCCTGTGAATTGTTTGCCCAGGTCAGTGATGATCCTATTGGGGACCCTGAATTTGTGTGTGAGCTCTTCGACGAAATGAGCGGCTTTGGCTGACTCTATGCTAGTGACAGCTTTGACTTCGATCTGGTGAATTTGTCAACTGCCACGAAGATATGGGTGTATCCGCCCCGAGCAGTCTTTCAAGAGCCGACCATATCCAGCCCCCAGCAAGTGAAGGGTCAGGATGGCGAGATGGTGCGTAGGGCCTGTGCTGGGAGGTGTTGCTACTTGGAGAAAAAACTAGCACCCTTTACACCTCTGGACGAGCTCTTTTGCGTCGGCAATAGCAGTTGGCCAGTAGAAACCAAAACGGAATGCTTTTCCAACTAGATTGTGTCGGGGATACATCCCCAGTACCCGCAAGGAAGGAAGAAGTCGGACTCCTACTAGGATTCCCCTGTAATCCTACTAGGACTCATCCCGTGTAATCCTACTAGAAGTCCTCCTTGTAATCCGACAAGTACTCTGCCCCCTGGAGTATATAAAGGAGGGCAAGGGTACCTAGCTCGGCAGGTCAAACCTAAACACCCAAGCGCAGGGCGCAATATACAAACACCCCTAAACAGGACGTAGGGTATTACGCTACTCTAGCGGTCCGAACCTGTCTAAATTCGTGTCTCGTGTCCTTGCTTTTACCTTCAAGTTCCAGGTCCGATGATCCCCCGCTACACATTCTGCTACCTCGGGTACCCCTTGGTAGACGGCCGGTATAAAACACCGACATTGGCACTGACCGTGGGGCAGATCGTCGAAACCATCGGCCGAGCCTGAAGGACCTCATCTTCAAGCCGGCGTTCGCTTTCGAAGCGGGCGCAACCTTCGTCTTCGACTCCTGACTTTGCATCACCGACGGCACTAGGTCCTTCCAATGCTGCATCATCGACAACTAGGAGAAGAAGCGCCTCGACGGGAACTCTCTTCCACAAGAAGCAGAAAATCTCGTCGAGAAAATCGACAAATTAAACCTCGGATCAAGGTTCGACTGCAAACTCGTACTCCGACGGCAACTTCGGGTTCGATCGCGATTCAAACTCGAACTCCGACGGTAGCTACGGGTTTGACCACGACTTGAACTCGGAGTCCGACGGCGACTCCGAGTCCGACTACAACTCGGAGTCTGACGGTGACTCCGGGTTCGACCGCAACGCGGAGTCTGACGGCGACTCCAGCTTCAACTCCAACTCGAAGTCCGAAAGCGACTCTGAGTTTGACTACAACTCGAAAGTCAGACTACATCGCGAGCTCGCCGACGACTATGGGCAGCTCACCGATGATTTCTTCGACTATGTCGCGGGCACGTCGACGACCACTGTCGTCTTGCCGACGACTCCATCGACTACAGGCAGCTCGTCGACGACTTCAACTACGTTGCGAGCTCGCCGATGACTATGGGTGGCTCGGCAACGACTTCGACTACTCTCCTCGACTACTTCGCTCGGCAACACATTGACGACTACTTCGTCATGATGCTCGCCGACGACTTCTCCGAGTACGTAGTGGCGCTCACCGACGACTACTCCGACCACATCACGACGCTCGCTGACGACTACTTCTACTACTCGTCTCGACTACAAGGCTAGTCAAGGGCGGACTACTCCAACTCCTTGTCTCGACTAAAAAATTAGTCGGGGCAAACTTCGCATCGTCGACAACTAGTCAGAATCGCCTCCGACTAGTCGACTTCGACAACAATCGTTACGGCTTCATCAACGACCGTCACGGCTTCATCAACAATCATCCACGAATCAAGCTAAGTCACTTTTCTAAATTATTTTCCGGCTTACTTTCCGCTTGCACGCAACACACGCTCTACTCGCTAGAAACTCTCGCGCACAACACGCGCTCTATTCGCCGGAGGGTAGCAAACTCTCTCGCGCTACCGTGCTCTCTTTTTATCGCAACAACGACTATTTCCTTTTTGTCTTCTCTTAAGGTCACTATTCTCGAGCAGAACACGCCTTAACTCGTGAAAGCCTCGGGTGCACTTGTGACGCCAAATGCTAGCACACATACACGTGCAAACAGCAATGCCCATACGCCTACACGAGACACAGCTCTCACACACACAGCGGCTACGGCTAAACGGGGACTGAGAGCCTAAAACGTAACAAACTAACTACTCGGGAAGAGTATGACCGGAACAAGAGCATGACACAATGTTTAGATTGATCGCTGAATAAATTTCAGCAGTTTCAATATTCTGCAAAAATGCTACATAATGTACGCATCTTTTCTTCCAGATCAAACTTTGGTGATGATGCTCCAGGATGCCAAGCGTACAGACTAGTTCCCGAACTCGGGGGCTAAGTGCCAATAACTACTCGACGTGGCTCCTACGGCTCACCTAACACATAAGCTCGGGGGTTGGACGCCGCAAGACTACTCGGATGATGACTGGAGTGAAGAGTTAAGATCCTTGAGTTGATTATTCAATCAATTCATGGCTCGAGGGCTGATAAGCTACACCCAATAATTTTTCAAGCCGGAAGAAGATTCAAGATTTTGACCCTCAGTCTATTTCTGCGATTCAACTTAAGGCTCAGGGGCTACTCCATATGGAGTGCGACTTTCGCCGCCCTCCATACATGAAGACTACAATATCAAGATGATCAAGGCTTGGAGCACACCATAGCCTCATGGCAGCTTTGAGAAGCTTTGAAGATTCTGCCAAATAAAGTACTCGAGGAACACCAAGACTACTCGGTGAATATCTTAAAAGTACTCGAAGACTGCTGCATTCGACTATGAAGCGCTCGGGGGCTTGTCGGGGATACATCCCCAGTACCCGCAAGGAAGGAAGAAGTCGGACTCTTACTAGGATTCTCCTGTAATCCTACTAGGACTCATCCCGTGTAATCCTACTAGGAGTCCTCCTTGTAATCCGACTAGTACTCTGCCCCCTGGAGTATATAAAGGAGGGCAGGGGTACCTAGCTCGGCAGGTCACATCTCAACACCCAAGCGCAGGGCGCAATATACAAACACCCCTAAACAGGACATAGTGTATTACGCTACTCTATCGGTTCGAACCTGTCTAAATCCGTGTCTCGTGTCCTCGCTTTTACCTTCAAGTTCCAGGTCCGATGATCCCCCGCTACACATTCTACTACCTCGGGTACCCCTTGGTAGACGGCCGGTATAAAACATCGACAGATTGCTCGAGGTAGCATGGTTCCCGCATGAACCCGAGTGGATTTCGTGGAGGAGTTCAAGACCTTCTTTGCGGAGGATGCACTTCATCAGAATGCCGGTAGATGCGGCCTTCTTGTACAACTCCTTACCGATCACAACATAGTTGGTGCTGCGTCGTGCGAGCTTTTCATGCTCGGCTTTGTACTTTGGGGACATGTTGTCAGTAATGAATGCCATGAAAGGTGCGCGCTAGTCATCCTCCGCCTCGATCATCAGGACATCGGTGGGCGCTGGGTCGGCTTGAGCCTGGGCATTGCCGTCAGCTTGGTCCAGGTCCAATATCTTGATAGAGGGTTTTCTCAAGTCTTGGACGAACACGCCGACCGGGACTTGAGCACGTTTTGAGCTAAGCTTGGATAGGACGTCGGTGGCGATGTTATGTTCCCTAGGGACGTAATGGAACTCGAGACCGTCGAAGTGAGCCTCAAATTCGTGGACCTCGGTGCAGTAGGCATCCATGGTTTCCTTAGTGCACTCCCAGGACTTGTTGACCTGCTCGATGACAACCTTGGAGTCGCCAAACGCGAGGATGCGCTTAATGCCGTGCGAGGCGGCGAGGCGTAGCCCCTGTATGAGGGTCTTATACTCGACGCCGTTGTTAGTGGCCTTGTAGTGGATTTGGAGGACGTATTTGAGCTGCTCGCCATTCGGGGCAATGAAGACGACCCAATGCCAGCTCCTTCAAGGTTGAGGGCGCCGTCGAAATACATCGTCCAATGTTCCGGCCTCTCTAGGGAGGGCGGCTCTTGAATCTCGGTCCACTCAGCGATGAAGTCGACCTGGATCTGGGACTTGATCATATGACGTGGGCAGAAGTCGATGTCGAATTCCCTGAGTTCCACAGACCATTTGATGACCCAGCCGTGGACGTCTCTGTTGTGCAGGATTTCACCGATCAGGTAGGAGGAAATGACTCGGATCTTGTGTGCTTGGAAGTAGTGTATGTCATACATCTATGAGCCTACCAGAAGGTTTGGACAGCCCTACAATACGGGGCTATACACCGAGATGTGTCAGACATGGAGACTATGGTGTAGGACGACATGGTCTATGTGGATGACAATAACTAGTCGAGGATTAGGAAACTACTCGTAGTAATTAGGGTATTACTTTCTAGTCGAATCCGATTAGTACTCTTGTAAACAACCGACCTGTAACCCTGCCCCCAGCAATATAAGGTGAGGCAGGAACCCCCTCCAAACAAGTTCAATCAATACAATCCAACCAACACATAGAATGTAGGGTATTACGCGACATAAGTGGCCCGAACCTATCTAAATCGTGTGGTCGAGTTCACCATCGAGTTCCTGATCTCGACAAGCCCCACGCATAAAACACTACCTCGGGTACCCCCTCGGTAGGCTGCCGGGTCTAAACACCGACAAGTAGTGACACAGTTTACGGAAGGTGATCAGGATTGCGTAGAGCAATTTCTGGACCTGTGTGTAGCGGATATTGGAGTCGCTTAGGACCTCGCTAACGTAATATACCGGCCTTTACACCATGTGGGTGTGGCTGGATTCTTCACAAACTACAACTAGCACCGTGCTCACAACGTGTGTTGTCGCGAAAATGTATAGCTGCAGCGTTTCTTGGTCGACCGGGGCCATCAGGTTGGATTTGGAAAGACTGCACGAGTTTTTCGGAAAACACGGCAGCCGAGTTCTTGATGCCAAAAGGGGCGCGGGGAGAGCCCGGCGCCGACCTTCCGGGCGTAGTGCCGTCTCGGCGAGGTTGATGCACTTAGCGATGGTGTTGCTGATACGATCTAGCCCCGCAATTAGATCGGAGGATGTGGGTGGGCGGGTTGCCGCGTGGATGTGCGGGATCCTCTCTGAGAGAGAGATATCACCGACCTGCTAGGTAAGCAGCGTGATGATCCTCGGGTGAAAGTCTTGCTCCGTTGACGCAGATCCAACGGATGCCGAGCTGGCGGCGAAGACCGAGTCGGTGATGGAGGCGGTAGAGTCGGAGTCCACCGGCATGCTCCCAAAGCGGAGCTGGATCGGGTTGGCGAAGGATTCCTTCATACTTTCCGGAAAGATGACGCTGGGGCGGGATGCCATCAAGCTCGCTGGGGAGGATCTCACGATCACCCCTACCTAGCACGCCAACTGTCGGATTTAGTGACTGGCAGTCCACCAAGGGGTTACCCAGGTGGTAGATTTGTAGGCGGGGAAGATCGTAAGACCAAGAACTCGAATGGTAACACAGGGGCGCAAGGTTTAGATAGGTTCGGGACTCCTAAGAGTAATACCCTACATCATGTGTTCTGGTGGATTGTATTGCTGATCGCAGGTGCGAAGAGTTAACGTGAGGTGGGATTACTTGAGTTGCGTTACCATCGGGGGCACCCCTAGCCGCCTTATATAGGCTGACAACCTAGAGTTATAATCGGAGATATAATCCTAGTCGGTTGTTATGTGGAAAGCAATCTGAGTCGGTTTATAACAAGTATCATGTGATATCCGAGCTGAATTGATTCGCTCGGTCTTTTAGCTTGCGCTCCACGTGTCTTCATGTCTTAGCCCGCAGGGCGGTCGAGCGAGCCCACTTGTTAGGACCGACCAGTATCCTGGTCGGTGGAGACCCGTTGATACCCTTGTCCCTCAATTATCATTATCTAAAAACGGAAGCATTTATCGCCAATTTAATTTATGCTTTGGAAGACCGATGGAGAGCGTCTTAATATACCGAGACTTAACTTATGAAAGGATCATCAAAGAGTCGATGTGGAGCAAAAAAATATACTGCATCATTCACCTCACCAATAGTCCCTGCATGAGCAAAACCCATCTTTGAAGTGATGGAATCTATTTGCATCTCTCAGTATGATTTCCCGAGAAGTTATCTTTGCAATCAATTTTATCGCAGAGTGGCAATCACCACAAACCCTGAGGTTCTTCATGACACGAATGGGCATTCCTTCCGGAACTTTCAATAGTCCATATGCCACAGCCTGCCTCTCACTGTGATACCGCAAGCTATGAGTTTTTTGCTCCTCGTCTACATCATGAAGCACGAAGCTCCCATCAGCTGAGTATCCAGATTCCATCAGCAATACATCTAACTTCTCCAGCATTTTAAGGATAATAGAATGCTCAGGATGTGCTGACACTTCACCGGATGTGAAGAGATGCACCCTTTTGTCGTATTCTATCCAACTACAGCCAGGAGACTTGTTCAAATGCCTTGAGCTAATGAATTTTCGCATCTCAGAAGCATCTTCCCACCTCCCAGTGGATGTATAAATGTGAGAGAGCAAGACATATGGCCCAGCATTTCCAGGCTCTAGCTCTAAGAGCTTCTTAGCAGCAACCTCAGCAATCTCAGCATTCTTGTGCATTCTACAGGCCCCCATCAGAGCTCCCCAGATGACGGCATCTGGTTCAACTGGCATGGTCTTAATCAAATCCAGTGCTTCCTCCAAAAGTCCTGCTCGACCAAGCAAATCAACCATGCAAGAATAATGCTCTGCTCCAGGTCTGACAGCAGAATTTGTATCCATAGAATTAAAAATATCCCTCCCCTCTTTAACTTTTCCTGTGTAACTACATGCTGTAAGGGCCCCAATGTACGTAATTCCATCAGGCAGCATTCCAGCCAACCTCATATCATTAAATATGTGGAGTGCTTCCTCCCCCAACCCATGTTGGGCATAACCAGTTATCATCGAGTTCCACATCACAACATCTTTGTGCTCGAACATGTTGAAAACCTTCTTGGCCTTATCCAAATGCCCACATTTGATGTACATGGTGATTAATGCTGACACAGCAAAGACATCCTTGTCAAAGGAACACCTCAGCATTGCAGCATGCACCTCCCTCCCATAATCAAGAACAGCCAGGGCTGCACATACCATGAGGATGCTGATGACTGATGGGTAGTTTGGGCGAATGCCATCATGCAACATCTTGCGGAAGGTAGACAATGCCTCCATCAAGAATTCATTCTGCTCATATGCTTTGATGATTGCACTCCATGTTCCATCATCCCTCTCGCACATCCTATCAAAGACTGCCTTGGCAGCATCCACCATCCCCCGCTGCCCAAACCCAACTATCATTGCATTGCAGGCTGGCAATGGGTGCTCCGGCATTGCATTAAACAGCTCCTCAGCATCCTCTACACGCCCAGCCTGTATATACCCAAATAGCATTGCAGTCCACGACACCTCATTGCGCTCAGGCATCACCTCGAACAGCTTCCGAGCAAGGTTCACCTGCCCATTCTGAGCGTAGCCGGAGACCATGGCAGTCCATGACACAACGTTCCTCTTTGGCATTTCATCAAACAGAGCGCGAGCCTCAGCAATCCGGCCAGCCTGGCAGTACCCAGATAGCATGGCAGTCCACGCAACAACATCCTTCGCAGGCAATTCATCAAACAGCTCGCGGGCCTCGTCGACACGGCCGGCGTCGAGGAAGCCACCAAGCAACACCGTGTAGGTTATGTGGTTGCGCTCCGGCATCTGTCGGAACAGCCGGATGGCGTCAGCTAGGAGGCCGTGGCGCACGTACCCGCGCAGGAGGGATGTGAAGGAGACGACCGAGGGCGGGTAGGGGATGGTGGCGAGCGCCGCGGCGGCGTCGGGCAAAGTGTGGTGGCGCAGGGAGAGCCCGGAGATGAGCGCGTTGTAGGAGGCGAGGTCCCGCGAGGGCATGCGGTGGAAGACTCGGAGCGCGGCGTCGGGGAGGTTGTTGCGGAAATAGCCGGCGAGGAGGGCGTTGTAGGAGGCGGTGGTGCGGAGAGGCATGGCCTCGAACGCGGCGCGGGCGCCCTCCATGTTCCCCGCGCGCGCCAGCCGGGCGATGCGCGCGTTCGCATCCACCACGGCCGGCGCCGCGCTCGACGGCAGGAAGCGGACGGGCGGGAGGCGCATGTCGGGTGGGCGACAGGGACGAGCACCAGGAAGTCGGCCTTTACCGACGGATGCCTTGCCTCGTAGAATTGACGATGAGGGTGATTGTGGGATTAATTTAGCATGTTTGGTTTTGGTTATTGTGGGATTAACTTAGCATGTGTTTGGTTTTCGATAAGATGGAACGGGTTGGGTTCATTTCACTTTTGTGTGTTGGGTTCAACCCATCTTGTATTTGATGAGAGGGGTGGGTTCGTTCCGGTCTTTTTTTGTTGAGGGGGTTGAGAGTGATGGGATGGATGCCATTTTAACACTGTTAGCAACGGATCCCACCTTCAGCTGCGGGGCGCATATATCATCCTCTTTCTTTTTTTACCTCACCTTATCTTCTTCATCCACCCTCCACTCACCTCTGCTCCTCCATCGAACGGCTGCTACTCGACACCGCCTGCTCCTCCCCACCACCAGCCTTCCCCCGCGTCGACCTCCCTTGCGCCGACCTCCCCGGCGCCGTCCACTCCTCCATGCCGTCGGCCTTCCCTGCGCCGGCCTATCCTACGCCAGCCTTCTCCGTGCCGGCCACCCTCGGCGTCGGACCACCCGCGCGGCCTTCCCCGAGCCGGACCGCCGCCGTGCGCCGTGTCGGAGACAGGGGCGCACACCTGCGCCTGCGCCTGCTCAGACGAAACGGAGCAACACGGTTAGATGCGTCCACTCATTTTGGGCGGACGCACTCGACCCATAAGGGGAATATTCCCCTTAAGGACGGACCCAACTCACTTCGTTTTTCAACCAAACGCAGGTCCACGTGGGTCAAATCCGTTCCAACCCAGTTGAACTCTCAAACTAAACACACGCCTAAGAGACATGCTTCTGTACTTTTGAAGTTGAAGAACCACCTTTATACTGGTGGTAAAGAACAAATAGATTGCAAATTAATTCGGTGAAAGTAAAATAAAAAATAACATGTATCCTCTAAATTATGAACTCAAAAATTTTGGGCACGCAGTATTGTGGAATCGAACTATATGCTGTTACATACACATACAGAAGTGCAAATGTGCAAATCCAAGTACCAAGAAAACATCATTATCCTTTACTGCCAGAAATTTCGTTGTAAGTGCCAAAGCTCCCATGGTGTATCTATTGGATCTACAAGACTGTTATTCACCATTTTAAATAAACAAAGAGCAAATTACAAAACAATATCATTGTCTAAGAACGCTGTTAGAGCTGAAAACGAAGTTCTCCTCTCCTGCGATTGTTGAGGTGAGCCGTCCTGCTGCCCAACCGTTGTTTACGACTCTGGCAGCGCTCTTTGCTGGATCACCTATAACCCGGCTACCCTCAACAACTTTGTCGAATTCCGGGAGCCCTTTCTCCTTTCGCTCCTTTCTCCTCCTCCTGTCCTCGTCTCTTTCTTTCCTCAACCAACTCTCCACAGTTCTCTGAAATGCAAACGCAAATCTGATGAATGACCATGTTATGCTGAAACATACTGCTTCGTATGGGCGGATGCTACTTACCATGAGAGATAACTGGCTCATTTCTTTCACCTTTTCCAAAGGCAGTGCTAACTGCAGCTTTCCATGAGCAATGTAAATCTGAAATACAACAACAATAATTATCATTATGTCCATAACTCCACAAGAATTACTTGTGCTTATAAAGAATGAGATACAAGGGAGCTTACAATGTGTGTTGGCCAATCATCAAGACCATCAAAAATATGTGTGGCATAGATGATTGTTGCACCTCTTTCCTCGCATTCCTTCTTAAGATATGTTAACAGATTTGATCTTGCCAATACATCTAGGTCAACTGTGATCTCATCAAGAAGGAGAACCTACATTGCGTTTTTTTCATTTATTAAATCTCATGGTGTGGATGACAACATGGTCAATCCCTTTGATGAAATGGGAAAGGAAAGCAAACCTTGAATGGCTTGAGAAGTCCCATGCAAATCTGGACTCGTCTCCTCTGACCATCTGATGCCTTGTGCATGCGCCAGGCAAGGTCGATGTCTAAAATCTGAAACATGACAGTAAGGAAGATGAACAAAACAAGGCCTTTATTGCAGACCAAGGACACAATTGACTTCGCTAAAGTTTAGGTTTATTGAATTATGAATGAACAGGTCCTCCAAACAAGTCAAGAATTGCAAACTAAGCATATCCAAAATCTATTAAGACACCAATCTCACCTCATTATCAACGAAATTGAAGTGCAATGCCATTTAGTCTTAACACTCAAGTATGTTCAGCTTACCTAAGTTAAGAGTTGTACCCATAGGTTTACATAGGCAAAGGTAACATGAATATTAAGATCTTTTCTGTTGGTTTCCCAGGGCAAAATGACAGAGTTTGCATTTGCAACTGGGTGTTTCCAATCCAAGCCTGCAACTACATCAGAAGTATGAATGGATTGGTGCTTATTCGTACCTATTTGAGAGAAAAAACATAAGTGTCGAACCCAAAATGGCAAGCATTTGAGAAGCAAACCAATACACAAATAGCAAAAATATATTGTGTTCCAGTATGTGATGACCAGTGAGAAAATGTGACCATATTCTGACAATGAGAGTCGAGGTATTCCCAATTACAGGGAAAAGATGAGGGCGCACTAGGTTCAGAACAACAGAATTTTATTCCCACATGGCAAACCATTCTACACATGGCACATTTTAGACTGAATAAACATAAATTCTATTAGGTAATGAGCAAGTCAATAACTAGAACAAATCGGCATTAGCATAAAACTGTACATCTGTACAAAACTTATCAAGCTAGAAGTATGAAAGTACAGTTTTCTAAAAATTGTATCAGAAAATGACATGGGCACAGGGCACTGCTCCATGAGAAAAAATGGGGATATAATCTGCTAATGTTTTACACGTTTTGAGAGTTAACCTGCCTTGATAAGCTCATCTCTCCTCTTTGGATCAACACCAGCAACACCGAAAATCATCTTCTCCGCCGATATATCCATCTGAATATTCACCTGGTAGCCGGCAAAAGCCACGTCGCGTCTCCACTGCACCACAATTCGACACAGGTTAGATTCAATGGAAAATCTGACGGCAAAATTGGGCACGCCCATTACATATCCAGGACTGAAATTGAAGCAGGAGAGCGAACAAAGGGAGATGGATTTCTCAAACCGCTAGCTCACCTCGCCGCCGAGGTAGCAGAGGTCGCCGGAGGAGGTGAGCGCCGTGTCGTGGAAAGCGGACCTGCCCAGGACCCGCACCATGCTCGGATCCACCATGTGCTTCCCGCCCAGTATCTTCAGTATCGTCGTCTTGCCTACCACACGGACAACGAAGCCGCCGCCGCGCCCAATCAACACCAGAACGGCCGAGAGAAACGAAGGAGAAGGAAGGTCGGAAAGGCGAGTGGTGGGGGGTTACCTGCGCCGTTGGAGCCGAGGAGAAGGCATCGTTGGCCGGCGTCGAGGGAGAAGCAGACGTCCTCGATAAGCGGCGGCGCGCCGGGCGGCGGGCGGCCGTCGATGCCCGGGTAGGTGAAGGAGAGGTGGCTGATCTCCACCGTTGGCGCCATCGGGTCTGGGGGCCGCTCGCCGCGGTGGCCGGAGGAGCAGGGGATGATTTCGTCGGTGGTCGTGGAGAGAGAGGAGCGAAACGAGCGTTGTGGCGGGCCGAGGAAGTGAAGGGGTAGGCGGTAGTTGGGCCGCGGTTGGTGGCTGGCCAGTGTTAGACGTGGAATTTTTTTATTTTTATATATTTTTTTTCGATTTTGCAGAAATATATAGTCGGATGAAAAAATTGCCAATCTCAGCCGGCGGTAAGGCCCTCCCGTCCAACGATCAGTAGGCGCCGTAACTGTCGCGCGCGATTCGAGGCACCGTCGCCGGCCCAGGCGGCGATAATACTCTTTCCGTCGCCTGGGCCGGCGACAATCGCCCTCTATAAAAGCCGCCCGCCCCTCCCCTTTCCCGCACCAGTGCGAGCACCAAGCAGCGAGCCAGAGAAGAGAAAGAGGAAAGGAGGGAAGAAAAAAAAAGAAAGAGAGGAGAGGAGGAGGAGGGAAGAAAAAAAGAAATAAAGAAGGAGGAGGAGGAGGGAAGAGAGGAGGAGGAGGAGGGGGAAGGGGGAAGGAATTTTTTTCGTCTTTCTTAGGTAAAAAATCTTTTTAATCTCGTAGTTTAGTTAAGTATAGTATAGTATAGTTTAGTTTAGTTTAGATCTAAATTTAGAAATATTAGTGGATCTGAGATTTAGAAATATTAGTAGATCTAGATTTAGGAATAACAGTGGATCTAGATTTAGACTAAAAACTTTTAGCTGTATTTAGATATAGGAAAATGTAGCTTAGTTAGTATAACTGATTTAGCTTATACAGTATAATAGAGTCAGCATTATTAGATTTATTTGGTATGGTAAATGCATATGATAAATGTAGTTAGTAAATTCTGATATTTTGGTTAGTTATTACATTGTAGTTTTTAGGTAACAATATTAGATTTGTTTATTCTGGTAAATGACTATGATAAACCTAGTTAGTAAATTATGATTTTTTGGTTAGGTATTCGAATATAGTTTTTCGGTAACAATATTAGATTTGTTTGTTCTGGTAAATCACTGTGATAAATGTAGTTAGTAAATTATGATTTTTTGGTTAGGTATTACAATATAATTTTTCGATAACATTATTAGATTTATTTGTTGTGGTGCATGCCTATGATAAAGTTAGTTAGTAAGCTTGGTTTAGTGTTACACAGTTGTTTGT
The DNA here is from genome assembly GCF_000263155.2 of Setaria italica. Classification (NCBI taxonomy): domain Eukaryota; kingdom Viridiplantae; phylum Streptophyta; class Magnoliopsida; order Poales; family Poaceae; genus Setaria; species Setaria italica. The sequence goes on from NC_028458.1 coordinate 48,027,995, forward strand.
TTATTCAATTGAGCTCGTTATTGTAGTTAACTTATGCATAGTGGTGAGATTAATTTGGACTGCCTGTTTCATGTATGTTGCCAGGCATGTCGGATAGTGTCAATATTCAAGTGTACTATGGGCCGGGAAAGGTTAGATATGGTCCAGAAGGGGTAGATTTAAGTGGATTTCCCTGTTTCACCAAGTGTGTTCTAAGAGCAAGAGAGAGAACTTGGGAGGACATATGCAAGTGGCTTTGTAGGGACTTAGGTGTTGACAGAGATCAAGCGGATGTGTCTGTGAGGGTTGTAGTGAAAAGACGGCCCGACATAAACTTTTGGGAGTTGGTTCCGCTTGAAGGAACTCCGAACTATCGGGCTTACATAAATGGTTGCATGAGAAGAGGTTTACCAATCATATGGTATGTCCAATTTTTCATGAAGGGTGGACATAGCACTCATATTGAAGAACAAGTCGGGGGTGATGAAGTGGAAGCGGAAGAAGATATGCTGAGTAATGCGGGTGGAAATGAAGAACTTGATTACGAAGAACAAGAAGGTGGAGATGTAGAACATGATGTAGCATCTCGGGAACCAAATGGAGAGGCTGATGAAGGGGAAGAAATTCCTGAGTTAGTAGAGCAGATGGAGATGGAAAGAGGGGAGGCCAATGGTGCCGTGGATGAGGACTCGTCCGATGAGTAAGACGATTATCCTGTACCGTGAAATTGGTCAAATTACGAGCCTTCCGCCCTACAGGTCAATGTTGGGAAAAATATTCCTTGGGAGTACAGAGAGAATGAGGTATGCGTGGGGGCTGTGTACCAAAGTGGGGATGAAGTGAAGTAGGCTATTAAGAGATGGTCCACTTCGTGTTTGGAGCGTTTGTTCAGGGTGGAAAAGAGCAGTCTGAAGGTGTATGATGACCGGTGTGTGCGAAATGATTGCCCATTCAGGGTGCATGCATACAAGGGCAAATGGAAGGATTAGTAGGAGGTGACTAAAGTGGTTGAGCACCAATGCTTGCTGGCTGAATTGGAAGGAACACACCGCAACCTCACTGCTGAATTTGTTGCTCAATACATGTACCCTCAGATAGTGGAGAATCCAAGCTTCGAGCTCAAGTCCATTATCTGTGCCATAGAGGAGAAGTTCAAGTACAAAATTAGCTACAACAAAACTTACCGTGCTAAGCAGAAAGCGCTTGAGATGAAGTAGGGTACGTTCAAAGCATCCTACGACAACCTCCCTGCCTTGTTGCACACCATTTGTTAGAGAAATCCTGGAAACTTCTACGACTTGAAAGCATATCCAGTTCTTCAGTTTCCAGGCAAACAGGTCGTACAGTGGTCATTCCTTGCGTTGGGTCTTTGCATTCAGGCTTTCCGGCTTTGTCGACCAGTCATTTGCATTGATGGCACATTTCTGACTGGAAGATACAAAGGGACAATATTGATAGCTATTGGGACCGATGGCAACAATCAGGTGTTGCAGCTTGCGATCGCTTTTGTGTAGAAGGAGTCTGGAGATAGCTGGTACTGGTTCCTCGAGAGGGTGAAGAACATGATTGTGTTGGATGTCGAGGAGGTCTGTCTCATTCATGATCGGCACAAAGGTATTATACAAGCAATCGACGACCTAAAGAACGGAAGTCAAGAGCGTTTCAGGGCGTCGATATGGCTGGACTTGAAGAGTAGGTGGTGCATGAGGCATATGGGTGCAAACTTTCACAGCCAATTCAAGAACAGGGACATAACGTAATGTAATGTAATGTAATGTTTGTCGTTGTGGACAAGGACATAACATATTGTAATATTTATCGTATTGTAATGTAATGTAATGTTTATTGAAATGACTTGTATGTTGTTTATTTGCAATGTAACATAATGTAATGTTATATTTCCTTTACGTGTTTCAGTTCCTTATTCTTTCAATACTTGTGTTGCAGTTATGGCGGCGCACCCAGGTGCACAGGCGTACCAGACCCCTGAGTTGCTTGACCCTGCCTTGGACGGCCAGCACAGGTCGTTCCAGTCAGCCGTAGTTGGTACCACCCTAGCCACGTTTCGAGCTTGTATCCTACTTGCGACCATGCCGATCGACCGACGTTGGATCCCGAGGTACATCATACTTAGTAATACTTGTGTGTTAAGTTCAACGATTAATTTGTTTAAACTAACTAATTTTTTTCATGGTACAGGTTGAGTGCAGTGGGCCATCTCCCTGTGGCTAGGCTTGTGGAGGGCGACATGGTCGACTGGTCAGCGTGACGTGGCCGCGAGAGAGTCACACGGTTGCAGTTCGACATGTCACTGCTAGCAGCTCTGCTGTACCAGTGGCGGCTGGAGACGTACACCTTCCACCTCCCGATCGGTGAGTTAACCCCACACTAGAGGACGTCTCGATGCTACTGGACCTTCCCTGTGCAGGGGCCGCTGTAGCCGCGATGGACGTCCCACCTGCATGGCGCGACAAGCTGCTAGGTCGGTTTGCGGACGTTCCCCGCGTAGACGGTGCCCCGCAGTACCACACTTTCAGCAACTCCCACGGCCCGACGAAGGCATGGCTCCAACAGCTCAGTGTGAGTATTTAATTAGCAGGAAGTCCAAATAATTTTTGTCAATTTTTCTTATTGTTGACACAAGTCTGAAATTATTTTGCAGGCCGAGTATATGAGAGAGGATGCAAATGAGGCCACAGTAGCGCGTCACTTGGAGGCGTACCTGCTGTGGCTCTTCTGCTGGACCCTCTTCTGCACATCACAGGGGAACTCGGTGCCTAAGCACCTTCTTCCTTACGTGAGGGCCATTGCGGAGGCCCCGCTCGCCGAGGTTCCATAGTACAGCTGGGGTTCAGCTGTGCTGGCAGCCACGTACAGGGGTCTCTGCACGGGCAGCGTGAAGGTGACTTCAGCGGAGCCAATCTTCCTAGGCTGCCCGCTGCTGCTTCAGCTTTGGACCTACGAGCGGTTCCCGATAGGGTGTCCTCGGGTGGACATGTCCCCCCACCCTAGGGGTTTCGACAAGGACAATGTCGACAAGCCCACAATCGGGTCGTTGTGGTTCCTGAGGAGGGTACGGTTCTTCTACTATTATTTTTCGATTCATATTACACTTTGGAATTTTTAAGGTCCTAACTGAGAAATTTTGATTATATTTGTTGCAGGTGGTTTGGACGGGGGTGCAGATAAAGAAGTCGTACCCGGACTTCATCGGTATGTTCGACGCTCTGGTCGACACCGACGTGAGGTGGAGACCCTACAGCTTCAAAGAGGTGGAGGCTCGTGCCCCGTATGGCCTGTCTTCGCTATGCTATCGGGACATGACGTACTGGAGGACGAGGAGTCCAGTAGTCTACGACATCCACGTCGAGGACTACGCGGTTCACCGTGTGATGAGGCAGTTTGGGCTGTACCAGCACTCCCCGCTTCCGGTAACGTCAGCCGTTCCGGCTTCCATTCACAGGTACAATCCAGCATTTTTATTCCCCTTGCATTAAGAATTTTTCGTTTATGTAACTCGTGTAACAATGGTTCCATTAGGGCTAGCCATCAGGGTGGTGGTGGTGGTGGGCCTCGAGTCCTATGGGCTCCGAGGATGGTTCACTGGGTCGTCCCGTGGGCGACCGCACTAGACGAGGTGGTCCAGGAGGTCCGGGCACACGACGTAGACACTTTTGCAGCGTACCTTCGCTGGTTCTTACCGAGGACAGGACGCGGGTCCTGTTCGTTCCGGCCGAGCCACCGATGGAGACCGCTGCAGTCACGCAAACATACCCTCGCGCGAGAGACGTCAACTACGACTACGCAGTAAGCTACTGTAATTTTTGTTCTTACTAAACTTGCATCATTTGGTCTGACTAACTTCAAATTTTTTGGCTCCCCAACAGTTCGACATTATTGGGGACTTGGACAAACAGCTGACGTACGGCATCGAGCACTTCGATGTGCTGAATTCTCTTTAGCACCGTTCGCTGCTTACGAGGGCCAGAGACGTCTGCAGGAGGTTTATCAATGCCGTTAGCTGTCGTGGCAGGCATGGGGACGTCTTCGTTCCACCACGAGCTCCCTACCCCTGTGCGTCCTCTCCAGCTCCTACTCAGCAGGCTGGTATGTCCTCTCACCCGCCTGTTCGTCCGTCAACAGCCGGGACATCCGATGCCACACTACCACCACCACCACCACCACCACCACCATCTTGGCACGTCACAGCAGGTCCGTCCACCGTTCGACATGTCGTTTCGCGAAACATCTCACTACCTGCCCCGCATATGCAATCTGCATGGTCCTCTTATCCATCTTCAGCCGCACCGAAGATACGACCAGCAGGTGCGTGATGCATACATTTTTTATACTCCATTTTAAGTACGCAACGAAACTAACAAAACCATTTCCTTTGTGATTATAACAGGCGACACAGACCAGGGATGGGTTTCGGAGGACTCACACAATGAGGCAGCGAGGTCCAGCGGCTAGGGTTGGTTCGATGACCTTTTCAGAGTGGACCCTGACCTGCTCGGTCCCTCCCAGCTGGCAGACGCCCCGCAAGGTCCTACACAAGGTGCGACCTAGTACCTCGGGACACCACAGGGTCCTACACAGGGCGCGACCCAGTACCTTGTGACACCACCTGCGGAGGGAGCGGGAGGACGTCCGACTCACGACATTCACCTGCCGGAGCCCTGGACGTACGACCGGCAGCAGACCAGAGCAGCGCAGCTGGCAGCGAGGCGTGGTCGTGGTGACGGCGAGCCTCGTTTCAAGCGAGGACGCATTTAGTGCGTAGGACGACTTGTTATTTTTTATCATTTGTAGGATTATGATGTGTACGATTATCTTTATGTGCGAGGATTGCTCTATCTAGATAAGAAGTTAAATGCTTTTCATTGTTCGCATGCGTTCACTATACAAGTCTAAACATTTCCCAATTAAGAATTAAAAGCACACAATTAAAATAATTGGTCACTACGAATGAAAATTGTGCGGCAAATAACGGAGTACATGACCTAAGCACAACACAATGAAAGGTCCAACAGTACACAACATTGTTCATGAATAAACCATGGACACACAACGATAGGTCCAACCGCACACAATGGAGTACTAGCCAATAACAGAGCCTACTGAGTACAATGAGGCCACTTTCCCTTCCTCAGGGCATCGGGGTTCTCCTCGATCGCTGCTTTCGCTCGGGGTGCATGCTCAAGCTTCATCTCCCTCTCCTCCCTTTCTGCAGCAAGACGCCTCCTTTCCTCCTCTTCCTTGTGCTCCTTCTCTGCAGCCTCCTCTCTGAGCCTCTTCTCCATCCTCTCCTTGTTCTCTGCCACCCAACGCAACATGTACTGCATCTCCTCCTTATCCTCAGGCTTGATCTCAGTGTCAATCCACTGCTCAAAATCATAGAGCGGTGGAGGAGTCTGCAACAAACGAAATAGTTACAAAATAAAAAAAACATGCAGGATGTCATAGGACAGTAAAAAACTTAACAAACAACATCGATTACTCACCATCTTGTTGATCCGACGCTGATGAAGCGTAGGCTCAAATTGAAAGTTGGAACACATCCAATACCTCTGCCTATACGTGTCCTCTTTTTCGACTTGGCTACCTTGCAAGGATCGCCGCAAAAGCACTTGGGCACTGGAACACCACTAGGCAGAGGCAAAGGGTCGAAGGTATTTTCAAGAAATAGGTCGAAGAAAAAAAACCGCCGGTTGAACCAAAATGGACCTTTGAGCTAGGCAAGTCTTTGGTAAGGCCTAAGTTGGTACGGAAACTATCAACAAAGATGTATGAATTCTACCAATGGTACCTGAACTTGTTCGCCAACTCGAGGGAGATGTTCGGCCTTAAGGTAAACCAATAGATTTTTACGGCGAAGGCGAGAAAGTCCTATGGCTAGAATTCAAGGGTATATACGAAGTGTACCATCATGATACCCTGGACGTCTCTCTGATCAGTGCCTGGGTTCTGTAAGTGTCCGTTTATCTTCATGTAAATTTTGGCTCATATCATTATTTTTTGTGCGTGCGTCGTCGTACTAACTTCATCTTTCATTTTGTGTAGAATGCTAATTCAGATGTGCCGACTAGAAGCGAAACTCCATGTTGGCTTCATGGATCCATCCGTAGTTAACCAAAAATAGATACAAAATGCGCCAGACAAAACGTTGGTGGAAGTATACAATTTTCTAGACAAACAAAATTACAACGATTTCATACTACTTCCATACAACTTCAAGTAAGTGTATGTATACCGTATGTTTTCATTTTCTTTTCCTTATCTGGTTAATGTTAGTTAGCTCTAATATATATGAACATTTATGTACGCAGCTACCACTGGATCCTCATTATAATTGAGCCTGAAAGAAACCACATTATTGTCTTTGATTCGTTGAGGAAAGATCCGGTAGAGTACCAAGACATGCAAGACATGCTAGGCTTGTAATAATTCTGGACCTTTATCTCTATGCAAAAGTTTGTTTCCTAAATTTTCACCTAACACTATATCGTTCATTATTTTAATCCGCAGCGCATGGAGAGAATTTATCAGGACACACAAAGGTCCATTCAAAGAAAAACTTACATGGAACATAGACTTCCCAGTACGTATGAAGTCTGCATATTTTGTACATTCTATAGCACGAATATTTCATAACTTGTTTTTTCCCCATTGGAGTGCTTAAGACAGGAACCCGGGAATAATCTATGTGGCTACTATGTCTATGAGCACATGTACAGTTTTGCAGGATCCAAGGAAAAGATAATGCTGCACAACTATAAAGTACGTAAAATAAAACTATAAATAGTTAATTATTTTCTACCTCCTTTAATTGTTCGTGTAAAATTCACATGTTTCAAAATTATAGATGTTTAATATTCAAGAGGGACTATTGAAGAAGGAAAGAGTAGCGGCAATATGTGAAGGTTTCATTGGATTCCCGGTGGACGAGGTGGTAAATCCACAAGGAGAATTTTATTACGATGGACGAAAATTAGACGCTCCGAGCAACACCTCGACGGAAAGATCGTAGATAGTTTGATTTTTATAATACACTCAGATTTGTATAGTACACTAAGAATTGTGTATATATAGTAAGAATTGTATATATAGTAATCGTATAAATACTAGTTTGATTCGTTTAAATAGATTTTTCATTATAAAAGAAGTCTCAACTACTAAAGGTTAACTAAAGGGGTACGTACGTCATGCATGAAATTACAGGCACCTGCATGGCGCGCGCCTGAAATTTCAAACAGGACTTTAGTCCTGGTTGGAAAACCCAACTAAGACTAAAGGGGACCTTTACTCCCGGTTGGTAAATTCAACCAGGAGTAAAGGAGCCTGTCCCGCGCCTAGCGTAACAGGATCTTTAGTCCCGGTTGAGTGACCCAAGACTAAAGATCCTTTTGCATCTCGATTGCTTTATCCTGAATGTATTTTTGGAAAATTTATCCCTTACTAATTGAGACTAAAGGTCCGTTTTCCATCGGTGTCACAGCCCGCCCCCTACGTCTTCATGCACGCGTGACGCGCCCCCGCGCGCGATCGATGCCCATGCGGCTATGCGTCAGAGCGTGCCTGCCGCGCAGCCGCTCGATCAAGTCGACCGGCGTATAAAAGGACGGCAACGGTGCCTGTTAGCACAGTCGCACGTAAAACGCCGCCATTTAATTTCCCAATACGTACAACCACAGGCGCCGACCACCGATCGATCGACGTACGCGTCGAAGTGCCATCAACCCCGTTGTTCAATTCGCACGCCCGGCCGACGCCCACGGACGCTCCGCGGTGTCGCCGTCCCGGACTGGCCCGGCCGGCGACGGCGACCGAAGACAAATCCACCACGTGCACGGCCCTGTCAGCTCATAAAAGTCTAAGCACCGGCCAAAAAAGAAAATCGCGAGTACTAGACTTTTACGCGGGGAAAAAAATTGTTGCCTCGATCGGCTAATCAGCTTGGCCGCTACGTCTGTGGCCGGCGCCGGTCGCCGAAGCATCGTGAAAACGACTCCATCGGGATCCAATGAAGCCAAGAGGCTGATCCATTCAGCGTGAAACCCAGCATGCAGTGCACGCAAGCTACACGGATCTCTTCGTTCCCTCTCCACGTAGTAACGGTGCGGTGCAGCACGTCGATTTGTCAATGTGAACAATCCTCGACATTATATATGGCCATCCTGATTCCTGACCCCTGTCACTCTCGGCTAGTCTCAACGGCCCTGTGCTACGTACGAGTCCAGGTCCTCTCCGATCCAGAACGATTCCATCGACGCATCACATTGATAAATATGTCGCAGAGTCGCAGAGTGGTTACTTGCTAGGTTATACTGTATATACGCTAGCAATTCATAAATATTGTAGCCGTATGCCCGTATATACTTAACAATAGAGAACGTGTGCAGATCGATAACAAGTCCAAATGACCTTTTGCGATCGAGGTTCGTTGCTAAGGGAAAAGTATGAAAGTGTGGTCCTATGATTTGTGTGATTAGTCGCAAGTAATCCTTCTTAGTCCTTGGATAGCATTCGTGCCGTGTTCTGGTCCAGCCACTACAAGCTAGCCTCGTGTCCAGCAGACACACCCTCTCAAGATTAGGACTACGATGGAGTACCACCCCAAACGTCCCTGGCAATTAACTTTTGATAGGCTAGTTGCCGCTAAACGCCTAAACCATAGAGCAATATAGTTCGTCATCAAGATCAATCATATCAAACCGCAAACGGGTAGTTAACTTCAGAAACATGTGTGCAATGAAGCTTAATTAACTGTTGCAACCTTCAAAATATGTCCTTTGATTAGGACTGGCACGTGTTTCTTTAATCTGACACCAATTGGGATTGGCTTGTCTCAACCGCTTAGCAATCAGCATATACTGCATATCCCTGTCCTCTCAAGAAAAATCGCCTTTCGGGCCAAACATTAACGTACTGTGGTTAGCATGTCATTTGTTTTCATCGCGTGTCCCCTGCCAGAACACTGATCTTATGTGAGGTCCGGTGTTATTATCCGATCGCTGTTGGTGATGCCATACAGGCTACCTAAACGATAGCTACTAGCGGCAAAATATCTTTGCTGTGCAATTGTAGCGATAACCGACGGAAATGTCACGATGCAACCGAACGATCTCGGCTCGTTTCATTTTGGAGGGAGTCCCACTGGGCACGCGTGTGCAACGGTTCGTCTGTTTGTTGGGGAGTGAATCGAATAACGTCGTGTACTGCTCCTTTATACAAAAATAAAACGTCGTGTCCTGTTGACTTCCGACAGCATGCTGGAACGCTGTAGTAGGACGACGAGCCGATGTCCGGTCACGGGTGGATAAGGAAGCCAGTAGCATCAATCAGGTGTCCGCCGCGCGCACCGGCCAGCGCTTTGCTTCCGGGTGGCAGCCGCCACCGTGCATGGTGCCCGCGTGGCTGCCGCGTGCTCCCGCGGGTATGGCGCGTCCGGCGAGAGAAAAGGACGGAGGCCCCGGCCAATATCCGCCTGCCTAGACGCCGCGACGCATGCCTCCGCGCATGCAGTAGCATGCCCGCCATGTCACACATCGATCACGTGCCGCCGAGCGGGGAGAGAGAGAGGCCTCCGCACGGGCAGCGCCCCTTCTCTGCAGCCTTGCGTACGGACGTGTCTGCTGTTCAATCGATCCTCCGGGATCGGAGCCTGTGTCGTCGGGCGGTGGTAGCTCAACTCCAGGACTCCACGGCACGGCACGAGCGCGCCACGAGCACGCTGCACGTACACCGGGCGGTGCGTACGCACACACCGACCTGTTTGACCTTATCCTGACGCACGCTGCAGGCCAAAACCACCGCGAACACCACGCAGCGTACGTGCAGTGTCGACGACGACGCGTACGTGTGCACGTCGGTATGGCGCGACCGCAGGGACGAGGACGATAGACCCGAAAGGACGGCGAAACACTTGCCTATGGCAGGCGGCAGCTGCAACCAGAGCCGCCGAGATCAAATCTGTTTGGATAATTTGTCATCCGTTCATGTCGGACTTCCTGACCTACCCCGTTCGCAGGTCCTGTCTCTCCTCCCGGATTCCAGAATATCGGCAGAGGTGGCACTTGACCGAGGGACTTCACTTACCAACGCGCCAGGTAAACGAGTGAGTGGAGACACGTGTACGCTGCCGATTTGATGCGTCGAGTCCGCTCCTGTTGGAGTTTTGAATGGTTGATGTGGTCGCTTTCTTCCGTGATCCACAGGAAAAACTTGCACGCTTGACAATCCGTGCGGTAGATTTAGGTTAAGCTTAAATCATCAGCACCCCTACTCCACTACAGCAAAAGAATTCCCCCACAGCCAGCAGTCGATCATCTCATCCGCCATTTTAATTCGGTTTGCTGGGCACCCGACGAAGCAAACGGTAACGTCAACATCGCCTGCGCGGCTACGCCTGCATGCACATACACGAGAGGCGCGGGCAAGGAGGATCTTTTATTTTCTCCACACCACACGCACGGTCCCACGGAGTCGTGACCAACATCGTCACGGGCCCAGGCTACTGTGCGTGCACTTAATCAGGGCCCCACCTGATGCTCCTGCAGTCCTGCTGCTCTCACGGCCCACCAGCCCTACCTAAAGCAACGCGCACGTGCTCTACGCTTCCCGCCGGAGCGAGAGACGTCGACGACCGCCGCGCAAACAAGAAAAATATGCGCGCCTCTCTGGCCTCTGCCGCGGGGCCATCGGATGCTCGCAAAGGGCGTCTAGCCGGAGCACTTTGCTTGCTCCGTAGCATAATGCCGTAGCCAAGGCTACGTCACACTCACAATTCATGCATCCGAGAACAACGTGAGAACTATCCAGAAACGTCAGGGAGAACTCTCAGCGCAAAAGAAATTGCCCGTGCGTCACACGCATCTGCAGTGGACTTCAGAGCAGCTGGCCCGCCATTAGAACAGAGGAAAACGAAGGTCCGGAAAAGAAAAGGGGGAAAAAAAAGAAGCAACGGAGCATCAACCACCAGACATGCAAGTGACATCAGATCTGACAGAATCACAGAGCAGAAAAGATTGCCCATAATTTCGCGGCTTGCTACTATATATCATAATTTACCAACCAAAATACAGATAATCCCCCGGTACAGGACAAATACTCTAAGCTGTGACCAAAGGGCGTATTCACAAAGCTCAATCCTGACCAACACTTACACCTTGGAATGGTATAGTAAGCTCACACTCAACAGCGAACTGAACTGAGCGGAAATTAGGCACCCTAATTAAAAACAAATGGAAAATAAAAGATCTCATAGTAATGTTCTGAAGTGATGACCGCGCCAGCCACAGCACGGCCACCGCCCACCGGTGGGTGGGAAGCCAAGGCCCACGGGAATCACGCGGCCGAGGGCGCGGTGACGTACTTCATCGTGCCGGCCTCCGCCAGCGCCGCGCGGATCGGCTTCTTGGCCACGGCCTCCACCTCGTCGGCGTCGGCGGGGAGGGCCGGCAGCCCCTTGAAGTCCAGGGACTCGTCGTTGTAGATGTTCCACCACTTATTCACCAGCATCTTGATGTCCTCCCTGTCCATGTTGGCCTCCTTGCCCGTGTACCTCCACGGCTTCGACCCCGCCGCGCAGTAGTGCACGACCTTCACCTTCTCCAGCTGCACGTTCTCGGGGTGCCTCCAGAGCATGGCCAGCACCAGGTTGTACACGTTCGGGATCGGCTTGTACTGCTCCCTGAAGAACATGTTCAGGAAATCCTGCGAAAATACAAGAGACCAAAGAACAGTGATGAGCACACATGTAACTGGCGGAGCTTAATGAGCGGCGCCTGCGCTGATCGCTCACCTGCTCTGCGAAGGGGGTGGGTGGAGTCACGCGGAGGGTGTCGAGCAGGGCCTTTGCGGTGGCCATGCTGGGCTCGTGCACGAACATGCCCGCGTTGAAGTAGAGCGCCGGCGGAGGGCCGAGCTCGGCGGTCGGCCACGCGACCCTGTCGGGGCACTGCTGGCAGTAGCCGATCTTGTACTGCGGGGTGTGGCTCCACGTCTTCTCGCAGAAGCAGTCCATCACCGCGTAGAAGCTGCCCTTCTCAAGCTCGAACAGCTCGTCGATGTTCTCAAACACCTGGATGTCCGCGTCCAGGTACACCATCCTCTCGTACTCCACGAACTGCACAAAGCCGGCGTCAAGTGAGTGATCGATCGAGCAAAGCATTATATCGCAGAATTAAGCGCGAGAATGGCCAAGTGGTCCATGGATCAGTTCGTCAGTTACCTCCCAGATGCGGAGCTTGGAGTAGTTGATGACGTAGTAGGCCATGGCGAACTGCGTCTGGTTCTCGGGCGGGTACACGGGCTCGATCTCGCGGACGATGCAGCCCTGCGAGACGAGGATGCGGCGGTGGGACTCCGGCACGTCGGGCAGCACGGCCACCACCAGCGGGTACGCCGAGCCCACCTTGCGCAGGCCCTTGGCTAACCCCACGACGCCCTTCCAGTAGTCGCCGTCGCCGGCCAGGAACGTCACGTACGCCCTCGTCGTGGGCTTCACCGCCGGGGCGGCGGCAGCCTTGGCGGTCATCTTGCCGGCCAGCTCGGGAGCCATCTCGTCGCAGAGGGTTCGGTTCTCGGGAGCTACGAGCGAGCTCTGTTTGGTGGGATTTGGAGGCTGGTTAGTGGACAGTGGTTGATTTGTGTGTGGATTAAGCTCTTGTTGCTTGCTTGAGTTGCTTCAGCTTTGGCTTGGGGGTTTTCGCAGCGGGTGGTCGAGGGTTTAAATAGATAACCGGGGGCGAAATGGCGCCCGTCCGCGTCGGTCACGGGGCATAGGGGCTGTGGGATCTGAGGCGTACGTGTTTCGTCGTGTAATGATCGGACGGCCACAACGACGTGGACGGAACCTTCTCGGTGGGGCAGTTTCGGAATTCCACGAGGAAGACGCCAGAAACGGGGAGAATTGTTTACGGCGTTCGTTCCTCGGGCTCTCTGGAGTGGTGGGCCGGGCGGCCTTGTTTATTCAACGTTACCATTTCCCCTCGCTAATGGGTGGTTGATTAGTAAATTAATTATCCTTCCATGATCCTGCTTTCACTGTCCTTTTTTTGGCGTGGGATCCTGCTTTTAATTGCATAATATATATGGCAACACTTTATTGTGGATAATCCGTTTTTACCTTGGCTCCCTGATCTGTGGATTTAATTACTAGTATATTCCTTGTCGTCGGATCAGGGAACGCTTTTAATTTGGTTTTCAGAGACGTCCCACCTTAGATCTCATTGACATCTGAACTTGAAAACGAGAAACAAATAAGTGCAGAGTATCACGATAATTAAGCATATCCTTACCTAGATACTCGATAATCGTTACGTAATCCATTCTGTGAATATAGTCTGATATCGTTACGTCCTTTCCTTTTTCTTTTTTTGAGAAAATCCTTTCCTTTTTCTTGACGTCAGCTAAGGTTTTTTAGCTCATGAGCAAAGCGAATGGTGCTCTCTGTTCTCATCAAGTTTTTTTCTCTCTCATTTTTTGTGGAACAGGTACGTATAGCTGGTGTCCAGTTTCACTTGTCAGTTGGCGCTGCGAGAATTTGTGATCGAGACGGGCCTGCTGCGTGCCAGTAGCACTAGTATGGGATGAGCGTGGACTGGTGGGAGTGGGACATTTGCAGAGTTCCGTTCGTCCTCACAATGTGCCACGTTGTCTCTTGAGCATCCACATCAGCCGTTCTTTCCCAGTTCTCACTTCTCACACGGCTCTCGTGACCTCATGTCGTTACTCCATCGTGCCATGCTGGCTGGGTATAAACAACTCGAAGACCCAGGGAACACAGGCGAGGCCGCGAGAGGCCAGGATGGTTCCGGAACCATGTATTGTATTCCGGCCTCATTGGGTTCCAACGACCCTCAACTTCTGGAGCTCCCGGAGACGAGGACCACACGTCAAAACGCATCGACGGCCGTCCGATCTCATCGTCAAGCAGCGCACCGTCGCAAGAGTCGGAGGTTCAGGAAGGCCCTATGGCCCGCGAGACGGGCGGCTGCCGTCTCGCCTAGAGCTGATGTGGGCCTCCGTGGGGCACGCCGTACCTTTCTCTTGGCCAGTATGGCGACACGTGGACCGGCACCGCAGCTTCTTGGATTCCCGCCTTCCCGGGGGTGCGAGCTTTGCCGTCCCGGAAATGGTACTCCGTTCTGACGTGCTCCTGATGCTGACCAAGCGATTGATGGAGCATGCAGGTCGGTCATGGTTTGGTCGCCACCTTGGTGGAGCTCCGCGAGTCGCGACGCTTCTTGTCCGATCTCTCACCATTTTTCTCATTGCACCGACAACCATGGCAATGACACCTCGCTAAACTTTACACCTGTCACATCGGATTGAATACTAATTAGTAGTATTAAATATAATCTAATTATAAAATTAATTGCACAAATGGAATCTAATTTGCAAGATGAATCTATTAAGCCTAATTAGTCCATTGTCAAATCATGGACTAATTAGACTTAATAGATTCGTCTCCTGAATCAGACTCCATTTGTGCAATTAGTTTTATAATTAGCTCATGTTTAGTCCTCCTAATTAGCATCCGAATATCTGATGTGATCATACTAAAGTTTAGCATCTCATATCCAAACATCGCCTTAGACGCGCGCGACAGAAGCTCCCGGTGGGTCCCACGCGGGCCTCCTGTGTTTTTTTTTCAATTTTTTATATAGCAGGGAAAGCATAAATTTTTTTAACAACATTCGCTCAAAAGTTATGACAAATGTTACGTGTAGATATCATGGAAGTTGTATTACGAAATTTATCATCTAAATTGTTGTTAGGAAAAAAGTTATGTGTAAAAATTATTCGTATAGGTTACAGTTTTTTAAAAAACAAAATTCAAAGTTTATACATATAAGTTCTGCACGTTATTGAAGTTGTGCTAAAAAATTATCTTATAAAAATTATATCGTGAAGTTATGCATCAAAGTTATTCTGAAAATAAAAAGTTACGGGATTTTAAATTTTTCAAAAAGGAAAGTCGTGAGCTGTCAGTTCTGCACGTTATTGAAGTTGTGCTAAAAAATTATCTTATAAAAATTATATCGTGAAGTTATGCATCAAAGTTATTCTGAAAATAAAAAGTTGCGGGATTTTAAATTTTTCAAAAAGGAAAGTCGTGAGCTGTCAGGGATCGAGCGCCGGTGGCCCTCCTGACACGCGCGCTGATAGACTCCCGATAACGTAGTTCAAAGAAAACTTATATACATCTCACGTTAGGGGTGTTTGAATTTTTAGTCCGGACTAAAATTCATGGCATATCGAATATTTGGAGGCTAATTAGGAGTACTAAATATGAGCTAATTATAAAACTAATTACACAGATGGAGGCTAATTCACGAGACGAATCTATTAAGCCTAATTAATTCATCATTAGTACATGTTTACTGTAGCATCACATTGTCAAATCATGAACTAATTAGGCTTAATAGATTCATCTCGCAAATTAGTCTCCATCTGTGCAATTGGTTTTTTAATTAGTTTATATTTAATATTCCTAATTAGTATCTAAATATTTGATGTGACAGGAATTTTAGGACCTTCTTATCGTTGCCTTGGCAAAAGGAGCAAATTTAAAAAATACCTGTTAAGTGAACGAGCGTTTGCCCACTTTTGAGTTCATAAGGTCTCCCTCACTATTCAAAAAGAAATTCTCTCATCAGGCCCTCATCCAGCAAGCCAGCATCACAAGTTGTGACCATGATAGTTATACTAAGAAGATATTTGTATCCATAGTCTAATTTTTAGTTTAGGTCATATCAAATGTTTGAATACCAATTAGAAGAACTCCAATAAAACTAATTGCATAAGCCATGGCTAATTCACGAGACGAATCTATTAAGCCTAATTAGTTCAAATCATGGACTAATTAGGCTTAATAGATTCGTATCGCGAATTAGCCTTCATTTATACAATTGGTTTTGCAATTAACCTATATTTAATACTCATAATTAGTATCTAAACATTTGATGTGGAACCAAACACCCCCTAAGGCAAAAAGAAGTAAGCATGTCGTCTTCTACAGTGGATCTACTTGGAGTTGATTAATTTCGAATAGACATGACTACACTTAGAAAGAAACCCAAGTACTACCACGTACGGGGGTGTTTGGTTACAGGGACTACATATTAAATATTTAGATACTAATTAGGAGTATTAAATGTAGGTTAATTACAAACCAATTGCATAAATGAATTAAGGTGGCATTTGGTTCCCTTTGCTTATTTTTAACACGTGTCACATCGAATGATTAGATACTAATTAGGAGTAGTAAACGTAGACTATTTACAAAACCAATTACATAAGTGGAATCTAAATGGCGAGACGAATCTATTAAGCCTAATTAAGCCTAATTAATCCATCATTAGCAAATATTTACTGTAGCAACACATTGTCAAATCATGGACTAATTAGGCTTAATAGATTCGTCTCGCCGTTTAGATTCGTCTTATGTAATGGGTTTTGTAAATAGTCTACGTTTAATACTCCTCATTAGTATCTAAACATTCGATGTGACGGGTGCTAAAGTTTAACAAGTGGAAGAAAACAGGCCCTTTAATTCTGGAACCAAACAGCCATGTAGTTTATTCGGATATTGCTTTGGATAAACAACTTTCAAATCAACGTAGCCACGAATGTATCGTTGGATCGGCGATCGTTAAGCATGTATCGATGTGTGAGAGTATTATAAGCTAGCGGGCACATCGACTCGAGACATTCAACGGTCAGCTCCTTATCAAAAAAAAAAGGTCAGCCAAGAACGTGCCTAGGTTTCGCGAGCTTTCCATGACGTCACCCCAGCCTTCTACTCTACCTGGGAATGGATAATGGCAGTTTACTGGCGCTATCTCAACCTGACCAATTAGCTCCGGTCACCTCGATCTGGTCGCACGTACGTGTTCTACCAACCTCTCAACAGCCCGGCGCCCCCGGTGCACCGTCAGTCCGTCACCGCCCCCGCAGACGCGTGCGTATGTGCACACGCCGGGTGGTGGTCAGCTAGCTATCCGGATAGCACCAGTCGCTCTCCCGGTTTACCCGCGCGTTGGCGGTGGCCGGTAGCCGACCTTGACGGACCGCGATGCGCACGCGCCCGCACGGCCGGCTTGGGATCTCAGCCGCCGACGGCGCGGACGGGGTTCGCCCTTACGTGTGGCCGCCTCGACCGCGCCCGGGTACGTGATGCCGATACGTGCGTGCTGCTCGACGTGGGGGCGGACACCTCGGCGAATGGTCGGCGTCGTCGGTCGCGGTCGCCGCGCGGGAGGCCGGCCGGCCGGGCGCGTTCCGCCGCTTGGGCAAACGCCATTTGCCGCGAATGGCACATGGCCGGTTCGTGGTCGTGGGGGGCCTTTCGCGTCGCTCTCCGTGGCGGATTCAGAGCAGTTACGGCGGTTGGTTGGCCGGTTGTTCTCGAGCCTGGGCGCGCGCGGTCGGTCGGAACACGGCAGCGCACCCGCTCGCCGCACGGCAGCGAGCCATTCGTTCGCGGCTTCGAGCCAGGTCCCGGCGGCCGGCGGGTTTTTTGACTTTCGGTTCCAGGCATGTGGGGAGCTTTCGTGCCGACGAGGCGACGGTCCACGCGTACCGCCGTGACTGCGCATCGATGGTGACTCGTGTCCAATACAGCATCAAGAGCGCATAGATCGACTACTAGCTAATTCTGTCCGGTGGGTCGAGTGTGTTTTCTTTTATTGCTTCAAGTCGTGTGGTGGTTGTTTGTGTGTTTTTCAATGTTTCTCTTTCTTTGATCTTTTGTGCTCTCGTACTGGCCAAGTTCTGTTTGACTTCATCAATATTGTGTCTGTAAACTGCTTTCTTCTTAATCGAAAGGTGCTAATGTACTCCAGAAAAAAAATGCTAATTTTGTTTGTGCCCTTGCTCAAATTTTTTCAACGAATAAAGAGACGGCACGTAATCTATGTCAGTTTGTAGTAACCACAAAAGGCGAGTTATTTTTTTCAATCTCAGACGAGTTTTTGTCACTGACATTTGTTAACTTCCAGCTCATGTCGACGACGCTAGAGGTGCCCAGTCGGAGTTAATTGTGCTAGTGCTAGTGCCTCTAGGGACGAACAAATATTTAGCCGCTTAACAGTTAGAAATCTGACACAGTGACAGTACAAATATTTGAACAATTGTTATTTAATCAAAAATCGCAAAGCCATCTCAAAATGAAAAAAAAAACACTCGAGTAATAGTTAAAAATTTCATAGAGTAAAGCCTCGTATGTGCATGTCGAAGGACGTAATGGAAATAGCAAAGGCTCGAGGCCACCCGCTAATAAAGTGATATAGTGTAAACGTCTTGGAGGTGTGACCGTGTGAGTTAGCATGTGTATGGTGTTGGGTATGTTGTGTTGTATATGCTCAGATACTATAACTTGTATTAGAGAGTGGAGGTCTAAAAGAGTAAAAGAAGTGATTGTCAGAGAAATGACATTTTTGGTTTTGCTTCTCTCGTCAGAATGCAAAGTGGGCCTTTTGGTCGGAAAATAGCACTCCTTAGCCCAGTTTGTTGGGGCCTGGCTACCAGAAGAATGGGCCAATTCCTGAAAGTTTAGCATCCAAGTATCACATCAGTAGCCAGAGAATCAGTCTAAAAAAAATCAGTAACCTGAGAAATACCTTCCGAAAATAAGGACAAATCTGCAATCTGTCACTTCCTTCTATGTTGGAGACACAAATTACCATTTTAGCTTGACTGCATGGTAATACATGGTAATACAGACACTGTTACAAGTCTTTTAGTGCTCATTTGCCTGAACACTGCTTGCTCGCGTCTGAAGCAGCTAAAGACTACCGTTGTGGGAGGTCAATGAGGTTGGCACGGTGAACTTCAGGTGAAGGGGAGTGATGATAACATGGTAGGACTAGGCTTGTCTACTCTTAGGTTTGAGAGACCGCGAGAGTATATGAGCGACAATAGAGGAGGATACGAGGACACGGGGTCACAAACTCACGATCCACCAATTCAACGGAGAAATGTGATAGGTACTTAATATTTAATATTTGTTAGTATATGAGCTTGGCCCATATAAATAATCCTTAATAAATTTTAAAAGCTCACTAGCGTTATTATTCTATATTGCTAATAGATGAGGGTGTGGGGGTTTTCTTTCCTATAAATACGGATCATCTCTCATGGAAAAGACGCACCATAGATCATTATACGAGAAAGCCCCTAGTTCAGGTAAGGTATCCCTAAGGCGGTCTATACGAGTTAGATTTTGCCTCTTTTACACTGTTGCGCCACCACTGTAGTCTTCTCCATTCTGTTGCGTCGGCGTCCACCGGCGAGTGGAAGAGCAGGTCTCTAGAACCACTCGTCCTTATGATCCTGCACTGGGAGAGGACGAATAAGCTTTTTGGGAAGTGCTTCGCGCAACTGCTCAAGTTCGTCGTCTTCAACTCCAGCTGCTGCGATCCGTCTGCAACACCATCATCGTCCCGTCAGCGCCGCTCGTCATCACAGCTTCTCGGTACATGCGCCGTGATCTAATCTAGTTTTTAATCAAGTTTTTTAAGATTATGATTATGTTGTTCCTGTTTTCTAGTATATTAGAGTTTTGCATGCTAGAATTGTCTCTTGCCATGATTTATTTATTTTAAAAATTAATACAACAATTGCTTAATTATCCAACAATTCAAAAACCGGCAATCTACTGATTTTATGATGGCTGGTTTTGTTGAATCACCGAGGCTAGAAAAGTTTTCTGGTGTGAACTTTAAGAGATGGCAATCAAAGGTCCGTCTATGGTTTAATGAGATGCACATCTAAGACACGAGAAAAGGCGAACTGACTATGTGGACTCGAAAGGATGCGAAAGAGTTGTGGGATGCTTTGGTTACAAATGATGGTGCAACAGATGCAAGCAATGAATTGTACCTCAGCGAGAGCTTCCATAACTACATGATGGTGAACAACTGTTCTGTGGTAGAGCAAGCGCATGAGGTGCAGTGCATTATGAAGGACCTTGAGCAGCTCAAGTGTGAGACACCTGACAAGTTTGTGGCTAGATGCATAACTGCAAAATTGCCTTCCACGTGGAGGAATTTCGCCACAACTCTGAAACATAGGAGACAGGAGATATGAATTGAAAACCTGATAGCGTCTCTTGATGTTGAGGAGAAGGCTCGAGTGAAAGATGTTGTTGATAAAGGAGATCAAGGCTAGTCTAGCGACAATATGGTGCAGAAGTTCCCACGCAATAAGAATAAAGGAAAAAACAAGGTCGTCAAGACTACTACCTTCCAGAAGAAGAAGATGAACAAAACCAAGTTGTCTTGCTATACCTGCGGCGAACTGGGACATTTCTCAAAGGATTGTCCAAATCGCGCAGATCGTAAGGATAAAAGGGCTAATCATGGATCTGGATCCAAGTATGTCAACACAGTGACCATAGGCAACACTAAAGACGGGTAGGTAATTGTTCTTTCAGTTTTTCAATCTACCAGTTGGTGGCTTGATACGGGTGCCAATGTTCATGTGTGTGCTGACATATCTATGTTCTCTTCTTACCAGGTCGCTCAGGATTTCTCCGTCCTGACGGGGAATGGGTCACATGCTTCTGTTCATGGTGTTGGTACCGTAGATCTGAAGTTTACTTCGGAAAATATCGTGCAACATAGAAACGTCAAACATCAAACATGTCCCTACTATCAACAAGAATCTTGTGAGCGGCCCAGTCCTATGCAAGGATGGTTTTAAGGTAGTGTTTGAGTCCAATAAATTAGTCGTGTCGAAACATGGACAATTTGTTGGTAAAGGTTATGATTGCGGAGGCTTGTTCCGCTTTTCCCTTGCAAATTTTTGTAATAAGTCTATGAACCATATTTATGGCAATGTTAATGATGATGCGAGTACTTGGCATTCACATCTGTCACATTAATTTTGGTTTGATGTCTCGGCTTTTCAGCATGTGTTTAATTTCGAGGTTCACCATTGCCAAAGGTTCTAAGTGCCATAGCTGTGTGCAATCGAAGCAATCTCGAAAGCTTCACGAGGTGGTTGAGGAGAGAAACTTGACACCTCTAGAACTCATACATTCTGATCTCTGTGAGATGAATGGTGTGTTGAGAAAAGGTGGAAAGAGATACTTCATGACATTGATTGATGATGCAACTATATTTTGCTATGTTTATTTGTTGCAAACTAAGGATGAAGTATTAGACTACTTTAAAATCTATCAGGCAGAAGTTGAGAATCAACTAGAGAGAAAGATCAATCTTCTAAGGTCAAATCATGGTGGTGAATATTTTCCTAAAATCTTTGATGAATTCTGTGAGAAATATAGTATTATTCATGAGAGGACGCCTCCCTATTCTCCCAAATCAAACGGGGTTGCTGAGAGGAAAAACTGCACGCTAACTGATCTGGTTAACGCCATGTTAGACAATGCTGGTTTATCTAAGGTATGGTGTGGGGAGGCTTTATTTACTTCATGTCATGTCAATAAAGAGAAAACTCCATACGAGTTGTAGGTGGGAGAAAACCATCACTTTCTTATTTGCACACTTGGGGTGCTTGGCGAAAGTCAATGTACCAATTTCTAAGAAGCACAAGTTGGGATATAAGATAGTGGATTGTGTCTTTCTAGGATATACTTAGAGGAGTATTATTTATAGATTTTTAGTAGTTAAATTAGCGGTACCTGATATACATGTTGATACTATTATGGAATATCGTGATGCAATATTTTTTGAGAATATTTTTTCTATGAAAGATATGCATAGCACTTCTACATTTCCCTCTGAGATAATTCCTAAACCAATTGCATCTATTGAGTCTTCTGAACAATCTGATGAGCATAAGGAGGTCAGTGAGAAGGATGACAGTAAAGCTCCTAGAAGGAGTAAGAGATTGAGGATTGCAAAATCCTTTGGTGATGATATTACTGTGTACCTTGTGGATGATACACCCACATCCATTGCTGAGGCATTTGCATCTCCAGATGCAGATGATCGGAAAGGAGCTATACATAATGAGATGGACTCGATTCTTTCTAATGGAACCTGGAAGCTCACTGAATGACCCTATGGCTGCAAACTAGTGGATTGTAAATGGGTGTTCAAAAAGAAGCTTAGGCCTGATGGTACTATTGAGAAGTACAAGACATGGCTTGTGACCACAGGCTACACACATAAAGAAGGCGAAGATTTCTTTGATACTTACTCACGTGTCGCTAGACTGACCACAATTCGAGCACTACTTTCTTTGGCTATCTCATATGATCTTATTGTCCATCAGATGGACATCAAGACAGCTTTCTTAAATGAAGGGTTGGATGAGAAGATCTATATGGATTAGCCTGATGGATTTGTGGTGAAGGGTCAAAAAAGTAAGGTGTGTAAATTACTAAAGTTTTTGTATGGTTTGAAACATGCGCCTAAGCAATGGCATGGGAAGTTTGACAGAACTTTAACTTCTGTGGGCTTTTTCATAAATGAGACTGATAGATGTGTGTACTATCACCATGGTGGGGGGAGGACTTATATCATGCTTGTATGTGGATGACATACTAATCTTTGGCACCAATATTGATGTAATCAATGAGGTCAAGTGTTTTCTATCAAAGAGTTTTGATATGAAAGATCTTGGAGAAGCTGATGTTATTCTGAACATTAAGCTGATTAAGGATGAGAATGAGATTACTCTTTCACAATCCATTATATGGAGAAGATCTTGAGCCGCTTTGGCTACATGGATATCAAGGCTTCTCCAACTCCTTATGATCAGTGTGATACTTCGAAAGAATAAGAAAATTGTGAAAGATCAACTGAGATACTGTTAAATTATCGGTTCACTCATGTACTTAGCTAGCGCAACGAGACCCGACATATCTTTTGATGTGAGCAAGTTGAGCAGGTTCATGTCAAACCCGGGTATTGATCATTGTCATGCACTTGAAAGGGTTATGCGCCACTTGGTGGGCACTATGAGTTATGGGATTCACTGTTCTAGGCACCCTGCTGTGCTTGAGGATAATAGTGACTCGAACTGGATTTCTGATGCTAATGAGCTTTATGCCACGAGTGGGTATGTGTTTACCCTTGGAGGTGGTGCAATATCATGGAGGTCTTGCAAACAAACCATTTTGACGAGGTTAACCATGGAGGCAGAACTTACTGCTTTAGATACAGCCACTGTTGAGACAGAATGGCTGCGTGAGCTCTTGATAGACTTGCCTGTGCAGTGATGGCCATCCTTATGAACTGTGATAATCAAACTGTGATAGTCAAAGTGAATAGTGCTAAGGATAATGCGAAGTCATCAAGACATGTCAAGAGATGACTGAAGTCTGTCAGAAAATTGAGAAACTCCAGAGTAATAAGTGTGACTTATATTAAAATAGATAAAAACCTAGCAGATCCCTTTACAAAAGGGTTATCACGGAATGTGATAGAAAGTGTATCGAGGGAGGTGGGTATGTGACCCATTTGAGTTGTCATAGTAGCAACCCAACCTATGTGATCGGAGATCCCGTGAATTAGGATCTAGGAAAAACAAACTTTTTGTTAACTAAGGAGAGTAATTATTTAACCCTCTCTAAGTGAAGATGAAATACTCTCAAATAATGTAAGGCAGGTATGTTGTAAGGTAGGTTGGCTATATGCCTTAATGTGATTCTATTGGCTTCGATAAGCGAAGATGCTGTCCTACAAAGCATTTTTGAAAGTACGAACCTATATGAGTCCGGCTGTTAAACGTCGTAGTCTATGAGACTTGGGTGATCTCTAATAAGCTCATGAAAGAGACCAGGGAGTATGATGTATATGCTCAACCCGCGGGGTAGGCTACTGGTAACCATGTACTGGTTATAACTTTGAGTGAAACTTGTCCGCGCAAAACTAGCAATTCAAGACGTAGTCCATTGTCAAGTTGTAGATGAGTGTAGCTTGAAGCTCTAGGCAAGAGTTCAACTTAACAGTTCTTGCTGAAACACCGGTATATCAAACAGTAGTGAGAAACATGCAAAACATCTAAATGGGTATTTGAGATCTGGTGGAGGATTGTTAGATTTATGGGCTTGGCCCATATAAATAATCCTTAATAAATCTCGAAGGCACATTACCTTAGAGGAGGTACACCATCTATTAGTCCCGTACTGCTAATAGATGAGGGTGTAGGGGTTTTCCTCCCTATAAATATGGACCATCCCCCTCATGAAAAAGCCGCACCATAGACCATTATACGGGAAGGCCCCTAGTTCGGGTATCCCTAAGGTTGTCTATACGAGTGAGGTTTTGCCTCTTCTACACTACTGCACTACCACTATAGTCTTCTCCATTCTGTTACGTTGGCGTGCACCAGGGAGTGGGAGAGCGGGTCTCCGGAACCACTCATCCTTGGGATCGTGCACCGGGAGAGGGGGAATAATATTTTTGGGAAATGCTTCACGCGACTGCTCAAATTCATCATCTTCAATGCCGGCTGCTACGATCCGTCTGTAACACCGTCGTCATCTTGTCATCTCTGCTCGGTACGTGCAATGTGATCTGATCTAGTTTTTAATCTTGTTTTCTAAGATCTTGATTATGTTGTTCCTATTTTCTAGTATGTTAGAGTTTGGCATGCTAGGATTATCCCTTGTCATGATTTATTTATTTTGAAAATTAATACAACAATTGCTTAATTATCCAACAATATTATCATGTTGTTAGAAACAAATACGACTTAACAAGGAAGCATGACGCGATCCTCACCTGCTAACTCAGAATCATGGGGCTAAGGGAGAGTTGAGGTTTGGAAGGACCATCTGATCAAGGTCTAGCCATGGCGCTCCTCATCATTCACGTGGTGAGTTCAAGAAACCTTGATGATAGTTGTGTAATCACACATGTTGAGTTAATCCGAAGAATAATGTTATGCTCAATTAATCCCTGGCAAAATAGGCATCGTGGTCCTTGAACTTTGCACCATCCCTTAACTTTCAAATTGACCAATTTAGTTCGTCAACTCTTGTTTTTAGATCAAACTCGTCCTTATGCCAATGTGGTGCTCTATATTTTCGTGAGATAAATGCAAAAAGTCCCTTTTACCCTTAGCTCTTGTAGGTCAAATATGTATGTGCTCATACTCCCTTACTACATACACACAACAATATATTTTTTTAACTAACACAAAATATGATTTCTAAAAAATGTATCTACTCATACTCTTTAAGCCATGCATGTGCTCGTACGAATTTGATATGCAAACTGTATGTAATCAAACAAGTATGTGCTCATATTATTTTGGTATATATACATACGCATGCTTTGAAATTGACATGTGCTCACATACTTGTGGTACGGTATATATGCTCTACATATGTATTCATACTCTCCCGATGAACACATATATGCTCATATTTATTTTGGATCATAATGTTAATGTACTCCTAATGGTGGAAATTGAAGAGGGAAAGAAGTAGCCAAGGGTATAAAAGACTTTTCCCATTAGTTTGATGCTAATATGGAGCTCCATATCAGCACAAGGGACGAGTTTGATAAAAACAAAAATTGAGGGTCTAGATTGGCTAACATGGAAGTTGAGAGACGAACTTGACCCTTGTGCAAAGTTCAGGGACCAAAATACCTATTTTGCCTTGATCCCTAATATATCTAAAATTTCTTGTATTTTTCTATTTTTGGAATTATTTGTTGGTGAATTTTGTTGTTTTCTTTGTCTGTGGTTTCAAGTGAATTTCTTGGGGGTACTAATTCATTTTGTTTAATTGAAGCGATTAATTAGTTTTAATTTCATTGATTTGAGTAGCTTCTGTTTTGAGTAGTCCCGCATTTTGCCTCCACGAATGCTTTGATAAGATTATCTAGTTGACGTGTGTAGCCTTAACCCTAAGAAGAAAGGTGTATTTTAGGTTATTTTTGAGACATAGGTCTTTTATCTTTAGAGTATATTTTAGCACCTATATATCTTAGGTCACCATAGCTTCAATAGTATTTCGCACACATACATTGAATAAAATTGATCGAATATTATACATCTACAATCATGAACAAAGGCAAAATAATGCCTTATGAAGACTACCCTTCTCGGAAACACTTTAGGTGTTATCGGTCCGCTAGCTAGGTGTTATCGTGTTGCCAAACACGTTAGCACCTAAATCGGTGTATGAAAATTTTCAACTAAATTATAGACGGATACAGGATAAAATCATCTATGTATATGTAAAATTTTAGGTCGAATAAAAAATTATGAAAGAAAACAAAAGAGAGAAATCAACACTTGAGAGAGGATAAAAGCTGTCCTTTTCTGATCTTAAATTCGTGATTATTCATGTGATGAATTTTGTTCCTCTTTGCATAAGTTTTTGGTAAAGCTCAAATTATATGCGTACATAGATGACCAAATCATCAATCCATTAATAGTTTGATTAGAATTTTTTTTGTGCACCTGCTTAGAACACATAAGCCAGCTTGTAACACCATAGGTGCTCCCTTCTGCAGTGTTCAGTTGACCACACCAGGTATAGCACGGCCACCGGCGGCAAGCGACGGGATCACGCGCCCGTGGGCGCGGTGACGTACTTAACCGCCTCGTCGGCGTTGGCGGGCGCCAGTGGCAGGTCCTTGAAATCGAGGGTCTCGTCGTTGTAGATATCCCACCACTTCTTGACAAGCATCTTGATGTCCTCCTAGTCCATGTTCGCCCCCTTGCCCGTGTACCTCCACGGCTTCGATCCCCCGGCGCAGTAGTGCACGGCCTTCACCTTCTCCAGCTGCACGTTCTCGGGATGCCTCCAGAGCATGGCCACCAAAAAGTTGTACACGTTTGGGATCGTCTTGTACTGCTCCCTGAAGAACACGTTCAGGAAGTCCTTGGAAATTTCAAGAGACCAAAGAGCACTGAGCATACGCATGTAATTGGCAGAGCTTAATCGATGAGCGCCTTGCTTCGACGACCCCTCACCTGCGAAGGGGGTGGGTGGAGTGACGCGGAGTGTGTCGAGCAGGGCCTTGGCGGTGGCCATGCTGGTCTCGTGCACGAACATGCCAGCGTTCATGTAGAGCGACGGCGGAGGGCCGAGCTCGGCGGTCGGCCACGGCACCTTGTCCGGGCGCTGCTGGCAGTAGCCGGCCTTGTACTGCGGGGTGTGGCTCCACTTCTTCTCGCAGAAGCAGTCCCATCACCGCGTACAAGTGGCCCTTCTCAAGCTCGAATAGCTCGTCGGTGTTCTCGAACACCTGGATGTCCGCGTCCAGGTACACAATCCTCTCATATTCCACGAACTGAACGAATGAAAAAAATCAAGAACTCCATTACAGTATTACGCATTCCAACCATGCATGAATGGCGCAATTCTTGATTGGTTCTGTTGACGTTTTTCGAGGCCAATATACGAACGCACACGATCGTGCGTGCGTGGAGGGGCTCACTGCAGCATCTCGACGCGGGCCAGTCTGATCGGTTACAGGGACCGGTCTAACCGGTTGTCAGGTAAGCCGACGGTAGACCTTCGAATACTCGTCCGGGAAGGATCCCGTCAGGGCATGCGCACGCAGGGTTGCTCTAGGATCGGCAGGCCATCTAAAGCGTCTTCAAACATCGTCGAGACGAAGGAAGAACAGTAAGTAGTAGATTGGAAAAGTTATAGCAAAAGAATAAAGAAAAAAATACAAAATAGTAGATTGGTTTTTGTCAATTGGGTTGGATGTCCTCAACCGGCCGAATCCCTTTATATTTATAGGGAGGGAAGGTCTTCCCCACACAAAAGGCAAAATCCTAATACAACTCGTGCTAACATAAGTCCTACTCGGATTACACAGAGGCAGACCGGTCAGACCGGCCTGGGCAACCGGTCTGCCCGGGTGCTGATCTTGTGAAGATCGTATCTCCCTCATCTGAACTTCAAATCAGTCGTTCTATATATGAATGTTAATCTACTCGACGAGATCTAGGCAATAGTGGAGTCCAATCTTCATTTGGATCACTTTGATCCAACCGGTCTGCCAGGAACGTCACGTACGCTCTGGTCGCCGGCTCCACGGCCGCGGCGGCCAGCTCGGGAGCCATGTCGTTGCAGAGGTTTCGGTTCTCGGGCTACGCGCGAGCTCTCGGATCCGAGCTGTCTCGTGGTTGATTTGTGCTTGCTCTTGGGGTTTCCGCGGTGGGTTAGCGAGTGTTTAAATAGATACTAGTCGGAGAGCGAAATGGTCCCCGGCAGCGTTGGTCACATGGAATTCCAGAGGAAGCACGCGAGAAGTGTGAGATTTGTTTAGGGCGTTCTTTCCTCCACTCTCTGGTGTGGTGGGGCCGGCAGTCTTGTTTATTTATGGTTACTAGCTGATTTGGTGATTGATTAGCAATTAATTATCCATTCCAATGATCCTGCTTTGATTTGTTTTGTTTAGCAAGGGATCCTGCTCCATGCCAACACTTTAGTAGGTGCTAACCGAATCAAACATAATGCGCGGTATGGTAAGGCAAAGATTGAAGGCAATTAAAGTGTGCAAAGATGGCTCCCAAAGGATTAACCCTCTTTGTTCATTTAATTCAACAAGTATATTTAAATGCCACACCATCCTCACTCGGAGCATGCACATATAGCACCAGATAATAATAGCTTTGTAAGTTTTGTTCTAAGTCAATATTTTACTTTTGATCAAATCCTTAAAAATATAGTAATATCTACAATGTCAGCTAAATACGCTATCATAATATCTTTTATGCTGAATTTAATAATACTAGTTTTGTAAGATTAAATGGGCCGGTGGCCTATTAATTTAATTAAATCCCAAAGCCCATGCATATGTGTGGTAGTTACATTTGGAATAAAACCATATTGGAAGTTGAGAGTTTCCTAACTTGTACCAAGTTATAAGGTGGAGCCATGCTGCGCCTATTGAGAAGTTGAGGAAGAGATAGTAGAATACCACACACGTGTGCACGCTCGCTCGCCTCATCGAGCCGCGATGCGACGCGACCAGCTAGCTTTGGACGGGTTTTGTAGTTTTTAATCTTGGTTTGATGACCAGTAACTGACGTTGGTTGATTGCTGGCTGTTCTGACACTGATGAATGTTACCACTGTATGGCTGTTCTGACACTGATGAATGTTACCACTGTCGGTTTTGATAGCTGCCAAATTACTGCAATTAACCTGGACGCTCAAGAGAGGTGCTTCTTCTCTATCTTCCTCGCGCAACACACTAGCCAACGAGCTCTCCCTACTGCTGCACTGCTTTTGCTATTCCCGTTCCGGTGCTCTATGTGCATAGACCACGCCGGAAGAGCAAGCCTCCGAAGCTACGCCCCACTGTCGGTTTTGATGGCTGCCAAATTACTGCAATTAACCTGGACACTCAAGAGAGGCGCTTCTTCTCTATCTTCCTCACGCAACACACTAGCCAACGAGCTCTCTCTATGCTGCACTGCTTTTGCTATTCCTGTTCCGGTGCTCTATGTGCATAGAACACGCCGGAAGAGCAGGCCTCCAAAGCTACGCCCTTACCCGAGACTCCGCACCTGAGGAGTAGAAGGGTGATCAAGTTTTTGTGGAGCGCATCTGCGCGACTGCTCGCTGCGAATCACTACTTCCTGGAGACGCAACTGCACGGCGATCATCTGCACAGCATTGACTTTGATCGACTACATCGAATAGGCTCGGAATGTTAAGTAATAGCGCATCTTGCCAGCACTGCCCCGCTAGTTCATTATTTGTTTTATGTAGTATCCATAGCATGTTTTATGTTTATCGCTATACACAAAGGATCATGCTCATGTCTTTGCTGTCATATATGTCATGTCTTATTTAATTTTTCGAATTAAAATTAACCAAAAATATCTCTAATTCCAATAAGTTTGATGTCGTATATGTATTTTTCTAAAAATTTAGTTAAGATAGGAAAGTTTGACTTACAATAAAATTAAAACATATTATATTTTAGAATATATCCAACGCACTTCCAACAATGGCAGGGATCTCAAGCACGAGCTCTCAGCGGGTACAGAGTCAAGTCGCAGTCCTCCTTGGTGACAACGCCAAGTACGAGCACCTGAAGCCTAGGAAGGAGGCGCCACGTGGTAGGGTGATGGTGTCGACAAATTTCCTGGCTTTGCACATGTGAAACTATCAACAACCAGAATATTTGTTTTGTTCTGGAACATTTTGTTTTGTTCTCAGTATAATCTCTTTTTTTAGAACTTTTTCCCACAGCCGGAACGTTTTCATTTATTCTAGAACAATTCCTTTGATTTCTTTTTGCTTCGGAACAATTTTGTTTACTACCTCCATTTTTTATAATTTATGATGTTGGTTAGTTTATTTTTTAAATATTAGAGGATGGAGAGGATGGAGGAAGTACTTCTTGTGTTTTTCTGGAATGGTTTTTCATATTGCTATTGATGAGCTAACTAATAGATCCGCTTACGGTAACGCTACGTAACATGTGTTTAGAATCAAAAAAATTGGACACTTCGATATATATTACAATAGTTAAATATCGATGTTGCAACTATTGTTTCTGCATATTTCACAGTGAATGTTGCTTGAAACACAGTGTTCGTAACGGGAATTTTCTATCTCAGAGTCGAACGATGCAGTCATTTTTATACGTTATTTTTGATGTTGCAAATAGTGACCGCTAATATTACACCATATAATTTTTAATGTTCGTCGGAGCGGTCCGATGAAAAATTTCACATCAAAGTTCGAGCGCTGTGCTAGCGCCGATCCGCTTATCCTCGTTTTTATGAGCTCTGCTGCGAAAAAAAAAAGTAGGTCACCTACATACACCTACCACAGAAAGGGAACGGGCCGACTGTGAAAAGGAAGGAACCAGCCCATGATAGGTGCCAGCACAAAAGCCGGCCCATTATAAGCTGCCCACACTGAAACAGTAAAACAATGTTCATCGGTTTGCACAAATCTTGCTTGCTTGATAAGATTCCAATTTCCAACCCAGTGCTTGATAGCACTCAAAATTTCACTGTTTCCTTGCAAAGCATATGGCGTATGGCCGGAATCTGACACGCCGAAGCAGGCAGGAGAGGGCTGCAAGTGCAAGTGCTTGTGTTTCTGACCTGGCCTGGCCCAAACCAACCATCTCCGCTCCTAGCCTCCTATCCTAAACCCCACCGGATAACACGGGCAGCAGCGCCATCCCGATTCCCGTTACCTCCTCACCCGAACACACCGGACAAGCGGGCACCCAAGGAGCGAGCGAGAGAGGATGGCCTCCCTGGCGCAGCACGTCGCGGGCCTCCCGTGCCCGCCACTCTCCGGCGCGTCGCGCTCGCGCCGCCGCCCCGCGGCGCCGAGGCAGCCGCCGTCGGCGCTGGTGTGCGGGACGTACGCGCTGACCAAGGAGGAGCGGGAGCGGGAGCGGATGCGCCAGCAGTTCGACGAGGCCTCCGAGCGGTGCCGCACCGCGCCCATGGAGGGCGTCGCCTTCTCCCCCGAGGACCTCGATACTGCCGTGGAGTCCACCGACATCGACACCGAGATCGGCTCCCTTGTAATCCCTCGCCCCATCCCCTTCTCTGTTGTCCCTGCCTGCTCATTGGTGTGAAGAAGTAGATAGTAGCAACTGGTGCGGATAAAAAGCTGTTCGTTCTTTGAACTCGTCTATAGCGGTATGAAAAATTAAGTCACAAGAGCCTTGCCTGGAGTTGAATTGGATAGCTCTAGCGTGAGGGTATGCCGTGCTGCCACATTTTAGTTTCGAGTCTCCCAGAATGTGACCTGGTGCGAAAATGGAGTGAATGTTAGTCTGTCGCTTGTCTTCAGAGTTCAATTTTCAACTTACTTGGACAGTGCTACATTTCTCACTTCTCCTGTAATGAATTATAGTTTTTGGGCTGTGGTGTCACTTTTTCCCCCCTAGCGGTAACTGATTGGAGCATACTGGAATAACATAGTACTAATCAGCAATCGCTCTTTCTGTTGTTAGTCAATTTGTTTAGAAAAGAAATTAGTTAGTATCGTTCTTTTACCCAAGAACAAACAGAAACTTGTAGAATCAATTGGAATTGATTGTTGAGCACAACTTGGATTAACTTCCAAGCTTCTATTCCCTAAGCTGGCTTGGATTATAGCTGTTAGTGGGTGAAGTGAGGTCCTGGACCCAGACCTTGCAATCTATTTGTCCTGTTTGAATGTGACAGCAGAGAGGAATGGATGTATTGGTAACTAGTAGCTTCTTGCTTCATTCTATTGTCAAACTGACTTATCTCTTATACAAGATAGACCCTAACAATCTCTTACAGAACCTGTACTCCTTAAACTAATCGTAATTTTAACTACAAATTAATGCTTAAGTAAATAACCTAGCATAATGTCTTATAGAATTATCTCTAAGCTTGGTCAGCTTCCGGAGGAAACTTGGTGGCTGCTGCACCCGTAGCATGAGTGGCTAGAGTCCCTGCTATAATGCTGGACCTGCTGAATGTTGATTTCAGTAACTGAGATTGTGGTTTTCCCTATACTTTGTTTCAAATTAGATGTATATACACTGATTTTTTTATGCCTGTGTTATGCCGTAATAAAGCCAGTGTTTCAAAAATGGATATCAACCCATCATGTGTTACAAAGGTAAATGCTGAATCTAATCTTAACTTGGCTATCACCGGATTTGCATTAGTCCCTGAATTTTCCTATGTGGACTTGTGGTTCTGTAGTATTGTCACATTTTAACATAAGATCTTATTTAGCTTTGCTATTTTCATGATCTTAGTATCTAAAATCTTTTATATGCTTGTGGTATTTCAGATTAAAGGAACAGTATTCATGACTACCTCGAATGGTGCATATATTGACATCCAATCAAAGTCTACTGCTTTCTTGCCTTTAGATGAGGCATGCCTTCTTGATATTGATAATGTTGAAGATGCGGGCATTCGCCCTGGTTTAGTTGAAGAATTCATGATAATTGATGAGAATCCTAGCGACGAAACTTTGATTCTGAGTTTGCAAGCAATTCAACAAGAACTTGCATGGGAAAGGTGCCGGCAACTTCAGGCTGAAGATGTTGTCACCACGGGTAGAGTGAGTAAACGTTATATTGAAGCAGGCTTTTTTCTCTTCACCTTCTTCTTTTTCTTTTTTACTATTTTTCTTTGCTGCTCCTTTAAATGACTTGCTGTTGTTGGGAGCCAGGTTATTTTTTTAATCATGACCTCCTATTTGCCCTTGTTTATGTTGAACATGAACCGATCAGATTTTGTCCCTTTGAATGCCTACTTTAAGAGCACCAGCTATTGTTCCTTAGAAAAAAAAAATTAGAGTGCAGTTATTTATCTTGCGGTGCATATTCACTCTGAAAATTACTGCATTGACTTTTCCAATGTTTTTCCTGTTAATTTCCCCTATCAATTGCTAGATATAGTTCATGTGACAATTTACCATTACCTCGTGCTTTCTATGTGTAGTACTTTATGCAGGTTATTGTAGTTTGTGCGAGTTTGTTTCCCCCTGTGTTGTCTATTTCCTATAGTGTTGATATAACTATATGGATGATCTCCCTTGAGGCAACCTTGATGCCATTTGTTAGCTTTGCTGGGTTACCTTAGTTTCTTCAGTGTTATTCATTTGTGTTTCTTGTCAATCATGCTTGCAGGTGATAGGCGGAAACAAAGGAGGTGTAGTAGCTCTTGTGGAAGGGCTTAAGGGATTTGTTCCATTTTCCCAAGTGTCATCGGTTGGTTCTCGACCTTTTTACAGAAGTTCCTTAAATTATATGTTTTATTGCCTAGCATGAACTGTGTTTCGTGTACTTATTGTAGTTTTACATTTGATACTTTGCTTTGGCTGAACTTTACAATTCGTTGTTTAATAAAGTTTTGTTTGATCTTGATAAGAAAACAACTGCGGAAGAGCTGCTTGGCAAAGAACTGCCTCTGAAGTTTGTAGAGGTTGATGAGGAACAAGGCAGGCTTGTCCTCAGCAATCGCAAGGCAATGGCTGACAGTCAGGCCCAGCTTGGTATTGGTTCAGTTGTCATGGGAACTGTTGAGAGCCTAAAACCTTATGGTGCTTTCATTGATATCGGCGGAATCAATGGCCTTCTCCATGTCAGCCAAATTAGTCATGACCGTGTTGCGGATATCTCAACAGTTCTGCAACCAGGAGACACCCTTAAGGTACATATGTCATGGTACATGGGAATTATTTTGTACCCATACTTCATAGAGCTAAGATCATCGCGGCGTGTGGATTTCAGGTGATGATACTGAGCCATGACCGTGAAAGAGGCCGTGTCAGCCTTTCTACAAAGAAGCTTGAGCCAACACCTGGCGACATGATCCGCAATCCCAAGCTTGTTTTCGAAAAGGTAAGTGTAAAAATAAATAATGTTTGCACATTTGCTGGGTATGCTTTAGCTAACAAACTGACATACGGTTTCTTTGGCTCAAATCAGGCCGATGAGATGGCTCAGATATTCAGGCAGAGAATAGCTCAAGCAGAGGCAATGGCTCGTGCTGACATGTTGAGATTCCAGCCAGAGGTATTGCTAGCACCCCCCTTGTTATAATAATATAACATGTCAAAACGTATTTCATCTAACTTCAACTGTAAGAGTAAATCACTACGCGTGTAACTGATCTTATTAAATCGTCGTCCTGCATTGCCTCTTCAGAGTGGTTTGACCCTCAGTTCAGAGGGAATCCTAGGACCATTGTCATCGGACACACCTTCAGAGGATTCGGCAGAAGAATCCACGGATGAATAGAAGCGGTACAGAATGCATCAGATTTGGAAGATGTGATGGCTCATGGCTGTTTATCATACACATTTTTCTTCGAGCGAAGGCATGACAAAAGGCCTGTTCTGTTCAGATCGTTTCCCTCCTTTCAGTTGTGCTTGTCCCCATGTGTAGGAAATTTGGCAATGTAAGAAGGTTCTGTGACGCCGAAAAGAAATGTAATTTACCTCTCTTGTGAAGCTATCCAATTCCTGCAGGACCCCAAAAGTATAGTTTGGCCGTGAGCTTATATTTGTATACTCCATCCGTATTCAGCAGGGAACACGCAAAGTGTTACGAATTAGGCACCACGTTTTACTCAAAACCAAGGCAAAAGATGTGTCAACTGCAAATCAGCGTACGGAAGCCAATGTTCCAAGCCAAGTTTGCTGGTGCACTGTGGTGGAGCGCATGGTTATGGAACACTTGGCAAGTGGTTAAACTTGTTTGAATTGCCTACAACCCCTTCAATACAGTGTCACAACAGATGTTCATAGAAATGTTCATGCTGCCTCAACGAAACAGTACCGAAAAAGAAACGAGGGGCAAAGCTACTTTTTGCAACTTCGCAGGTTGACACTGGATAAACTTCTCTTTATTTTTTTTTATCAAGTCAGTTGCGCCTGGAGCAGCTGCTGTTCCTCATGGCCACTCGAAAGACAGAGGAGAAACGGTTTTAAAAACAGTT
This sequence comes from Setaria italica, assembly GCF_000263155.2. Lineage (NCBI taxonomy): Eukaryota > Viridiplantae > Streptophyta > Magnoliopsida > Poales > Poaceae > Setaria > Setaria italica. The sequence continues at coordinate 48,063,349 of NC_028458.1, forward strand.
TGCTTGTACAACACAACTGTGCTCCCCGCCTTGCCCTTTTGTTCAAACATATCAAGCTGCCAAACCTTACTAGTTTCACTGATAGCGCCCTCCACTATTTTTACATACCAAACATATATCAAATGTCCCTTTATCTCCCCCCTCTGAGCACATGTCAACTCTGAATAATTTCCTCCAAAAAGGCTTTCACATTGTGAGAAATTTGGATTATATTCATTGAATTACCGGGGGGAGGTCAATTAACTTCGCTGATCCTCCTCAATCACGCGCATGTAGGCGTCCGCTGAAAGACCTGACGAACGGCTACCAAACTAACAAGGCAGGAGAGTCAGCAGCTAGTGTCCGTCCCTTTCCCAGTGCTTGACACATTTTTCTGAACCCTTGTACCCACCGCAAATGAAAATCCAGTTCTTCCCCGGTCAGGAGGACTCCAAAGTGCATTCTCCCCGGTATGGTATCTTCAGGTGGACCTACTGTTCATGCACGTCGACCGGTGGCTCGCCCGCCGGTGCGCTCGCCGATCCGTCTCCCCGCCGGCCCGCCGTGAGTGCGGATTGGAAATTGGAATTCGATGTCGCAGGCCGGCCGCGGATAAGCCTCCCGTCGTCCGCAACTTGTAGCTGGCACGACGAAACAAAAGCGTGTCTCTACGTTGAGCCCTGCAACGCAATGTAGCTGTCGATGGATCGATGAGCTGAGGTGAAGCTGCGACCGTCCATCCACCAGCTGAGACTGAGATCTTCATGTACGTAACGGCTCGGGAGTCAGCACGACAGAACGTACGTAGCTAGACGCGTTGCTTGGCGCGCTTGGCTTCTTCTCTCTTCACGGGTCACTGTGCTGTCAGCTACTAGTAGCAGCTACGTGGTGTTTGACCGTGAACAGGGAGGTATCTAGCCTGTCCCTGCCTACTACTGGCTGGATGGCTAATGCTGCTAGCTCACTGCTCGATCGCTCGATCGCTTAATAATTGGCATTTGACAAGTGGAGCGTGTACGTTGACCGGCAGCTCAGGAGGATTAGGTAGCATGGCATAACATGACAGTACAATGCACCATGCGAAAGGGCATGTATAAGTTTTGTTTATACAAAATGATGGGATACGGTGGCCTTTGCAAGTACTAACATATCACAGTCTCTGAACACTTATGAACTGCGCGCTCTTTTCCTCTTTCTTGCTCCGTTTCAGCATGCTCGGTAATTGATTAGCAGATCAAGAAGACTCGAAAAGCTAAGGGCGACGACGCCGGGAGTCAGTACCGCTGCCGAATTCCGACGAGGTGAAACCGGTGCGGCCAGACACGTGGTAATACGTGTTGAGAAACTGATCGATCTCGAGAGGCCGATCGATCGAGTTGAACAACACGTACACGAAGTCCGCGCGCTGCGAGATAGAATAAACGGGTTCTTTTTGGACCCTTTATTTCGTGATCGACCGCGCCTTTTGAACTCAAAATGTCAAACAGCATACGGGGCAGGGGAGGGCGGGCGGCAGCGGCGGACCCGTCGCCGTCGATGGCTTTCTGCCTCCACTGACCGGTACAGATACAGCCGGATCGTAGCTAGATGGATATCCGGATGATAGGCGACGCGCGCGTACGCCGCACGCGCCCACAACCAGCGCCCAGCGAGCCGCCACATCTCGGCCGGAGACGAGCACCAGGACGTACCCGGCCCGGCGCGCTACTTGTGGCGGTAGACGTGACACGCGAACCAACATGGACGCGAGCGTCCGTACGTACATAACGTACACAAGCCACGCACCTTAGGTACAGGTAACAAGTTGGTGGCGACCCACGATGGAGTTCGATCACGGCGAAGAAGTGGTGTGTGGAGACCGATCGGTCGATTGAGCTCTCGTTCCGCACATGGAGATCGATCGAGCACGTACGCAGCAGAGATGAGGAAGAAGAAGAAGAAGCGTGGCTGGCAAGTAGCAGCAGCTTCGATAGATGGAACGTGCCGTACTGCCGTGCCGCCTTGCTTTCTAACCATCTAGCTTACTCCCGCTGACCGGATGACGCGTCGTGCACTACCGGGGCGCTGCGCGTGCACGGGTGATCAAGAGGCGCGCAACTGGATCGATCGGCAGGGTGATCCGTCAGATCACACCGTACACGTCCGTGCGCGGGTCGGCGTACGACGGCTAGCTGATCGCAACGCGGCCACGCGCCCGGCCTCGAGCGCTCGCCCCCGCGTACGCGAGAGCACGACCGCGCGTCCGCTCTGCAAGTTCCGGCAGAAAGTTCAGTTCGGCGTGGTCCTGGGAAATCCCAGCCGAGATCCGCCGAGTAAGCCGCCGGCAGACGACGTACGGGGCTACTAGCTAGCTAGCTATAGTGCAGTAGTGCACTATAGTGCCCGCGCACACGCGCAGACGGCGCGAGCGCTAGTGCATGGCGCACGAGAGCGACACGAGCAGGCGAGCGAGCGCAGGAGTATCGATCGGACACGGTTCCGCTGCGTGCTCCAGGCCGTGTGCCTCTGCACTTTGCTGCTGGCCGCTCCACTATGCATGCGGCCGTCCAGAGATTAAACGGCTTCTAGCCTCAGCCATAGGCGAACAGTGGCGGCAGTAACAGCTAGCATAACACTACTAGCTAGCTAGGACGAACGCTAAGCAACAAGAGCTAGCTTGTTGTGGAGTGCCAGTAATGGTGGTGATAGCTCCGGCCGGGCCGTAGTGACACACTGACACTAGCTAGTGGTGGTGGTGCATCAAGATATCGGGGTGGGTCTTTTGTGTGTTGCGCCCCGGAAAAGCGGCTGGGGGTTGACGCCTACGTGCACTGCCCCCGGCCGTGCCCCGCCCGGGGCGGGCCGCGGGCGCAGCCGGCCGGCCCAGGACGTCGCGGTCGCCCTCCGCTTTCTTGCAGGTAGAGCCTGGTCGAGAGGCCAGGCGCGCGGCGACAGCGGCAAGCACACGACGGCGACGCACACGCACGTCTTATCCCCAGTGCAGTGCAGTGCAAAGCCCCGGGCGGGCAACCTAGCAGCTGCTGCTGCGTGCTGCCTACATGCCGGGGCCGGCCGGGCATCGCCGGCTATGTGGCCAATGTGCTCTGTACCCATCACCCGCTCAACTTTCCCGCGACGTTAATATATTCCTCAGGCCACTGCTTTTGGTACGTGGCTCGACCGATCAATCGGTGCCCTGGCTTTACAGTAGGTAGATAGATAGGTCCCCTGTTCCATCTCTCTGCTGCGTGCTGCATGCTTGGCTTCTCGATCGATCGGCCGGCGGCTTTGCATCAATAGCATCCTAGCTTGTCCGATACTGAACCCTAATTAGCTGCTGCTAGTGACCAGGGCTTGATCCGTTGTGTCATGAGTGACGGCAACCGGATTTCGCGTAAGCGGATAAGGCACAGCGCGCGGCAGGGGGAGGGGGGCTAGCTAGCTGCTCAAGTGAGACACCGGCTGCTAGCTAGTGTTCAGCTGCCCAGTTTTATCCTGTTTACTCTGCCACCGCTGCACTGATGATCAAGATATTTTGTATACATGCATTCATGTAGTAGTATAGTATGGCACTTTGGGAGATATTTGTACGCGTGCTGCGGCACTTTTACAGATATTTGTACATGTTGCGCGACAAAAGCGAGCGTATCAAACTGTTGACGGAGCTCTCGGGACGCCTAATTAGTGATCTTAACTGTTTGATAGCTATGCTCAGAATCGCATTTGCATGCTCGGAGTTTGATCAAGGAACACTAGCAGCTAGCCCTCTCGGAAGAAGCATTTGTAGTGATGTGTGATTGGAGGATGATGATTGATGGTCGTGTTCCTCGATCTCTCGTCGTGCATGCAGTTGGGCACCTCAGAAGGTTGAGGTTATCGCACTTTAGGGTGTGTGATGATATTTCTGATATGAAGCATCGAACCCATCCTAGCTCATTGCTACGCATAATTGACGCAACATGCATGATGCATCAAGGTAGATGCTAATATTAATTTTTCTTCTTCCTGCATGTTTGTTCAGCCCACACTTTGCGTGGCCATTTGCGTAGTGGAACTTGCAACTCTATCTCCAATAATCCTTATGCAACTGTACAAGAGCTTAACCCCATCCGGACTCAAAAGTTTCAGCTTCCGATGTATAACTTCACCGTACCATACCATGTGTATATATGCTTCTGACAGAGGAGCTTTTACTTTAATTTTTATATAAAAAAGAAGGATAGAAAAAATCACTTAAGCCCCCTGGAAAATTAGAACCTTACGTCAGGAGGGAAGGGTTTTTTTTTTTGCGAATGAAAGGAGAGAAGATTTGACCCTGCAGGCTACGTTTGCAAACTTTTCTGAATGCTTCCAAGGAATGAAAGGGGAATATAATGGCGTCAGTGTTTGCTTAGATAGATAGGAGTAGGTCGAAGAAATTTAATCCTCCCATCCCTTCTCTCATCCTGAGATAATGTATCTAAATAACTGCTGCTATTACCATTGAACATTGGCCGGGTGATTCTTAATCGCCAGTCAGTTATCGTAGCTTGTTGTATGCACTGTCGAGTTTGACCAGAGTGATGCCAGCAGTTGGGCCTGGCATATACGCAGCATGCTATACGGCCTCCAGTCAAAGCTTGATCACCTCACCCAAGCGAAGCGAGCTGAGTTAATAGCATTCCCTCTAACCCACTAATCAACGAAGCTGCGACTAATAATATCGCTTGCTAGTGTTTTACTGGCTAGCTAGTCTTTGTAACTTGACACTTCTAGAAATTTTTACCTTCTTCGGTATACTTTGATCGGCCTGAAGAGGACTAGTCAGCCTGATGCCCTGACGTTGTACCAACTAGGTTTTGTCTCAACTTAGAAAACAAAGGGAATGTTCATGCGAGTCAAATCAATTTCAGCGAAATCTCTAAGGCATATTCAACCTGTAAATCTTGTGCTTCGATCAGTCCAAAAAAGATGGACACCAATCAATTTCAACGAAATCGTTAACATTCAACATGTAAATCTCTTCTGTACTACCGATCAGGGATGTCCATTTCATACCGACATGGCGGTCTCCAGTTTGACCATAGTAGTAATTTTCTAGTGGTCAGGAATTATTGTAAAAGTACGGTTGTCATGGCAATCTTCATGCATGTCTTCCTAATTAAAAACATCGGCCGATATTGTGCTATGCATACAGATGTTACAGATCCAGCATATTTACGAATCTAGTTTTTCTTCCTCTCGGGGCATCATTTTCTCCATGGAGAGAAACAAACTGAAGACCTGAAGTGCCAACAAACGCCATGCATGATTATTCTACAACAGTTGATGAGTAAGCAGAAGCTGAGATTGAGCTGGGAAGTAGGCACTTGGTTGGTTATTATGCGGAATTCTGACCTGACCTTCTAGAAACCCCTGCATGCTTCCAACATGCCTCCATTTTTCTTGACCCACTTGCATTGACACAAACACTCTCGAAAGAGCTTAAAACCGGCGCATGATTGAGCATCAAATCAAGCAAAAGAAAACCAAAGCGTCAGCCGTGTTTTGTACTTTGCAGCACCATCCATCAGCTCATCACAGCTAGCTGCTGGCACCTAACTCTCCTCCCCGTCCCAAACCCAAAGTCAGCACTCCGCCCCTGTGCCAGTGCTCACTGTGGGCCCCACATGCAGCCCTAACATTTGTCCCTGTCTCCATGAACCCAATTTTTTTTTAAAAAAAAGGTCCAACATGGCATCGATTAATTTTGACCCTCGTGGCTTTGGATAACCGCTCGCGTTTGACCGGTGGTCTCTTGGGACTTGGAAATTTCCCGGCCGGGCCACCGATCGACCAGGGTCTGCAGGTCCCAGCTGCGGGCCCGCCGTCCGGTCCGAAAGCTGCGTCAGGTTGGTAGTATACGTGCGACGACGCCGACGCCGACGAGACGAGTATTGAAACAAGCAAGGGTCCAGTCGCTCATGACGCTACGCATTTGAAGGGTCTAAAGATTAGTGCCGCTAGTGGCAGTATACTTAGCGCAAAGCAGGTCTGGTCAAAGACGCCTTGGCTCTGAGCCAGCGAGCAATTAGCAGACCACAGTGCATTAGCCGACGTTGATTCTTCATTACGCGCATAATCAGTGGACAGTTCATGCATGCGTAGCACGAAAATGTTCATCATTTGTAAGACCTAGCGCATAAATCAGAAGTGGATGTGGGGCCAGCTAGTTGAATATGTATCTTATCACTTCTTCAGTCGTTGACACGTTTAAATTAAACACTTTGGACTCATGGCATATGTTTTTGTCTCATATATGAGCATAGTTATGGTGCGCCACATTTGCCGAAGATGAGCCACGTGATGAGTTTTTCCTACATTCATTTGCTTAATTTGTGGTGAGACATTTTTCGCCTTATTAAATACTGTAGTTTATATGCTTATTAATGCGAAAGTTTTGAGTGCCCCAAATTAAATAAAATGTTCACTATCAAACTAATGTCCTGTTTGGATCCACCCAACTCTTTAGAAACTTTCTTTTATCTAGCTAAAATTTAGCTAGGGGTGTTTGGGTCCATGGGTGTTTGGATCCACTAGCTAAATGATAGCTTGAAGAGGTATTTTTTATCCTACCACTCCCTGCTACTTTAGAAACTTTCCCCGAGGAATATGGAGGAGCAATTTGGTCTTTTACCAGTTTAGCTAGGTTCAACCAGCTAAAAATTTTAGCCAGCTAAACTTATCTGGGTTCTGTTTGATCCATATCAACTAAATTTTAGCTAGTGGATCTAAACATGGCCTGAGAAAGACAACTGCAGAACAAAAACTGATATTATTCATGTGGCTGCCATGTGGGCCCGCCTTCTACGGTTTTCGTTATGGGCTCCACTTGCCAGCGACTCACGGACGGAACACACTTTGACATGTTCAAAAGTCGCGTAAAGAAACGTTCACACGCGCGCATAGCCGCCGGCGTCTCTCCCGGCCGAGGAGTGCTCACGCGTTCGACGAGGCTTTGATCGTCGTCGTTGTCCGTCCGCTGCACGCGCGCGCACCATGAGAACAGTGCGCTTCTAGAATTCATAGACCTAGTCACTCGTGCCCTTGCTTAAATCTTAATAATAACTCATATTGCTCGGTGATGATCAGCGATCACTTAATTTGATGCGAGAGTAGGGACCATGGCAGCCATTTGCAGACGACATATACTTGGGCACTTGGCAGAAATATTTTAGAGGCAAATCGTACTAAGAAGCAGGTGAAGTACTCGGCAATGGCGTGGCAAGCATTAGCCTGTGTGCATTGTGAGCCCTAAAATATTGAGGAGCATTAGCATGCATATAGCATCTAATTAAAGCCCTAACTATAAATTATTTAAGGAGCTAGCTAGATGTGGTGCTCGATCATGATAGGGAATCAACAAAGTTGGTGCTGAGAATTACTAGTACTACTGTACTACATGGATCATCTCTTTCTACGGTGAAGTTGACGCCCTATAAAACAACAATATCGGTTACCTTGTAGGAGGATGCAAAATATCCTTTGGTAGTTGGTAACTTTGTTGAAAGGCTGTAATTTTCAGTTATGCGGATAGAATGATAATCAAGCTAGCTTGACAACGAGTGCAGGGGACTTTGTATTGGTGGCATCCTTTTCCTATGGCATTGTTGGCTACATGGCTCCGATCTATTTTAGTTAATTATCTCACCAGGTTAGGGGAAACCCACACTTGCCTATATAGCATAATAATAAGATTTCAACTGTGCATTTGGTAACTCTAATAATGATGCTTACTAGTAGTACTAGAATTCAATTCCGGTGTGCGTGTGTAATAATGATGTGAATCGTAGTGTACATCCAGATCCGGATGTTCCTGGCTAATCGATGAAATAATATCTCTATCACATTCAGCTAGAACTATTTAAAGTTAACTCATGTATATTAATATACATTTTGTTTGGATGTGAATTCTTCAATACAGTGTCAATTAAAGAGTTCATCAAAGACTTGTTTAGGGAAGACCTTTATAAAACTTTTTGTCACTATGCTAATAGCCACCTCTTTGATTCCAGTATTATTTTATATATCGTGCTGACTTGTCGTCATGTACGTAGTGATTATTGTTCACAGTGTTGTATTATTGTACGGTCCTTGATGGACACTACTGCTACAAAAGATGTGTCCCAATTGGAGTTCTTAATCATGAACACCATCAGCACACGAACTGTCCAGTACTTTCTAAGTTTGCCGCATTTAGTAGACCTTTGCATACGGAGCTGTTTAAAAAAATCATCTCAGATTAGTATACTAGCTAAATAGTGCTAATACTTTTGTACCTACACAAACTTTCTTTTGCCAGTTAATGTTGATTACTATAGAATCCCCAATCATTATACACCTCAAGCAGTTTAGTTCATTGCTTGGGGGAAAAGAACCATCCAGATGCTTCATCCAAAGCACGGCCAATCCAACCACATGTTGCAAAAAAATTTCTTGTTTATCTGGGCTTGGTACTCATGATAAGAGAAGCCCTTATTTTCTATGCTTGCTTTAGTTACCATCGGAACCAACAGTGGTAGGACAGTACTGTTGGTAAAAAGTAGCTACGGACAGCAAGTTCCATGCAAAATGCGAAGTTCACTCCAGCTTTGTGATTGTTAAAGGTAAGACAGCTTGATGGAGCAATTTAGTACGCAAGCTGCAGCATAAAAGTCATTGCACCACGCTCTTATTCTTCCGTTTAGTAATTCTTTTGGCCGATGCTCTGATGATTCTGGCACATTGCAACGGCAGCAGCAGCACAAGGCTCTAAACAATTGTGCTCAAGTGTGCACAAAACAAAGCGCAAGTCCATTTCCACATCACCAAAGCAGTGTTGTAAAGCTTGGAATATGTTCTATACTGACTTTGATATGGAACTTCTAGATTTCAACAAAGTCGTTGCATATATATTTTGCTACCGCTAGACGCGGGCGACGCGGTTGGTTAGTTTCACTGCAATGTTATAAAATGCTCAAATCAAGAACCTAGCTAGCAAAACAAGAAAGAGAAAGAGAAAGAAAAAGAAAAGGCTATGATGATCAGCTTTGTTGGTGTTTCACTATACGTCAACTTGGGACATGGGCAGAACAGCCATCTTGATGCCCATATAGAGGCTCTTTTCTAAAAGCTATTGTCCTACCATTTGATGTTAAGCATATCAAACAAGTGGTGCTTGCTTTAAGGGACATATTCTTGAGCTGTCCTTAAGCCCGGGGATGTTCGTTTCATTTAGATTTCTTTTTGTTTCTATCAACCTTATTTCAGCATCCATAAAGCAATACCTAGCTATGTATGTAGTGCCCCGATTTGGGCTTTTTTGCACCTAGCTTAATCATGATGTGAACATCTATATGCGTTTTTTTAAAAAAGAAATGCACACATTCTTACTCTTGCTCTCCTGAATGTTCCTCTCCGCGTTAATTCTCACATGCATGATGATGAGCTAGAAGAACGATAAATCATAGAGATTCTAAAAAAAATCTAAAATATTACCATCATTTGTTGGAATCAATCAAAACCATTGGATCTAAATTGTTTTAATTTACCACCTCTGTATTAAAAAAGTAACCCAAAAGGTTCAAAATAACTACTTATGAATTACCTACCTTTGTCATTAGAATAAAATAACAAAAAAACCGTAATACCTCTTCTAAATTACCCATCGCCATTATGAAAAATTAACAAGTTATTATATACCCATTTTCACCATTTTCAATCATCTGCCCATTTTCACTAGAGATGTTCCAATATTATAACATCTCCATGTGACCATGTCAGTCTAACTACTTTGTCTTGATCAGCCGCCTCCAGGATTGGAACACGTAAAGTACTTGGCCGAAACTACCTGAAACAAGTTATTATACTGATAGCTTTTGCACCCTGAGCCCTTTGAAGCCTACAAATACTGACCCACATCTCTAGTGCTCCCCTGATCGAACATTAACACGCTTATGCATTCACTTTTCCACTCACACATCACACACTAAACCTATGTGTCTCCCACTCAGCCATTAGTGTTTTGTTGCACTAAAATATTTGCAACGGCGATGGAAAGCCATGCAACCATCCCTATTTTACGCATCGCCGACGTGATCGTGTCTGATTTATACGAGGCCAAGATGATCAATTGTTTTTTTTTTGTTTGCGTGTGGTGCGCCTTTTTGCGAGTACTTGGATTCGAAAACGTGCATCGCGATTGATATGGAAGGTTAAATTTACTTAGGTTTTTGATATGGTGGTAGGAGTACTTTATTAGTAATAGCTTCCCCTGTCCTATTCTATCGCCATTGCCCCTCTTTGGAGGGCTCTTAGGAGACAAGAGCTGCCTCCTTGTCGATGGAACAAGAGCTAGCTAGGTTCTGCAAAGGACAGGCCATACGTGATACGCTCCTTATTTTTTTAGCAGCAAAAGTTTCAGAGCTGTGAACATTATGGAGATTAATGGAATATATGTATTTGTCGCATCCATTAAAAGTGTGGATATTTGGTGAGATCAAATTTTACGAATACTCCACTAGCATCCTTCGGGTGGTTTTGTTTAATGCTTAAGACAGTTCAGTAGTTCACTATACTTACTCTCGCCAATTGTTCATTGTTTTGTCACCAGAGGTTGCAAAAATCATAGATTCTAAGTCAGGGTTGGTGGTCTTTAGGTAGGATCCCAATCATAGGATCGCAAATATAAAAACTGTAGAAACGTAGATTCTACTAGAATCGTAGAATTAGATCCCTTTAACTCATATCTTAAAGTCGTAAAATTATATGACAAAATCAAAATTTTGACAACCATGCATCACTGGCGTCATGACCCCTTCAATCACCAATGGCTCGTACTGCTTCATTGCGTACGTCTATCTCAATCACTCTATGTGTTGCGTATCGCTTCATTGTTCATGAATATCATGGGCTCTTTTTTACTGTTTAATTCATGTAAAAAGTTCTGTGTGTCCTATCCTTAAGATGACATTTATTTAGAGAAAACAGGGGAAATACTGAATTTAAACATTGATCCTCAATGCATAGACAGATCAATCAAATTTGTTTCAGGAGAGCATCGAAGCACTTGTCCAGACCGAATTAGAGAACTTAGGCACGGTGATAATCATTTCAGGTGTGATTTAACTAACCACACTAACGCATGCATAATGATTAACTGACGCTTTTCTCCTCCCAAACGCAGACTTTGCACGTGACCTTATACATACATACACATCAAACGAATGTTTCACCATCGTGCGCATAACGTGTGGACGGTCCTCCGCCTCTTATTACTACCAGTACTGCGTACTTATCCTCGACAAGTCGTGGAAACCCACCCATCATCTCCGTGCGTCCTCGTACGAACGATGACAGGCCAGATAGCGAACAAAACCACCACTCAAACCATCATCGATCCCATCAGCTAAACGTGCCACGCCGGAGCGGCGGACCGGAACGATGACCCGCCGGCGGTTTTCCAAACGCTGGAGCCAAAAAGGAGCTCAAAACCACGTACCCCACCGCGCGGGGGCATGGGAAGCCTACCCCCCGGATCGGACACGGGTGGGTTCCGCTTCCGTGCATCGCGGTGGTGGGGGATGTTGGTGTCACGTCCCGGTTCGCGGCTGGTGGTGGAGTTTTTCCTGCGCCCGTACGTTTGCCCGCACCACGCCCAGGCTGGTAAGTGTACTGTTGCGCAATAGTAGGCGATGAAGGATGTTTTTCATGGTCGAATAGGAATTAGGAGCGTGCGATCGAACTATCGCATTGCAATTTGAGAAGTACTCTTCACGTACGTCACTAAATACAGGCTGGCGTGCCGTATACCTAAAACTAGAATGTCGAAAACTTTGACCAGTAACGATATTTTAAAGAGTACATGGATATATAACTATATTTATTTTAGCAAATATTTCTAATAAATAAATTACCATTATAGTTCAAAGAGTTTCCAATACTAATAATGTGTGTTTGTGTACTCTAAATTAATTGGTGGACACTAATGCTGAGTCTAGAACTCGGATCGTCCTAGCGGGCTTGTGTGTGTTTGGAATGAAGATATTGTGGATCTCGGGTGCTATTCACTTGGTCTGTAGGGTTTTCTGTGAAAGAACTTGTAATTGGAGAAGTACATGATATAATCTGGGCTTCCGGCCCCTTTGGGGAAAAAAACACAATAGTAACAATAGCATTATATATGTTCATACAATATGACAAAATTAAACACTTGGAATAAAAATTGAGAGAAATCAAAACTAACTAAACATAGCACTATGGTTTGTATCTATATTTAAAAAATCAAAGTGCCAAATATTTTACACAGAACAATCTCAAGACTAGCAAATTCCACTTTCTTTAAAGAAAAAAGAAGAGGTAGGGACATATGGGTAGTTTTCTTATATTTTTTTGTGAGGGTATCTAGAGTATGTTTTTTTAAGGGAAAAGCTAATGGATGTTCGAATGTCTCAGACTCTACAGAATTGGCTCATGATTGGTGCTTCTTATTCTCCTCCAGCTTCAGTAAGTCCCCAACTAGCCTCCAATGAGCTGGTTAGGTTTTTGAATTTGGGGCTGGCGTCTCCTCGGGAGGGAGAGGTGGCGCCTTATAAAAGGAATACGGTAAGAGTATGCGGTTGGGGGAAAGCCAAAAGATAAGGTTGGTACAGGCAGGATAGGGTCTTACCCGAGCTTCATGTTCACGGGCCGTCTTTATGAAGCCATGGAGACCCTACCGCGGTGGCATGTGGACAGTGGTGTTCACTTCTGCTACTGTTGTGGCTGTCATTGCACAGCCAAGCTGCACAGTTGATCCGTTGTACAATTTGAGCACGTATGAGTATTTGAAAAAAAATTGACTGCCGGCTAACTGCAGTTGAGCTGCCGTGGCAGTAGCGGGTTCCTGACTGCTGCTGCTGTAGCTAGCTCAACTGAACATGCTGAAGGTCTAATAAGATGAGTTGCTGCAATGATGGAGGAAGACGAGGAAGCACAATCGTTGGATCCTCATCAAAGGAATGAAAACTCGTGCGCTGTTGGACGCTATTTTTTTTTTAAAAAAAAGACCTAGAGTACGGTCATACAAGAACAAACTGCAAAATGCGCAACATTCAGTGTACTGATCAATGGTCACGGGATGTTGTACGCATCTGCGGTTGAGCTCGCATGAAGACAGCGATCGACGACATGCATCTCTGGCATAGAATGGAGGCACACCGCAAGAGCTGCAAGTGGCTGCGGCCTCAGCCGCAGTTGGGAGTCAACGGGCACGCCCGTCCAACTCAGCTAACACTTTGACCGTCATTTGCACGACGCTAGCCAACAAGCACAGCTCCGCAACTACGAAACCCGGCCAAGCTGGCCACGAATCCAACCAAACCGTGGACTCCCTCTGACCGCATCCGGTTTGTTTAAACCCCCCAATACACAATCCCAATTCAGATCACGCACAAATCCAAAATCCAGAGCAACAATACAAAACTGCTGCGCTGACGAACGTAAGAGCAGCCTGCCTGGACGACTCCAAATAATCCAGATCAACGATACAATACTGCAGCAGCAGCCTGTCATCCGAGCAGAACTGAAGTATCAAATCGAGTAATAAACCATAAGGATTAGACCAGTACCAAGCTGCAGAGATATCATACCGGCGAAGAAATAATGAGTACCCCCCGGCATGTGTTGAAAACCGGCGCATAAGAATCCAGCCGAAGTGCCGAGATTTTCAACCCCGGCGTGGAATCTGACCACACCGCCGGCCCGGCTCACCATCTCTCTCTCTGCAGCCAAATTTTTTTTTCATGCTTATACAAGCGTCAACTTGCATCGGCGGTTTTTAAATTAAATTATTTCACACAGCGCATTCAGCAGAGGACTTTGCAGCGCTGTTTCAACTCATTCACTCGAGAGTGGACTTGTGCAAAATTCCGTCTAATAATAATTAGGGGCGACTCCGGCCAATTAATAACACCCCACACTTGCACAGTGGGAGACGACCAGGGGAGCATCGATATTTGGCTTTCTTCCGTTTGAAAAATCAAGCAAATCTTCTTCGTTTTTTTCCTTCTTTTTGAAAAGCCAAAAAAGGGGGCAAATAATCGTGTAGCGTTCGTGTTTGGTCTTCGTAATGTGACAAGATTGGTAGTTCGATTGGTCCGTCGTTTCTTGCCGTGCAGGGGAGTAGCTTGCCTGCATGCACGCACGCACGCAGGCTGGTGACCGGTGAGCGAGGCCGATCGATCTCGCGGCGACCGGTGCTGTGTCGGGGCTAAAATACGAGCAAAAATGTCAAGCCTCGCGCGGTTTCTGTCGGCGCTGTTGCTGCCGTTCGTAGACCGACCATGCTGTACGCTCGGGGTTTGCTTGCATACCTCCGTAGACAACTGCACGGGGTAGCTATCGCGTATAGCTGCACGGGGCAGATTCACACGGCGCGGCAGAGACCGGGAGCGCTGACGCCAGGTGTGCGGATTGGACAGTGTGCCGTGTGCGTGGACAATGGCATGCAGTGACACTGATGGGAGAGGGGGCAACAGATCGCTGTCCCGGTGATCGAGGAAACAGCTATCCTCTGGTGTATACGTGGATCTCTTCATAGCGTCTGTTGGGATCTTTTTTTGCTTATCATTTGACCGAGAGAGGAGGGGGCTGGGAACTCAAAAATGGCGGTGGTTTTGAAATGAACAAGTACCAAACATTTCCGGGAGAAATTCAATTACGACTTTCTTGCAGGTGCATTTTCCAGGGAGCACCAGTTATTGGGCCACCGGTGTTATTACTACTCTCATCCAAATTTGCTCTTCGTGATAAAGAGCCTTTGGAGTAATATTTATGGTTTATTTCGCCTATATTTAACCTTTCAAGGCCTATTGGGGAGCAACTTGTATTTTTCATGTTTCGCTCTTCAACTATTTCATTTTCCTCGTAAGCATCCGTCATTTGGCACTATTGTAGCTTTTGTATAAAAAACACATAAAGTCACGCTAAAAAAACAGATAGTCTATGTGAACAGATAGTCTATGTGAACCAGTAATTTTAGAGAACCTGGAAAGTACCAAAATTTGATACATGAAGTGTCAAAATTTGATGCTTAGCTATAATTATGTGAATAAGTCAATTACTCCGAGGTTATAAATCACTAGGAATATAGTGTGGGTTGCCTTTTTTTTTTATCGAATATGTAAGAGAATTGTGCATCTTTGTATTAAGATAGTAGAATTTTTTCAGTTTGCAATGCGCAACGCCTTGACGTGCGCACTTTGAACCGTATTAGTTATCGTGTGGTTGCCTCTTGGAACATCAAACAAGAACGTTTTTTTGAAACGAGATCAAACAAGAACATGGTTTAAACAGTGCAAATATGTTCTCCTTCCTAAACACAACCTTTTCTTTGTGTGGTGATTTGGGGAGGGTAATTCCATATTTGCCACTTTTTAAGTATCAAAACCCTGCAAATTTGTTATTGGCTATGTCGATTGCACGTTGATCTAGGACCCACATGTAACTGACTCAGCTGAATTGCTGAAGGTAAACCCATTGGTTTATCCCACGTTTTGAACTGGGATTTCCGCTCGCGTTCATAAAAACGGAAGTTAATCTAGGACAATAGGTGTTCCGAGGCTGCGCTGTGCCAACATTCGCGCAGAATTTGGCTTGGTTTTCCATGTGCTCAAATCAAAACCCACCGATCCCCACCTGAGTTGAGCAGCTGATGTGCACCGGGGAGCTGCCCTTTACATGCATCCACACCAGCTGCAGCTGGCTCGTATTTTCTACTCTCGAATCAGTAGCCTTGCTTTTTTCAAGCCAGGTCCACATATCGCGCGGCGAGCGCGTGCCCGGCGAGCTCTCGGCCTCGGTGGTGCGCGTTGCGAGTGCGAGTGCGCTAGCCGGGGCCAGGGGATGGAGCGATCCATGGAGTCAACCAGTCAAACTCCCCTCCCAACCCGTGTACGCGGGCTGATCGATCGATTAATTAGCCGTAAATCCCAGTAATTAAGCGGCCACGCCACCCAATCGGAAATGTCTTAATCCCCCCTGATTAACCCCAGCACCACCTAAACTTTTGCCTTTAAAAGGGAAAGAAATCAAAAGGGATAAACTAATCTCCCTGGTTGCGGCGTGCTCCCCCACATGCCTCTTTCTTTCCCAAGTCCACAACCAGCAGCCTACCTCCCCTCCTCCTGGTCGGCTCCGTCTATATAAGCCCCCGTTCCCCCTCCTCTCCCGCCCACTTCATCATCGCACTCTTCTTCTTCCTTCTCTCCCGCCTTCTCCTCTCGGCAGCAGCTGCCACCTAGCTCTTCAAACTCAAATCCTACTCCCACACACTGGTCCAGCTCGCCTGCGAGCTCGAGCAGCGATATCCTTATTCAGTTGATCGATCCACGATCAGCGCTGAGAGAGAAATCAAGCAGGGGAGTGATCTCGAGAGAGAGAAAGAACCTGATGGACATGGCGCACGAGAGAGACGCGAGCAGCGAGGAGGAGGTGATGGCCGGCGAGCTCCGGCGCGGGCCGTGGACGGTGGAGGAGGACCTCCTGCTGGTCAACTACGTCGCCTCGCACGGCGAGGGCCGCTGGAACTCGCTCGCCCGATCAGCAGGTGGGATACATATACTCCATGCCGGATCAAGTCATGGATCGATTACTTGTCAAAACTTGCATCTCCAATTAGTACAGCAGGCACAATTCATGGGCTCCATCACATCACCCACCGAGCACAACCAGATGCTCGCCTATCGCCTCCTCTCCGCGTTGCCGTACAAGCCTGAGGCTTGACAAAGATGTCACTTTGCATCTACATGCTAATATGGAAACAGATAGCTGCCTAGCTAGCTAGGGGCCTAGCTGCCATCCAGCTAACAAGAACCGCCTACAGTGAGTGAGAAAGGGAGAGAATTTTTAGTGGTTAGCTTCCCGGCCATAGGGATATTTACTTACTCCCTTCCATTACATCATGCATCTTGTCATCACATACACACTCCCGTGTCTCATCTGCATAACAAATTACTACTGGGCAGCAATGGCGTGATGTGACGTGTGGATGATTAATCTTTGTGTGTTCCTGTCATGCAGGGCTGAAGCGCACCGGCAAGAGCTGCCGCCTACGGTGGCTCAACTACCTCCGCCCCGACCTCCGGCGCGGCAACATCACGCCGCAGGAGCAGCTGCTCATCCTCGAGCTGCACTCGCGCTGGGGCAACCGCTGGTCCAAGATCGCGCAGCATCTCCCCGGCCGCACCGACAACGAGATCAAGAACTACTGGCGCACGCGCGTGCAGAAGCACGCCAAGCAGCTCAAGTGCGACGTCAACAGCCAGCAGTTCAAGGACGTCATGCGCTACCTCTGGATGCCCCGCCTCGTCGAGCGCATCCAGGCCGCCGCCGCCGCAGGGGCGCCGCAGCCGCAGACCGGCACCGCGGACACGCCCCTGTCGTCGTCGTGGCAGCACGGCGCCGACGACGGCCTCTACGCGTCGCCCGGCGACGCCTGCTGGCCCGCGGAGTACTACTCAGCCGCCGGCGATCACCAGCTGTTGAACAACCCCGCCGTCCCGGAGCTGTCGAGCACCACGGCCGGGTCGTCGTCTCCGTCCTCGGACTCCGGCGCGGGGGCACAGACATGGCTCGCACCCGTGGGTGAAGCGGAGTGGTTCACCACCGCCTGCGACGCCTCCAGCGCCGCCGTGGCCATGCACGACACCGTCCTGGCCGGTCACCAACAGCAGCAGCAGCCGTGCCTGCTCGGGGAGACGTGGACGTCGTCGGAGCTCCCGGAGCTCGGCGTCGCGGACTTCGAGATCGGCAGCTTCGACGTGGAGAGCATCTGGAGCATGGACGACAACTTGTGGTACACGCAGACGCAGGGCGTGTGAACTGATGAAGCCAGCACGGCGGCGTGGCGCTCCACGGCATCGGCGGTGGACACCTGCGTGTTGGATACGATCAACCCCCGGGGACGCCCAGAGCAGAGCTAGCTGAGAAACGGATTAGAAGAAGGAGAGAGATTATTTGGAGGATTAGAAGACGACGACGCGACGATTAATCTTTGTTCGGCTCAAGATTCAGTTCTTGGACCCCTTGCCTTGCCTCCGGGACTATTCCACTCCAGTTCTACACCGTTTCTTATTAATTTTATTTTCTTGTCTTAATCCCCTAGCGGCTAGGGTATATACGCAAAAAAAAAAGAAAAAGGAAAAAAAGCGTAGCTGTTGTAGTGTAAGTGTCAAGTGTTTGTACGTGGCCCGTCTAATTTTACTCATTCTTTTTGAGTAAATACATAAATATATATGAAACTGAAGTTACTGAACTATCTGAAGATTCTGAAGTGAAAGTTGATGTACTCCTTTCCGAGGCAACGAAGTTACTGGACTGATCCAAGAATTGTACAGCTTCTAGAAGCGGTAACAACAAGCCCACAAAAGCGAACAAAGGTCCCCGACGTCAAGTCCAAGTCGTCTACAAGTACTACTCGAGGGTCCAGCATACGTACGCGCCCCCGCCAAATTCTCGCCGCTAATTGTGATCCTCATGCTGCGCGCCTCTCAGCAGTCTGAGTGGCGATCGATTAATTCCTCCCCTTTTTTTCCTTTCGGTTTCTGTTGCATCGTGGTTGGTTTAGTTATCATCATGATGATTATACCGACGGCGACGGCGACGGCGACTGAGACGATCCATTTGTTTATGCCGACATGCATGGATGTGTGTTTACGCCTGAGATTGTGATCAGGGGCGGAGATCTATCCATCTTCCATCGTCGAGTGAGCCGTCGCGTCAGCGCCAACAGTTGCCGGATCGAGGTGAGCACAGCTGCAGGCCCGCGGCGTTACACATGTTGCTCTCGCAACTCGTCAGGGGTAGTGAGAGACGATGAGCTCGCAGTCGCGGAGCACACTGTCAAGTTAGTATTAGTATTAGCAACTAGCGAAGCAGATTATTAGTGAGCAGAGCAAAAGGCAATGAATTTGAAGTGGATGCCGAGGAGATATGGTTTAAAATCGCAGCACTAACGACCTGTGCACGCGCATGTATGCTCAACGATGCCGAGCGTGTTACTGCTACTGCTGCAGCAATAACAGCAACCAACAACGATGCGAACACGGAACACTTGCATGCAGCTGCGGTGCGGGGCCCCGCTCCGCTCGTCGTTGGGATGATCGAATGATGGATAGGAAAAGCGCACAAGTAAAAAGAGGCGGTGCATGGCCCCCGGGCATTGTATCTTCGGCTTCGATATCTCTTTCAGAGCCAAAGAGAGGGAGAGGGGGCCAGCACCCAGCAGCACCCAGGAGCCAGCCACGTTTTTCTACCTCCCCGGGGCCTATTTTCACACCGTATTTTGATTTTTTCCGTCCTTTTCCGAGGAGAAACAAAAGAAGAAAAATGTCGTAAAGGCGGCGTCGCCTGGGGGAAAAGCGCTCCCCGCGCGATTGTCGTGCCCCGGCCGACCTGAGCCGAGCTCGATCTCCCTCCACTCGCAACTGTCAGCTCAGAGCTCAGTTCTCGTCCACGATTTCCGCCGATATTTTGCCCTGCTCCAGTGCTCCTTGATGCCGTTAAGGAGGCAGCGGAGCAGTACGGTGTCGCGGCAGGGAAGACTCGGTGCTGCGGCGTACTACGTATTTACGCCGGTGCGGTGGATAGATACGGGGACCCGCGCCGCCGCCGCCGCCGCCGCGGCGATGATGGATATAGCAGCTGGCGAGCACGACGACGAGGCGGACGACGCGGCGGTGGGGCGGGCCCTCGCGCGAAGCGAGCCACGTCGGTCACGCACGACGGGCGACGGGTCAAGCAGCCAGCAAGCGCCCGCGGGGGGGCCGAGGCGAGGGAGGACCGAGAAGGCCAACTGGGCAACTGGCCCAGCCGTCGTGTGAACGGGTCAACGGCGCCCCTCGGTGGAGACCTGGAGCGGACTCGCGCAAGACCCTCGTGCCGATATGCATGGCGCCCTTTTCTCGTTGCGCTCTTTCACACCCGGCGCGTGGCGGGGGGGTTTTCCCGGGTTCCTACTGGCCGGGCCGCCCTCGCTTCGTCCGGGTCTCTCGTGGACGCCAACATCGGTCGCCAAGTGCTCCTGTTCCGCTTCCGCCCGGTGGCTGGGATGGCTGCCGCAAGTGGTGCTCGTCGGCTGAACCAGCTGAACTACGCAGCTGTAGCACTTGCACTTGCACTACCTGTGCACTGTGTACTGTACATCTTCTGGTGAGGACTTTTAACGGTGCTTGCTAATGCTTTCAGTGCAAGGAGATTACTGTGACGTATGCACGCACTACGCAGCTGTAGCACTTGCACTTGCACTACGTGTGCCCTGTGTACTGTACATCTTCTGGTGAGGACTTTTGACGGTGCTTGCTAATGCTTTCAGTGCAGGGAGATTACTGTGACGTATGCACGCTTTGTAACATTCGGTTATCTTACCCGCTTGCTTTAATTTGGTCCTTATATTATGCGTCCAACAGGATCGTCTTTAAGACGACTGTTGCGTACTACTAGCTCAACAAGTCTGTCCCCGCCTTGACTCTCTAGCTAATGAACAAGAGTCTGGTTCCCACTTATCGCTGCCACTGCTCGATCAAGTGGCCATGTTAGATCTGCGGTTGATTTCTGCGACAAATTAACTTGATTGTCACAGATGTAAAACAAAATAAAATAAATCAGGGATCAGACCCGTGATCTCTGTTGGTTGCGAGAACGAGCCAGGAGCCACAATTAAGTATCTAACCGAGATCGCGCCACTCAATTGCGTCCACAAACTCTGAAAACTGCTGGCATTAACACTAGCTACCTGATTGGGCGATCAAGTAGTTGGTGGGGTTGCAGAGGTGATTCCTCTGGACTGGGAAGGACGCCTCTGTCAGGGGCAAATGTGCGGTGGCGTGACCTACTGTTGCTCGTCCGACAATATACGGTGCTATAGGCGTTATGGACATCAAATTGGCAGGATTTGCCTTGCGCGCGCTGGCTTTAGCTCCAAAGAACCGACACTGACAGAGCATGGGCAGAGTTAGACATGGCGGTGGAACCTCAGGTCAAAGCACTGTTTGATGCTTCGGTTACAATCCAGATAGGCAATGGGAGAAGAACTTTCTTCTGGAGTGACAATTGGATTGAGGGATCATCGGTGGCTCAATTAGCCACAACTCTGTATGAGGCGGTACCACGAAGGACGAGGCGTCAGCAAACAGTCGAGTAGGGCCTGTTGAATCGACGCTGGATACGGGC
Source organism: Setaria italica (assembly GCF_000263155.2). NCBI lineage: Eukaryota > Viridiplantae > Streptophyta > Magnoliopsida > Poales > Poaceae > Setaria > Setaria italica. Next base: position 48,084,511 of record NC_028458.1, read on the forward strand.
AATTCAGGGATCCCTATCCGTCCAAGCAATAGTTGAATGGCTATGGGAGCGGATTTCTGATCAACACTTAACAGATGAAGAGGATGTCTTCATTTGGAAATGGACTGCTAACGGGCAATTCTCATCAAAATCGGCCTATGAGGCTTTACACCAGGGAAGTGTCCGGTTTCAAGGAGAGACGTATCTGGAAATCATGGGCTCCTCCAAAGGTAAAATTCTTCATTTGGCTGGCTTCAAGGTGGCGGTTATGGACGGCGGACAGGCGTCATCGTCACGGCCTCGATGCAACGGATGAATGTTGGTTTTGCGATCAGGAGAGGGAGACAGCTGACCACATTCTGGTAAACTGTTACTTTGCGAAAGAAATCTGGTGGGGAGTCCTCAACTCCTGCCGCTGTGTCTGTTCCTTTCCAAGAGCCATGCATCTGCAGGAATGGTGGGACTTCCTGCGTCATTGACAACAGTAGAATAGGAAAAGAGGATTCGATCCCTTGTTCATGCTCACAACCTGGCACATATAGAAAGAGAGAAACACAAGGTTGTTCAGAGGTGAAAGCAGGACAACAAACCAGGTTGTTGGGGTGGTGCTGCAGGAAGCGGCACTATGGGAGCCTCTCGCATTGGTAGTCTATACGCGAGTAATCATCATAACTGCTTGCGCCCTTTCTTGTTTCGGTTGTCATATGGTTTTATGTAATAATGTCTTTTAGAGCTCTAATTTCTGGCGTTTGCATTCCGTGCAACGTGTTGTAACCCATGCTTGTAACATAAACCCTCTTCTACTTAATACAAAGATGCGCAGAGCTTTTGCGTATTCAAGAAAAACCTTGGCTAGTACTATGGGATTGGATAAAAAACTGCATTAGCAAACAACTAATGATAGGTTCGCTTCAGGAGTAGTAACTGAAAGTCCCCTCTTCGTTCCTGAACGCAGGATTTTGATTGGCTTATGGTGGCATCAGTGGTAAATGCACTTTGGTCACTAGGCAACCTACTGTGATGTGAATGGTAATGACATCAGAAAGCAGAAAAAGCGCATGCATGCACCAGATATTAATCCGCGCTACCGGATTAATTAAAAAGATCGATCAAATTTTCAGCCGTTCCAATCATGCGAAGCACTAAACAAAGAACGCGCATGATATTATCTGTCTAATCGCTATCAACTCGGCGCCAAATATTTTTACGAGATCGAATCCGCTGCTGCTGGCTAATTAAACTGAGACCGCGCCGGGCCTAGCTCTCTACTAGTAGCTGGCCGGCCGGTATGTGTGTGTTGTGTGTGTGAACCTCCGTGTCAAATAGGGCTAGTGTTTCCGCACCATACATTTCGCCATCATCTAGATCTGATCTCTCCCATTCAGGCCCTGGGTTTCTAGCCGGTTTCATAGCGTCACGGCCGGCTGGCTGGCTCAGGGCCGGGCGTGGCCATCGCTCCACCAGCAGAAAAGCGAAGGCACTGCCGGCCGGCTTGTCAACGAAAAGAGGTCTTCCTCTCCCCGCTCAAACTGAAAGACTTGCGGAAAGCGCAGGAGAAAAGTCCAAGGCTTGTCCGCAGCGGATCGATCGGTGCCGATGCAAGTCGCTGTGAGGTTGTGAAATCGACAATTCATGGGAGCAAGTTGCGGGTCGCGGATCTCTCCTGATCACGAATTTTCTCTCGGCCCTGCGGCACGCGAGCGATCGCGATCCGAGGTCAAACCGACACGTTGGACTCGGGTCTTATACAAACTTACCTTAAACTCGCCTTATGGGTGTATTATCCACTATCCAGATATGTTCGTGGGTGGCACGAAATTCTTATTGGTGACAGGTTACATACTTATGGATATTTTTTCTTAAAAAAAAGGCACTATCGGATAAGCTAAATATATAGTGGTGTGAAACGGATATTTGCACATTATTGAGAACCAGCCCCCGCGTCGCTCTCCTCCCAGGGGCGACACGAGCTCTCCTCCTAGGGGCGACACGAGCGGCACCCAACTCGCCGCCGCCGCCGCCCCTCCCCATCTTCGTCCACGCCTCGCCGCCGCCTGAGCGCGACTTCGGGAGCCCGCGTCCCTGCTAGGAAGGTGGCGGGGTCATTTCTCCACGTTAGGTCTTGGCCAGCTTGGATCTGGGAGCCGAAGGTCCGAGATGGTGCGCGAGCGCAGAGGGGCGACGGCCTGGCGGCGGATGCGAACGGCGACGCGAGGAACTAGGGCCGGCAGTTCACGGGCGTGGTCGGGGCCGTGCCCGCCCCGGTCAACGACACGGCGGCGCCGGGCATGGAGCCGCCGCCGGTGCCCTGGGACAGCAGATTCGGGGTCTGGTGGACCGGATCCAGCGCCCCTAGGGCTAGATCCGTGCGGTGCTGCTGCCGGCGGTGCTGGCTATAGGCCGCACGCGTGGGGGGCTCGGCGAGGAAGGTGGCGCTCCGGCCCGTGGGGGGCTCGGCGAGGAAGGTGGCGCTCCGGCGGCTCCACGGCGGAAACGTGTCTGCGGCGGCCGCTGCGTATGCCCACGCGAAGCGGCGACGACGGGCTCGCGCAGGGTGGCCGCAAAGGTGGACGGGCAGAGGGCCGGTGCTAGCGGTTGTGAGGTGGCTTGGGGCGGGTCGTGGAGGCCAAGTGGCGGCGCCCGGCGCGGTGCCAAGGCCGCACGACGATGGCCCACGGTGAGGCAAGGAGGCCACGCCGGTAGTGGCGGGGCGTTTCGCCGCGGTGTGAGGAGGTCACGCGGCGGCGGCGGCGCACGCGGTGGAGAGATAGCGTGGCAGTGGCCGCGGGCGAGGAGACGCGTGTGATGGTCAGGGCGACAGTGGCCGAGTGCGAGGAACGGAGGCCGAGTGGGGGCGCATCTGGGCGGCGAGCGCAGCAGAGGTGGAGGTACGATGATGTGGCGCGTGGAGGCGCGACGGTGGCGCCACCCCAGATGGGCTACCATGGCTGTGGTTCTAGAGTGCCAAGCCGTGAGTGTGCAGCGAGGGGCTGGGATGCTCCGGGCGAAAACACTGTCCAGATTCTGGACGAGCGACGGCGGCGCCATTAGCGTCGTGCTCTTCTTGGAGGCGTCGTCTCTAGGGACCCAATGCGGTTTGTGGCATTGCTGGCCCATTGGTCATGGGCGGCCGCATCCAGTGGCGGCAATTACGCCGCGTGGCAAGCTGGACGGGTGTTGCCGAGCCTACATGGAGGCGATCACAGTTATGGTGGTGGCCAGGAGTTGTCGCATGGTTGTCGAATTTGGCTACTTGCAGCGGACCGCGGCGGCTGGCGTTACTTGGCAACAATCATTGCGTCGTGGGACTATGTCGGAGGACGGCGTTGCGGCAACGGCATCGTGAGACGACTAGGCTTGCAGCGGATCACGGCGGGTGGCTCGGCTTGGCTGGGCTATCCAGTGCGCTACATCGTTGAAAGACGGCACAAACGACTTCTCTGGCTTGCTGACACGGCGGCGGAGGCTATGTGAATGGGTGAAGCAACGAGGTGAAGTCGACCTGCGACGGCGGCTTGGCTGATCGATGGAAATCTTGGGGAGCGGGGCAACATTGCTCACCACTCTGACGGCGATAAAAGAAACAGATCTGTGACGTGGAGTGCTGTGGCGGGCGTAGCGAGTCCCCCGCGCATGGTGTTTCTTCGAGGCGACGAGAGTGAGGTGGAGTCCAATGGTGGATGTGGCGAGGCTCCCGTGCGTTGTGTTATCGTGGTGGCGACTACAAGGCAGCGTGCAAGAAGTCCAGATTTCATCAGGTGGAGTGTGGTGTTGCAGCGGCACTACGGCGGAGGGTCCCGCATGGCGGTGGACTTCTCAATGCGGTGCATGTCAACGCAGGTCACACCTCGAGGTTTTAGCGACTACATGAGTGAGGATGTTGGTGGGTGCCGCGGTAAGGCTTCGATTCTGCTGCCGTTGTTGGGCGGAGTAATATCCGCTTGAGAAGTGTTGAGTTCGGTGCGTGTTGATGTTCCAATCCAACTAACCGATGTGTTGTTTAGTTGAGTTGAGTGCGATGGCGTGGTGTGGCATGTGTCGATGACCCAATCTAACCTGCCGGTATTTGTATTATTTTTTTCCTTTGTTGTTTTCGTACAATCTGAATTTAATTTATTTATTTTTAATATAATCGGCGGCTATCTCGTAAAAAAAATATATAGTGGTGTTCAGTCTTCACTACGTACGTAGTATTTCCCATGTGGTTGGTATGCTCTATACTTTCAGTGATCATACTGCAGATATCACTTCATCTTTTTAACTTTCTTCTAAATTTCTCAAAGAAGACAGAAGATGGTACTGAAATGTGTTTTACTAGTAAGACAGAAATACAGTGCACTAATCACGCTAATCAATGGTCGTAATGATAAGTATACCAGCAAGTACATACTATATAGACCTACTAGTTAATTGAGGCAGTTCAGCAAAATTCAGGGGCCTGTGGACTAAGATCAGGATGAGCTCGCAGACATGGGTGACACGCGCGGCAGTCAGTACGTACAGGTTTCCTCTCTATCGACACGGTCAATTGTACATACGCTGCGTACCGCACATGCATGCCATGTGACGGACCACTGCATTCTTCGTGATCCACTGATCCCCCTCGCGCATTGTGTCGTATCCGCAACTCGTCTGCTCCCCGTGATCAAAGCTGCCGACTCCAGCGGCACCCGCACATTTCGAAGGCAGCTTCGAAGCAGCTTCCCGGGCCACGAGCTGAGATATCTCGGTTCGGCTGGGTTCCATAAGCACTGTGTGGCGCTTGAAGTCACGGGCTTGACAAGCTCAGCCACTAGCTTTCCCAGTCTCAGCTCGTCCCACCAGTTTCTTCCCCGCTTTCCACCGCGATTTGCAATTCAGGCGCCGCGCACAGTCGCCGCGAACGAACCAACCATGCAGATCCTACCTGCCTCATCCACATCCAGTCATCCTGCATTGCATGCTTGCTTTAGTTTTTGGCACCGAGATACACATGTGCTCGCGATCGAGGACGACTAGCTTAGCTTCGGCAGTTGGCACCGGGCATTAGCGGCGGCGACCCTTGCGAAGCTTGCGTGATGCATCGTCAGTCGAAGGCCGCTGGCAACTTGCCGCGCGCCCGGGCTTCGGTCAGCGGATCGACGACCCCTGCCACTCGAGTATACAAGTATCCCAGCCTCCAAGGCACGCCCAAGATCATGCATGTGTGCCACTATGCCCTTGTTTACTTCCCACAAAACTCCCAACTTTGACACTATGCAAAAAGAAGATTCCCCATCACATCAAACTTGCGGTACATGCATGGAGTACTAAATGTAGATGAAATCAAAAACTAATTGCACAGTTTTGTTGTACTTTGCGAGACGAATCTTTTGAGCCTAATTAGTCAATATTTGGACAATAATTCACAAATACAAACGAAACGCTACAGTGTCGCATTTATGGCAAAATGCTAATTTGGCACCTCCCAACTTGGGAAGTAAACAAGGACTATGATGAAAATTGAAAATGCATTGCAGATGCTGCTTTTGCTGTATTAGCGGTGATCGTAGAAAGTTACCGTACCATCAAGGTGATCTTGCATGTCACTCTTTTTTCTGCTTTTGAGCGAGCATTTGTACATCACTTCACTTTAAAGACATGTTTGTTTGAACTGCAAATTTTGAGATTTTTTGAGAAGTTGATGCTGTTTTTTTTTCATGAAAAGTCAACATTAATTTTTAGAAGATGTGTTTAGTTTTCTAAGATAAAAAATCTACGAAAAATTTATAAATTGAGTTTTCCAGATTACCATACAAACTCAACTCTTTCGAGCTTCCAGATTTTCAGAAACCGCACAAAATATTCATAGCTTTTCACGCTGAGGAGTGGGAACTGGAAAGTGACGGTAGAAAGTCGCCGCCGCCGCGGGTTATGGAGTCACAAGCAAGGGTCACTCACAAGTGATTTCTGCCCAAGACAGCCCAGTAGCGGCCTAGCGGTGTGTTGAAACTCGAGAGTTTGGATGGGTTGGGCCTGGCAAAAAGGCGTTACGGATTAATTTGTTTTACTCCATCGCGCGTGCTTTGAAGGCCCCGCCCACAGCAGCCTAGGAACGGTGGGCTGTGGGCAGTGCTGCAGTACCACCACAGTTGTCACAAGGAATCCTTGTCACAAACCCTGCATAATAGGCCCACCTACCTTATCTGAGCCTGTTAGTGCAGTACATATAGACACACTCACAGTACTGATTTTTTTCTTCTTATCTTTTTGCTGAAGTCTTGCCGTTCTGAGTAAACAACCCCTGGACACGCAATTTGTGACTTGTAAGACAGGAGAGTGTGGACAATTACAATCAAGGCCTGCGTTTGCCATGACAAAGAGAGGTGGAAACTTCGACTAGCTGTGTAGGTGTAGCGAAGGGACGCCGAGAATAGCGTAAGCTACAGGCACTTTTATTTTTTAACACCAGCTATGCACTCTCTGGTCGGCAATTCCAACGCGAATTCCCTTCTCCTTCCCAAACGGGCAAAAAAATCTCCTCCACGTGAATCACCCGCCACATCTCCCCTCGGCCTTTCCAAAGGTAATTTACCGCCACGAACGTGGCACGCTCTGCGCCATACGATGCCGCAGCAGTCTATATTTTGCACTTTCCCAAACCAAAAACTACCTTATCTGTCGTTAACGAGTTAATCCCCTTCCAACTGCTGTTACTAATTTCTACTACGGCTTTGAGCCCGCGATCGAATCGAGCCGGCCTCAATTAATCAATTTCCTTCCCGTCCCTTCCTTCTTCGTCCCAAAATTCTCCAATCCCGAACCCGATCGCAGCGGAAACCAACCTTTCTTCCTCCGCAATCCGAAACCGGACGGGCGCCGACGCCGGCTCCAATGGCGGCCGCCGCCATCTCCCACCTCCGCCGCGGCGCGCAGCGCCACGCGCTGCTATGCCTCTCGCTCCCGCGCCGCCGCTTCTCCTCCACCGCGGCCTCCCCGCTCGCGGCGGCCGCGCGCCGCCTCCTCTCCACGACGGTGGACGCCGGCGCGTCCTCGTCGGGGGAGCACTACAAGCCGCCGCCCTTCGAACCCTTCCGTGCCGCCACCCTGACGCCCTCGGCGCCGCCGCTGGAGTCGCCCCCGATCGAGGATGAGCCCCCGAGCAGCCCGCCGCCGCCGGAGGAGGCCGCCGCGTCCGAGGCGGCGCACGAGCAGGCGACGCTGGCGTGCCAGGAGGTGGAACTCGAGGGACTCAAGGCGGGGGTGGAGGCGGTGAAGAGCAGGGAGGAGTCGCCGGAGGAGAAGGAGGCGTGGTGGCTGCTCGGACGCGCGGTCGTCAACTACTGCGGCAGTGCCGTGGGGACGGTGGCCGCGAACGACCCGTCCACCAGCCAGATGCTCAATTACGACCAGGTGTTCATCAGGGACTTCGTGCCATCGGCCATCGCCTTCCTCCTGAAGGGTGAGAGCGATATTGTGAAGAACTTCCTGCTCCACACCTTGCAGCTCCAGGTGAGTCATGCGAAACCTGAATGATCTGGCTGGAATAATGGGTGGTACTTCATTCCTGGTGTAGTGGTATGCTGTCCATGTTTAAACCAAAATGTAGTTGAGGTGAAGTTATTGGTGTCCAATTGTCCAGGATTATTTGCTAGAATAACCAAAATAGTCTGAAACTTTCAGTCTCTGGAGAACAATCATTCATTTTAGTCCTACAGTCTCTTGGATTTAGACCCTCTACCTTCAAATTGAATAGTTGAAGACACCGGAGTATTTGGACTTGTGTGATTGAGTAGGTGAAAAGTTTCCAGAGCAATTCCCACCTTGGTCTAGTCCCACAATATTGTAAAATGCTGAAATACTGTTTCAGTTGAAAGATGGCATGAATTCCTCGTTGTGGCCTTTCCAGTGGCTGCCAAGAGGTTTCAAATGCTGAGTCTAGATTACTGAAAATACAGTGTGCCTTCAATTGATCTTATTGTATTTGCTCAGACCTCAGAACTCTGTTAGTAGGATTGCTGCACACTCGTTCACTTTAGATCCTTACAATTTTTAGGGATTTGAATGTCTTAATACTTTTGGCATTTTCTACTAATGCGTGTGTATGTGTTTTACCAAGCTGAAGTAAGGGCACTTTCTATGACAAAATCCATTCGATTCATAACATATGCCTCCAGTATATGATCTTATATTGTTACAGTTGCTTCAATATCATTTTTTTCCTCTAAACTTAGTTTGACAGCTGTTCATGATTCTTTCGGACTAAGCTAATTTGAGCTAACTATTTTGGTTTTCTCTGTATCTTTTTTTTATGTTTTTTGGCATTGAATTATTAAGGTTACCCTGTGTCACTATTCTTGCCCTTGTGCTCAGGTGTGAGGTTTGTGTGAACAGTTGAACTAATTTATAACACAGAGTTTTTAGTGATATTACAAAAAAGCTGGACCGCTTTGGGCCTTTTGCATCAGTTATGAACTTTAAGTTTGTATTCATATGTAGTGCATAGGAAAACATCACAGGGCTAACTGCAAAATATGATGTTTTCAGAGTAGCCCACATTGTGAACCATAGAAGCAGTCTTATGTCGGTATCACCTGCCATAAGTGGTACTACTTAGAAAGATTGTATATCAGTTTACCATTAAGTGATGGTCATCTTTGAGGTTTCTGTTTCATTCCATTAGCTAAGTTATTTCCTCCATTGCAAAACCAACATTATCATATGAATATTGATGCCTGTTGATTATTTGGAATTGATAGAAGATGTAATCACGCAATAATGGATCGTATTCGACTGAGGACTCAGGTTACAATATATAGGACCCGATCAAGGCTATCTCAACCACCTGGACTTATAGAAACAAAATCACGGGGGAGATGCTGATCGGGGCCACGCATGTGGCCGCGCCAACCAGGCTATTGCTGTGACGCAGGGGCAAGCCAGGCTACAGCCGTGGCGCCCAAGATAGGAGAGAGAAGGGACTTGCTAACAAGAATTATGCATGGATGCCAGGAAGAATAGTTAGTGTTCAAGGAAAGATATTAGAGAAAAAGGCGGAATCTCCCTGATATAGTTGTATCACATGGTATGCCTGATGCTTCAGGGACTTGAATTGTGTTGAAAGCAGTTTAGTAGTACTATATGTACTTGGTTTTAACTAAGATTACTGATAATTGAGATGTGTAGTAGCCGCTATGTTCTCTATGGGATATACAATAAATGTTTTCTCATCAAAAGAAGTCTTTCATCATTCTGGCACTTCATCCTCCCAAGTGTGCATGGGATGAGAGTACAACTGTACCTGCAAAAAAAAAAAATCAAAACCCTGTAAAATAGTGCTATATATAAACAAGAAACACAGAGATATATGCAATTCCTTTGCTTGATCAACTGAGCAGTCTGATAGCTCATCAACCCAATTCTGATCCATTGATCCCTCATACCATTTACCTCACCCAACCCACCAATGGAGCAACATATCCAGCCTTGTGATGCCATGTCCCCATCAATTTGTTGAGTACTTGAGTCTTTGCATTAGCTGCATCCTGTGAAATGGTGTTGGGGTTGACGATGTCATCAAATTGTCTAGTATAGTATTATCTTATGATGTCTACAAGACTATTACATTGTCTACTAGATGCCTGGTTCGACTGGGTGACTTTGTATTCATGATGCTCATTGCTTGGATAAACACATTTCCTCCCAATTCATATGGATTGGAGTGGAAAAATAAACTAAATTTCCACCTCAATCCCTCCCAATACGTATGGATTGGAGGGCATTAGTATGTATCCAAACAAGGCCTTAATTTTGTACAATATCGATTCCCAAATAATAGTCATTTTTATCCTAATCCCATTTCACAAAAATACTTGGTACTTTATGATTCCCAATGCAAACCTGCTGACTGAGCCATCTATATATCTTTTTACCTTTTTATGTGTGCTTCAGATATTATCGAGTGGTATTTTGGTCAAATTTTTATCTAAAATATGTTTAATTATGCACGTTTTTTCAGAACTGTCTATTGTTTGAAAATGAAGGGGTAACTTGAATTTTTCTGCTGGAATGTTTAACTTGACCCATACAAAAATCCTAGCTTCACTGATCCTCCAGAGTTGGGGTACTTTTCTGGTTGTTTATTGGGTAGCTTCAGATGCTGCATTTAACAAGTTAGCATTTAACATACTGCTAGCTTATGGATGTTTTAGCTCACTCTGAATATCTAGTTAGTATTTGGAAGGAAATGTAATGGTTTGCTTTCCCCCCGTATCTATCAGAGTTGGGAGAAGACCGTGGATTGCTATAGCCCTGGTCAGGGATTGATGCCTGCTAGTTTCAAAGTTAGATCTGTGCCTTTAGATGGAAACAGTGAAGCATTTGAGGAGATTCTTGACCCTGATTTTGGCGAATCAGCCATTGGACGTGTAGCGCCAGTTGACTCTGGTGAGTATTTCTACGGAGTCCATTATAGTCCTGAAGATTAGTTTTTGTTCATTTTTTAAAAATATCGAACTCTCTGTTTCTAAGGTCTTTGGTGGATAATACTGTTGAGGGCATATGGCAAAATTACTGGAGATTACGCTCTGCAAGAAAGGGTTGATGTGCAAACAGGCATCAGGCTAATACTGAATTTGTGCTTGTCTGATGGATTTGACATGTTTCCGACATTGCTAGTAACAGATGGATCATGTATGATTGATCGGCGGATGGGAATCCATGGGCATCCTCTTGAGATCCAGGCAAGCTGGTTGATCCTTGTTCTTAATGTTCTCAATTATGTTAGGTAGCTTTGTATAATGTTGTGGTCGGCCTGGCTCTAAGGACAAATCAATGCTCTCTAGTCATGAAGCTGTTCGTCAATTGATGTCTAAGTTACCATATGTTTAAGTAGTTTTGCATGATGATGTTGTTCAGGCCTAGATTTTTTTTTTGTTATCTAGTCCCAGTTTGATTTCGCTGACTGGTGTTTGAATTACCATAATTTTTAGGTAGCCAATATGACTTTGTTGATTGGTGTTTGAATTACCATAATTTTACGTAGTCAATTTGACTTCGTTCACTGTTATTTGCTATCCAGTCCCTATTCAGACCTTGAAGTTTCTTTGAAGTTTGCATATATGGAACTTCATACTAGATAAAATCAGTATATATGAAACAGAATTGTCATCAGGAATCTTACGGCTTCTATTTCACAGGCTCTATTCTATTCTGCTTTGCGCTGTGCTCGAGAAATGATCAGTGTAAATGATGGATCAAAGAACTTGATCCGTGCTATTAACAATAGGCTCAGTGCTCTGTCATTTCACATCAGAGAGTATTATTGGGTCGATATGAAGAAGATAAACGAGATTTATCGTTACAAGACTGAGGAGTACTCCCATGATGCTATCAACAAGTTCAACATCTACCCAGAGCAGATTCCTTCTTGGCTTGCAGACTGGATTCCTGTGAAAGGTGGTTACCTTATAGGCAATCTGCAGCCAGCTCACATGGATTTTAGGTTTTTCTCTCTCGGGAATCTCTGGTCGATTGTCTCATCTCTTGCTACCCAAAGGCAAGCAGAGGGTATTCTGAATCTCATTGAAGCCAAATGGGATGACATAGTGGCCAATATGCCTCTCAAAATATGCTACCCTGCACTAGAGTATGAGGAATGGCGTATCATCACCGGCAGTGATCCCAAAAACACGTGAGCAACTGAACTTTTTCTAGCCTTTTAGTTTTCTTCTGTATAATAGGTAATTGGGCTCATAAAATTCAAATGAAATAAAATTTGGTGAAGTAGCACCTCCTTTTCTCTCTTAAACCAATAGCAAACTTTACTCTTTTGGCCCTGCAATACGGAACCTTCACCAAAAGCATGGTCCTGAAGCGATAACCAAGTTGCATTGCATTGCCTTTATTTGCAGGCCCTGGTCATATCATAATGGTGGATCTTGGCCTACATTGTTATGGCAGGTTAGCTATGTCCCGTTTTTTGGAACTTATCATGCCCTATCTTTGATGCTTCCTTAAGTTTTCTTAGATTGATTTTTAATAATTTGTTTTCGCTGTTCAGTTCACCCTAGCCTGTATCAAGATGGGTAGGCGTGACTTAGCACGGAGGGCAGTTGAAGTGGCAGAAAAGAGGCTCTCAGATGACAAGTGGCCAGAGTATTACGACACCAGGACAGGAAGGTTTATTGGGAAACAATCACGGCTATATCAGACTTGGACCATTGCTGGATATCTTAGCTCTAAGATGTTATTGGACTGTCCCGAGATGGCATCCATACTAATATGTGATGAAGACTTCGAGCTGCTGGAAGGTTGTGCTTGCAGCCTGAACAAGAGTGCCCGCATCAAATGCTCACGTCGTGCTGCCAAGTCACAGGTCCTTGTGTAGTTCCATGGCTGTTCTGGACCCCAAGAACTGCACCGCTCCTTCAACTTTGAGGAATTGTTTGTCACTGAAGCTCCCACTAGTTAGTAGTTACTTCAGCAAGATAACCACTGAACACCTATGCCGGTTATTTTGGCGAGTTTGTGGTTGATCCATTCATACAAGAGTATACATTGCTGTGTGTACTTTTACTTAATCAATCTCATGTATTCTGCCATTCAACCCAAGTTGATTGGTAGTTTGTTGTAAGCAGACAACATGTAAATATCACCAGCTGTCACAAATGTACCATGAGAAATACACAGATTTCTCTAAAATTCATGTCACATCGAATATTCGGATGTTAATTAAGAGGATTAAATATGAGCTAATTATAAAACTAATTACATATATAGAGGCTAATTCACGAGACGAATCTATTAAGCCTAATTAATCCATCATTAGCACACATTTACTGTAGCATCATATTGTCAAATCATGGACTACTTAGGCTTAATAAATTTGTCTCACAAATTAGTCTCCATCTGTGCAATTGGTTTATAATTAGTCTATATTTAATACTTCTAATTAGTATCGAATGTTAGTATCTAAACATTCGATGTGACAGGAATTTCAGGAGGTGCTAAAGAAACAAACACTCCCTAATTCTTGGTCTTGTCTCCCGACGTTGCTGGTCGTTTTTATTTCAGGATCAGTTCAGAGGACTGAACCTGGTCTGGGCACGTGATAGAGTGCAAGACATGCTCTGTGGACGACTGTTCAGCAAGGTCTAGCAGCAAACAGTGATCACGACTCATGAGGTTTTCCTTCAGGGTCAGCTCATATGTGCTTCCTGTGCCGCTGAGCGGTCAAGATTTGAAACTGACTTTTACACTGATGCACCCTCTTCAACACCCTGCTGATTGCTCCATGCATGCAGCCTCTGGCGCCTGTAAGAACAGGTGAAATTTCATATCTGCAGTACTTCTAATTTCTGCTGTGACTTGTTATGTGTCTGAACGTAATGGGTTTGAATTTCTGATCTGATGCACATATATACAGAGCATTTAACTTCTGGGAGAACTGACTTGACGATGGTGACCACTGTGTCTGCCTGGCCAAGTTTTAATGCGCTTCAGTTGCACAGTTTTACTTATGGTGTACTCCCTCCATTTATCTTGATAAGCGCACGCGCTTAAACTTTGCTATCTTTGATCTTTATTTTTATGATGTAAACTTGAAATAGTTGGAAAATAGTTGGATTTGTAATCAAATATACTCTCCAATGATTATAAATTTATAACCATAAAAAAAATAATATAAAAGAAATTAATGGTCACAGATAATTTGGGAGACCGTGCCATGTTATAATCGGCCTGTTCGCTTCAGCTTATTCAACCGGCTTATCAGCCACCAAACAGTGTTTTTCTCTCACAACAAATCAGCCGTTTCAGCCTTTCAGCCGGCTTATAAGCTGAAATAAACGGAGGGAGTAGGTGTTTTGTTACTGTTTGTTGATCAGAAGTTCAGGACACAATCATGTGCCTTTTGCCTACTAGCGATAGGGTTTTCACTGCCCCGTCTTTCAACATACAGTGGGCGGGACAGGTGCGTGCTACCCTGCTTCTCTAGCCTGCAGCTTCGCGTCTTGTAAACATCACCAGTAGGAGGCACCGAGGCAGGCCACAGGCCGAGGCCGTCCCCTGGAACTGCGAGGTCTCCTACGCAGCACGAATGGGATCCAGGAGAGATCTTTGGCTTGACGAGTGGTGTTTTTGATTGAATGGCAGCAGCTCTAGGAACTGCAATATTTATGGTGCAATTATTATTATTATAAGCTGCCCATTTATGGTCATTTCATGATGTGTTACTGCCCTGTCCTGCAGACTTCAGGTAAATCCGGTGGCCCAGAGCAGATGAGCTTTCAAGAAAATCTGATGGACATCAGAGTTCTCCCTGAACAAATACAATATACAGTTCAAATTCCTTAGAAAGCTTACACTTGGGCTGGTAAAATGAAATTCTGCTGGCTGCCAATCTGCCATTGCTGGAGAAATGGCGAGGCACACAACACAAAGCTAGTGTATCAGCTACAAATCAGAATGAAAATTCTACAGGAACGACTTGCAACTAGCAACAGCTATTATGTTCATTCAGAGGCTGGCTTGTACAAGCTAAATCCTTTTTTTCTATCAATAGAGTTACTAGTAGATATTTCTTCTAGTGCTATATATACTGAGGGGTTTTTTTTTTTGCGAGGATATACTGAAGCTGAAAGAAAGAAACTTCTGGTCTCAGGATGCGTCAAAGTTGCCTGCTTGAAAATGACAGACTCTGGGGTGTTTGGGAGGCATGTGCTAAATTTTAGCACATGTCACATCGGATATTTAGACACTAATTAGGAGTATTAAACATAGCCTAATTACAAAACTAATTGCACAACCCCTAGGCTAAATCGCGAGACGAATCTATTAAGCCTAATTAGTCCATGATTTGACAATGTGGTGCTACAGTAACCATTCGCTAACGATGAATTAATTAGGGTTTAATCCATTCGTCTCGCAATTTAAGCCAAGAGGTTGTGCAATTACTATTGTAATTAGACTATGTTTAATACTCTTAATTAGTGTCCTAAACATCCGATGTGACAGGTGCTAAAATTTAGCACCTGCTATCCAAACACCCCCAGAATCAGTCAGGTACATAATCAGTCTTGAAATGACTTGCACATTTCAAATTCCTTTGGATTCTTGTACTCCAGTCGAAGCAATTCATGCTGTGCACCTACCTTATTGATTTCTACTGACAAGAGAAAGGCTACCACTCCTACCCATCCTCTGAAATAGCCGGTGTGGCAAGAAAAAGTTTCTCTTTTCAAGGAAGATGCAAAGAGATATGGAGCTATTAACTCGAGCCGCTCGAACGCATGCATGCGCGCATTTAGATTTCGACTAGTCGGGTTGCTGCAGCAGTAACACGCAGCACAGCCTTTGCATGCTTCATCAATGCCCTGTGCTGTTCTGAGCTGAGGCGCCCTGTTGGGCAAAGGTAATGCCATTGCTATTTCTCTTTGCTTGTTGCTGCTTCTGTTCTCGCCACTGTTTCTGGACATGGCATGGATTCCTTCCTTCCTGCCCATCTATTGCTTGTGCACAGGGGCCGTTTCGCTTCACTATTTGGAATTGAATCCATTTTGTCCACTCACCACTAACTTCTGAGCTGAAAAAGACTGCCCGAGTCTTTGCAACTTTGCAAGCATGCCTGCATGCCAGCCGTGAGACGGTGGTGAGGCACCATGCAGTTGCTGCTGCATCTTAAAATGCTGCATACTGTAGAGATGGGGGGCATTGACCATTGAAGGACAAAACTATACCCCCTGTGCGAAAGTGTGAAGCAGTTGTCCAATTGTGACCGGGCATATATAGGGGGATATTGTTTTTGTTTTCTCTTTTACTCTGGAGGGGACAGATGGAGGTGGTGGGCGCCTCATAAATGTCCATCCCAAAAGCGTTGTGAATGGTAGAATTGTACAGGGGAAATACAAAGAGTAGAGAGTTTCTTGGGTGTCACATCGTTATCTCACTCTTAGAGGTGTTTGGATCTTTAGTCGAGACTAAAATTCATGTCCATCGAATGTTTGGAGACTAATTAGGAAAACTAAATATGATCTAATTATAAAATTAATTACACAGATGGAGGCTAATTCACGAGACGAATCTATTAAACCTAATTAATCCATCATTAGCACATATTTACTGTAGCATCACATTGTCAAATTATGAATTAATTAGGCTTAATAGATTCGTCTCACAAATTAGTCTCCATCTGTGCAATTGGTTTTGTAATTAGTCTATGTTTAATACTCCTAATTAGTATCTAAACATTCGATGTGATAGGAATTTTAGGAGTGATTAAAGAAACAAACACCCCCTTAAAAGTGTTAAAAGTGTTGCTCCATCAATCCATCTGATCTTCTTATCCTTTCGTGGTAGAGCGTATCATTCTAAGGGCTCGTTAGGTGCCGCTCCATCCGGCTCCAGCTCCTGCACTGTGCGAGGAGTTGGAGCTGGTGGAGCTAAAATTTGTGGCTCCACCGGCTCCTTGCCGATCTGTGAGGGGGCGGAGGAGGAGAGAAAAAACTAGCTCCCGTGAACAGTGTAGCTATAGTATGTGAACAGTGATGTGTCAGGTGGAGCCGGAGCCGGTGGGAGCTCTATCAAACTAACCCTGAAACCATGTCCATACCTCATAATGTTTGTTCTCTCATTTTTCCTTTATTTGAAATATACATCCATACTTGAGGCGGAGTTTGCAATGCCCTCACAGACAAGACATTTGCATAGGTTGAATTTGTATTCAGGCCTTAACAATTCCTGAAGCAAACCCAATTGTCTAAAGACTAGTGATTTTGATGAACGTGGGGAGCATTCTATCCTAGTAGTTTCTTCACATGGTGACTATGAAAAACCTCTTTTGCACCTCGACAATAGCATGTGTGTCCACACTCGATCTGGTGCGCCGCTAGTTATGCATCAATGGAGCCCCCGGGACCCTTTTGTCTTGTCGCGTTTGTTGTGTGCACAAGGAACGCTTTTCCTCTCCTTTTGTTCCCCTCCCCCATTCTTTTCACCAAATTTTCGCCTGAGTTCTGGTCTGGACAGGGTTTGGTGGCATCCACAAAGGAAAGCGAGGTCTAAGGCAATGATATTCATTCCGGTATAGCTAGGCTTTGAGCTACTGTCCCCCTGGCTATCTCTTGCCGTGCAACGCGAGCTCGTTCGCTGTGCTCGCCCATGTGGAGAGCACCAACCAAACCAGCTAGTAGATCAGTCCATGAAGTGCAGGCCATAAAGCCTGGTTAGTGTTAGGGCATTCTGCCGCCTCCCTAAATCCTGCTCCTGCCCATTGATTCGAATTCATGCTTGCATTGTGTTGTGCAGTGGTGAAGGGTAGGTTGCTCCATTTGATGCCTTTGAATGGCTCATTTACTGTACACAGAGGATTGTGTGTAAGTGCCTGCCAAATAGACGTACGTGCCTACATGGCCTGCCACTATGATAACAGGCATGAATGGACCTGTACGTACTGCTGTTACAGGTGGAAGATGTATTGCATCAGTATTTGCTCTGTTTGCTGATAACATTGTTATCATGAGTTTAAAAATATATAGTATGGATTGTGATGCTTTTTGGCATTTTGCTCTGCGTTCCCATTTCCAACGGAGGTCAGTGCTGCCAATGATTTATGAATTGACTCTCTACGCCTTGTGGAGCAACCTAGTCACAACCTTTTGCCCCTTCTTTTCCTAAAGATATGTCCAGCGAGTGTTGGTGTTTGTCCCCTCCCTAATTGCTGGCCTCGAGTGCTCCTTGTTCTTGCTTAAGCTACACATTTAAGTTACCTCCGTTTCTCCTAGATTCAGATCAAATATTTCAACTATGCTCTTAATTTCTCTCCATACATTTCTAGGATAATTTTCAGGTCTCCCTGCTTAGCTCGAACAATTAAACAGTAGAAGCTTTTTAGAGCATAAATTGGTCAACTTAGAACATCAATTGAAGGAGTAGCATTGATCAGACGATCATGGTGTGATGTTCTTATGTGTTGTACGTGCAATGATATGACTGTATATGCGTGACATATGCTTCTATAGTTGACCAAACCTCAAGTAATAAAGGGTAAGCCGATGGTCCGATATGCATGATCATGCTTCAGTTAACGTTTAATCTTAAGATGGACTGAGTGTGATATAAAGTACTCTATTTACTCACTCTGACAGCTCGATCGTGAGCTACGATTGACACTTGCAATGATTTCTATCCTGGAATCTAACTGAAAACGTTCTCCTTTTTATCTTTCGGACCAACTGGAACTCTATTCTGCTAGGTCAGGATTGTACTACTCTTGGAGCTATCTATTCACTTCTTTCTTATCATGGATATATACACCTGTCACGAGCTCTAGCTATTCAAAACTTAACAGACCCCACCAGGCCTAATTAAACAGT
Source organism: Setaria italica (assembly GCF_000263155.2). Lineage (NCBI taxonomy): Eukaryota > Viridiplantae > Streptophyta > Magnoliopsida > Poales > Poaceae > Setaria > Setaria italica. Next base: position 48,102,819 of record NC_028458.1, read on the forward strand.
AAATGGCAAAGCTAATTAGCCTCACTAACTCGTACTTGCAGCCTTAATTTGAATTCCTTGCATCCAATACCACGATGATGAAATGCGTGAGAGAAGGAGAGGTGGCGGGCCCTTGAACTGGGCTGTGCTTGTAGCATTGTCAACTGAACTAGTACTTCTGTAGCAGCATAACAGAACGAAATGACAACACATTAATCTTGCATTGTGTCTGCAGTACCAAAATGAGCAGTTCTCGATAGTAAAAAAGCACATGGATCCAAAATGTCTCAAGCAGCAGACGGCCTACTTACGAAGCTAGCTTACAAATAGGATACATACGAAGCTAGCTTACATACGAAGCTAGCTTACAAATAGGAGCCTACTTCACATGCCTGAGCATCGTGGCGCAACAGGAACATGCTTTTGTGTCTCATCTACTGCACCCTACAATCAAAAGCAAAATATACAATCGAAGGGATGGTTTTACACAATGAGAAGCTCCACACCATTCACTCCTCACGGGAGATCAATATACCATACAATACTAAAATCTAGTTTTTAAATTCCGGAACACAGCTCAAGAGGGATAGACAGAGGAAGGAAAGAAGAACAAGGAGGAAGATATGAGGTAAATAAGATCAAGTCGAAGAAAAGAAACATCGCAATGTTGGGTCTTACAAGGTCAAGAAAAGGTCTTGCAAGGTCAAGAAGATTTGATCCCGTGAGACGCCAACAATTGCAACGTTGAGGATATGAAGAAGGACGAGGATGGTGGCTTGGATGAAAAGCTCAATCAGGATAACACCGAACTAGTGCTAGACATGAACCATCTGAACCAGTGCTCCGGCCGGCCAAGGTGTACGCGCTCTTGGGTTTCCATGGCATGTGAACACCTCTAGCTCACGAGGCTGCTTGGTTGTCGCAGAGCTCCTCCTCTCCATCTGATGAAAGCAAGAGAACAGCAAGAGTATCACTGTAAGTGCAAGATCAGACACGCAGAGAAGGAGGCTATTAGTACAAGGGAAGAATCTCATGATGAGCTTACCGCGAGCTCCATCGTTCCTTCCATTGGGCTAGCTTGCGAGAAAACACTGCAGGAAAGTGGCATCAAACATTAGCAGTGCACACACAAACTGGAAGAAAGTAGCCTGTGAAGCTCAGAACGAGGAAGAGAGATTGGAAGTGCGCGCTGCCGCGCTCACCAATCGGTAGCCAGCAGCGCCAAGGAAGAAATGCCCAGCTTCTCCCAACTCAAAATGTTGGTCAGCTTTGTGAGGAGGGGAGTGTGTGTGGTAGTGCACAGGTGCTGTGGTGAATAAAAAGGCAGAGAGAGAGAGAGAGAAGGCTCAGGGGCCGGACATGGAGACTTGGCGCCTTGACGGTGTGTGTATGCAGAAGCTGCAGCAGATGGAGATTTGGGGTCAGGAAATCTTTTGGGGGAGTTAAGGGGGGATTTGATCGATCTTCAGGCTTTCCAAGAGATCGATGTGCTATAGCTGGCTGTGGTCTAGTGCTCTAGACTCTAGTCTACAGCATTTCTACGGGTGAGCATGCGCCAAGCAGTTGAGAGAGAGAGGGAGAGGTGTGGAAGAGAAGCAAAGCATTTGTGGGTGGGGCTTCTAGCTTGGGCCCTCGTACCGGTTCCGTTTGCAACATCCCGTTGCACTGCTGACTGCATGCTGCGGCGGCGTGCAGTGCAATCGCGTCGCGTCCACTCGGCTCACGTCTCTACAGCTAAGGGGCTGTTTGGATGCAGCGCATCGAATGTTTAGATATTAATTATGAGTATTAAATATAGTCTAATTGTAAAACTAATTACACAGATGAAGTCTAATTTGCGAGACGAATCTATTAAGCCTAATTAGTTCATGATTTGATAATGGGGTGCTACAGTAACCATTTACTAATGATGGATTAATTAGGCTTAATAGATTCATCTCGCGAATTTGTATAGCGGTTCTGCAGTTAGTTTTATAATGAGCTCATATTTAATCCTCCTAATTAGGGGGTGTTTGGGAAACACCTGTTAAAGTTTAACACCTGTCACATCGGATGTTTGGATGCTAATTAGGAGTACTAAACATAAGCTAATTACAAAACTAATTGCACAGATGGAGTATAATTCGCGAGACGAATCTATTAAGCCTAATTAGTCCATGATTTACACGTGCCACCCCCTGCGTTGGTATGG
>NC_028458.1:48105088-48162482 GCF_000263155.2 Setaria italica
GGCCGGAGCAATCAAGCGATATATTGGCAAGTGTAAAATGTGGTGCTACAGTAACCATTTGCTAATGATGGATTAATTAGGCTTAATAGATTCGTCTCGCGAATTAGCACAAGGTTCTGCAATTAGTTTTATAATTAGCTCATGTTTAGTCCTCCTAATTAGCATCCAAACATCCGATGTGACACTGTTAAAGTTTAGCACCTCGTATCCAAACAGCCCCTTAGCGTCCGAACATTCGATGTGACTCTCATAAAATTTAGTATCTCGCATCCAAACATTAAAAAAACGAAGCGACAAAACCTCGCAGTACTTGCCTTTCGCCCCCGCCCCCCCCGTTTCCCCGTCCTCCCATCGGCCCTGTTCGCCTCTCTTCCTCCTCCTCCTTGCTCGTCCCGCACCGCCTCCACCCAAACCCTACGCCTGCCGCCACCTCCTCCCCCGATACGGACGCCGCCGTCGTCCCGACCCGACCCCACCTGCTCTGCTCGCTTGGGCCCGCCGCGCTGCTCCCATGGAGGTTGGGGCACCCGCTCGGGCAGCGGAGGCGGCGGGAAGGAGCAGCAGCTGTAGGTGGCGGCGCCGGCGGTGGAGATCCAACAAGGACCGCCACACCAAGGTCGACGGCGGGGGCTGCCGGATCCGGATGCCCGCGCTCTGCGCCGCGCGGATCTCGGCCACAATTTCGACGGCGAGACCGTGCAGTGGCTGCTGCAGCAGGCCGAGCCGGCCATCGTCGCCACCACCGGCACCATGCCGGCATCCGCGCTCGCCTCCGCTGCGCCCTCGCACATCCCCGTCGCGGCGTCTTGTTCCTCCTCACCGCGGCTCCGGCGATGGCGGGCGTCGGCTCAGCGCTGCGGCGGCTCTACCTCTCCGTCTACAACTAGGCCATCTTCTTCGGATGGTCCGTTGCCCCCGCCGCCTGCTCCTGCTGTTCTTGGGTTCTTGATGGATCTTTCACGTCTTTGCTTTGGTGGCCGTTTCTTGGTCTTATTTGGGATGTTTCTTGGATCTCGGGGTCTTGCAGGGCGCAGAAAACAAGGATTTTGCAGAAGCTCAATGTTTGCAGTTCTCAAGATTTCCTTGTTTTAATTTCCATCCATTTGTTTCTTCCCCAGACCCAGCTTATGTGGGAGCTTTTGCTCTACGTATGCCCTTTTCAATTTCCATCTATTTGTATTAACCAAATTTTTGTTTCTTCTGCCAATTTTACAGAGATCTTTGATTTTTGTTGAGATCTTTGATTTAAGTGGGTCCGACCGTCCAAGAGTGTAATCGTGTGACAGTATGAGACAATATTGTAATTACAAGGTTGCACATAAAGGTGGATTCTATTTTCATTATATGGTTCTGTTGGACAAGAAATTATTAGTGAAAATTTGTATTGTTACAATTGGAAACGGCTTTTCAGCTGCTTGTGTTTGCAAAGATGCTTCCCGATTGATAAGCCAGCCTTGCGTGGCGCATGCATGGAATAGGGTGCTGCTATTTCAGAAGCGAGCACGGTGGTGTTATTTCGTTGAAGTGCACTTAAATTGCCAAATTATAACTTTGCATCAATATTCTCGCTTAATTGAAATTGAAGTGCAGTTAAATTACCGATTTATAACTTTGCATCAATAATATTGCTTAATTAAAAAATTCATGTTTACATAAAAAATGATATTAGCCTGTTACGTCGTGTAGAGGGAGATTAATTTGCGAAACGAAGATTAATTTACGAGACGAATCTATTAAGTCTAATTAATTTATAATTAGCACATATTTAAACAAATAAGTCTAATTAATTTATAATTAGCACATATTTAAACAAATATTCGTGGATTAATTGGGTTTAATAGATTCGTCTCGCGGATTAGCCTTCATCTATGTAATTGGTATTATAATTAGCTCAATTGGTATTATAATTAGCTTATGTTAAGTCCTCCTAATTATTTGATATGATAGGAACTAAAGTTTTTTGGAACCAAACATGGATCTTTAGTTCACGGATCTTTAGTTCGAACTAAAGGTCACGTCATATTGAATATTCGGAGGCTGATTAGGAGGGCTAAACATGAACTAATTATAAAACTAATTACATATATAGCGGCTAATTCGTGAGATGAATCTATTAAACCTAATTAATCTATCATTAGCATATGTTTACTGTAGCATCATATTATCAAATCATGAACTAATTAGGCTTAATAGATTCGTCTCGCAAATTAGCCTATGTGCAATTGGTTTTGTAATTAGTCTATGTTTAATACTACTAATTAGTATCTAAACATTCGATGTGACAGATATTTTAGGAGGGACTGAAGAACCAAATGGGCCTGTGAATCTTTAATCCGGACTAAAATTCATGTCATATCGAATATTCGGAGGTTAATTAGAAGGACCAAATATGAGTTAATTATAAAACTAATTACACAGATGGAGGGTAATTCCCAAGATGAATCTATTAATCTTAATTAATCCATCATTAACACATGTTTATTGTAGCACCACATTGTCAAATCGTGGACTAATTAGGCTTAATAGATTCGTCTCGCAAATTAGTCTTTATCTGTGTAATTAATTTTATAATTAGTCTATATTTAATACTTCCTAATTAGCATCAATTTTAGAAGCTCTAAAAAACCAACCGGGAACTTATCTACCACTAAAACTAGCGCCGCCGGTCACATCTACCCCAGTTGACAGCGCGAGGTCGACGCCCTTCCCCCTGCCCCCGGGCGTAAACATCACAACAGCTAGAAACTCGCGGCGTCACGTCCGCTCATGCGCTTCACGCGAAATATTCCCTCGGCCCGATTTGATGGGTGTGGTGTGGGGGGGAACTCAAGGTTAATTTCCTGTTTACCGCCGTGAAAACGCAACAAGCCGTATAATAAATGAGCGGATCCGAGCGCCCTTCCCAGGAAATATTTTGCCGGAATCCCCAGGCGCGGGCGCGTGGAACTTCACGTGCGCTGCCTGCCGCTCGCTCGGCCACCCCGCCCGCCCGCGCGCCGCTTCGTCTCGGCCTCCGAGGGCCGAGCGTCGGTCGGTCAGAGCTCGGAACAGGCTCTCCGCTCGCCTTGGTTGACCTGACGCGGCCCTGAGCTGAGCGGCGGCCGGAGTCCAACGCCGGACGAGTTGCCGTTTGTTATTCGGGCGATCGGAGCACGAGGGGGTTACATACACGGCGTTCGATCAGTTTGCCTTGCCGCTCGTGTCTCGCCGTCTACGGACGGGATTAAAGAAATGGCGGAGGAGGGGACGCGTGTCGATGTCGTGGGATGATGCCTTGGTGCTTGCTCGATGATCTAGCGATAGATGCGATCCGGTGCTTTCTCTTCGTTTTGATAATTAGATTAGAACTGGTGGTTAGGATTAGGAAGGACCAAGGAGCGTGCCGCTGCTGCTACAGTGCCACAACTATTCTGTACGGACTAGGAGGGAGGAGTATCATGGCGCTGCGCACGATTGCACGGCCTCAAAAAACCCTAGCGTGTCAGGCACAGAGTCACACGGCTGTTGTACTACTGGTCCACCCCCTGGCAAGGGACCTTCTCGGTACAAAGTACAAGCTGGTGAACGAGAGCTAGCTGTTGGGCTTCCTGAGGTGGATCAGCACAATGCGTCGATGAGATGCGGCCCAAATTCGTTGGGCTTTCTTAAGACCGGATTCCAGAAACGGCCTGTTTGGTAAACGAGGAAAAAATTGAGAACTGTTCGACTTAGTACACAAAAGCTGTACAAAAGATTGCAAACTCGAGCTGCAAGGAAAAGTTGCGTTTGACATTGTACCTCTGGTTCTTGAAGGGGGGAGAAAATTGGGTGCATCCGGCATGCACAACGCATCCGTTGCATACCCACGACGCGTGGAACTCGACTCCATCCGACGGATCGCATCCTGTCGAGGGTCTCACGAGCTCCTGACTCCTCCTCACAGAAAACATCGCCTCGGCTCGGCTCCCTCCCAGCTCCGGTGCCCAGGCAATCTCGGCTCGCTTCGTTTTTCCTTAACATTGCTACGGCCTTCCTCCTCCCGCGGTCACCACGACACATGCTGCCACGCCACTAGTGCGGGTACGAACACGCACTCGTCGCTGCCGCTAGAGGTTCTTGCAGAGGCCACCAGCTCCGCGCAGAATGTGTGCATGATGTAGCTTCAAACCTCGCAGCTGCTGATCCAGTCGGTGCTGCGGCGAGACATGGCGGACACGTGGCCGGGAGGAGTGGGTGGCACAGGGCTACCACGGCACCATGGCCGCCGTGTGGGCGAGCAGTGATGATCCAGACATGTCCTTCAATGTGAGCCCGACTTCCTCGACCGAATGCACAAGACATATTCGACGGTTTGCCTCACACAACTCCAGCATCAAGGAGAGAGATGGCACACAGCTGACAAACATACTGCTGATGAGAAGCTGAGAAGGTGCTGGCGTCAAGCACAAGCTGTGGATAGATAGAGCAGCTGTCCATTCCTCCAAGTCATTGGATAGCACTCGAAAATGAAAGCAAGACTGATCCTGACAGGATGAATTGTGGTTATGATTGTAGATTGTAAAGTGCCTGAACATTGTGCGCTGATCAAATTGTGTATGGATGGCAGATCAAATTGTGATTGTAGGTTGGTAATTTGTAAGTTGTAATATGATTGACATTTGAGATCTTCTATAAATTGAAGGAAATTGATGTGGGGTGTTCTCACAGTTATTGCCATGCTAAATTTATCTGTCGCTTTGTGTTTTGTTTATCCACAGTTTGTTGCAAACTGAAGAGACAGTGCACAATGGAATTTTAAATTCCATGAACAGTGCACATATGTCATCATGAGTAGCATTCTGGCTTTTGTAATATGAGAGTTAATGTCCGATTCCGATGTAACATAATGCATCAAGTAAAATTCATTATTACACCATAATAAAATCTAGGCCAAATAACAAAAGAATACTGCAAAGTGGAAACTTTAACAGCTTAGCACAGTTACATGTTTTCATGATTGGACCCTTCAGCGAAATGTAATTTTCTAACTGCTGACTGCAATGTGGTGTCTTGATCAACTCCAAGTAACAAACTTGTATATCCTCCTTGTATATATGGGGCAGACATGGTAGAAGAATTTCCAATCATATTAAAGTGTGGCATTGTCGCACTATCATATCCACCTTGGATCAACGGAGAAGCCATGATAGAAGAATTCCCGATCATATTAAAGTGTGGCACCGTATGATTACCATATCCGCCATGGATCATTGCAGCAGCCATGGTTGAAGAATTAAGATCCTGTGTCATATTAAATGTGCGTATAAGTAAATAAATTGTGAAAAGGATATAATTAGTCTGAATCATGTCTTATAGTTAATTGCTTTGGATCAGCACCTCCATCTCCATTTTCTGCAGCAGTATTTGGATCCTCTCCTGCAGTTGACAAAAATTGAACATAAAAATTTTATTATAGAAGCAACCATAAGGGAAGAAAAACCATCTTGAATGGGTAGGATCACTACCTTTCTTCTTAGCACTTCTCTTCTTTGTCTTCATTGTCTTCTTTTCAACCACATTTTTGAATCGTGCATTCTTTGAACCTTTTACCACCTGAGGAACTCTAAAAGATATTACACCATTCAATGGGCCTGTGTCACATTCATTCGAAATTAGAGGAATCTCATTTGATTTTTCTTGCATCTTGTTAAGAGAAGTATCTACTTCCAAGTCCAACTTCTCTATGGCTTTCTCCAAATCATCAACAAGATCTCTTGACATTGAACACTTCAATGCAATGGTTGTAGCCTTTCAAGAGATAAGTGTAGCACGTGCTTTCAAATCTTCCTCCTCACTTCCTTATTTCTCTATATAAAATCCCCTTTTCGCATATTTTATCCATCTGTTCAGAATATATTTCGATGGCAAACTATACACTCCATTTATATTGAAGACTCTAAGGGCATGCTGGCACAATATACCTATACGATATGGATACCATTTTCAGCAAATTGTATAAAAAAAATTATATTACAAATTGAAATGCATATACGTACCTATGGCTTCAAACTTTCTGCAAGAACATGTAATGGTAGAATCTGCGCTGTTGAACACTACTGTTGCTCCAGGATTGCAGCGTATGTGACAAAGAATGTCAAGTTGGTCCCTTCAGTTTGTAGCAATTTATGAGACAATGATAGTTGTTTTTTAAATTCATCCTCAAACTCAGAATACATCCTTCCTGTGTATGATTCGGCTGCAGCCTTCAGTATAGGTAAATCTGGGGTGTAAGTAACCACGTCCTTTCGGCGTGAATTAAAGTCTTCATCCAACTCATTTTCACGAAGACTAACTAAAACCTTCTCACATTTTACAATTTTACAAGGAGTTCCGAAAGATCGAGTTTCCTACGAAATCTTTTCTTAAAGACATTGTTCATGCCTTCACTCCTTTGAGTCAAGGTCATATCCGTTGTAAAAGCGTCACGATACACAGCTGCCCACTTTACCCTCAAATCATATAGGTTTCTCGTCCAAGAGTTATCCTCCAGGTTATATTCAAATAACAGCTCATTCCACTTCTCGATGAAGTAAGCCTCCGATCTATCTTCATACACACATCTCTTAAAATCAGGTAGAAACCTTGTTATTTGACTCGTGAATTACATACCCGAGATGTTTAGTAACATTTAAGTAAATGTGCCACAAACAAAGGCGATGGCTTGTATTTGGGAATACATAAGCAATTGCTCCAGCCATGGCCGCATCTTGATTAGTGAAAATTATCCTTGAATGCTTGCCTGACATTACTGTTAAGAAGGTTTCAAAGAGCCAAACAAACGATTCAATAGATTCATTAAATATTAATACAGCCCCAAAGATTATCGTCTGCTTGTGATGGTTTGTTCCAAGGATTGGAGCAAAAGGCGTCTCAAACTTATTAGTCTAGTGTCAAATGACACAGCATCACTAAAGCATCTGTGGTCCATAATAGATTGACCATCTGCCCAGAAAAAATTTGCTATCCGACCATCTTTCTTATCTACTGAATGGCATAAAAAATGTAGGATCCTGTAACTGCTTGTTTCTCAAGTATTCTACCAGTGTTTGTGCATCATTGGCTTCTAAGTACTTTATGCGCTCGCGTCCAATCTCGTTATTGCAATCCATTTTTGTGAATGGCACTTTGTCGGTTCCTCCGTAAAACTGCTTCATGAACTCATACACCTGGGCTGGCTTCATCCCGGCTTTTGTTGGCTCCTCTGTTAAACTGCTTCATGAACTCATACACCTGGGCTGGCGTCATCCCGGCTTCTCGTATCTGGCCAATTAGCATCGTGTCTGTTTCAGTGACACGTCGTTGGGATCTCAGCTTGTGCGACTTATCTGGACTAGCAAGATAATGATTATGTTCAGTTACAATCTTTTGCACTGTCCAAATCCCCTCTCCGCTGACACTAAACTGAACACGAGCATCGCAACCCGTTCTTGTAGTGTCTTTTGATGACTCAATTTCCCGATGTCCTTGGCTACTGCAAACTATATATTTCTGAGATATACTACCATTTACTCGATGCTTTGTATTGCTCTTTCTAACACTGAACTCAACCTTTCCGGCATAGGTGTTATATATCTCAAAGGCTTCTTCCTCTGATTTAATATTTATTCCAACTTCAGGAGTGATCCTAACTTTATCTACCACCTGTTGTAAAATGAGATGATGATTAATTATACAGGCATCTTATGCATGATCGTACCAAAATAGATGAGTAACATGCAATGTTTATGCATGATCGTATCAATGAACATGCGATGATCCTACCTGTGATGGCTGCTCTCTGTCGACTCCATGACCACCATTAGTGATTGCATCATCCTCATGCGCATCTGAGGTTGCCTGCTGTGAGCCTTTATCATGTGCTAGGGCACAGGGGGAGCAACCACGGATGACTCCTCCTCCTGAACCCCTCCTCCTAGCATGGAAGATGGGGTGTCTTCCTGACCTCGTACCATGCTAGCGTGTGCGACTTCCATGGAGGCGGCGCTGCAACGATGGGCACCAGTAGGTGGCGAAAGAAGATGGACTGCCGATGGGATTATGGCTGCGGACGAGACGCGCATGTGCATTGCACCGGTAGGTGGCGAAAGAAGATGGACTGACGATGGGATTATGGCTGCGGACGAGATGCGCATGTGCCAGGCGAAGAGATGAGCCTTCCTTTTTTCCCCTTGAGGCGAGATTGCCGAGGTGCCGAGGCTGGGAGGGAGCTGAGCTGAGCCGAGCCGAGGCAATGTTTTCCGTGAGGAGGAGCTAGGAGCTCGTGAGACCCTCGGCAGGATGTGATCCGTCGGATGTAGTCGAATTTCACGCATCGTGCGGGGTGTCGGGTATGCAACGGATGCGTTTTACATTCCGGATGCACCCAATTTTCTTCCCTTCAAGGGGCTCATACTGCAAACTACACTCGGATTGGAAGTCGATACATTCCAGAGGACATGTTCAGATCGCAGGAAATTCTGGACCATCTGAATTCAGGTGACGAGAGGCAAACATCCGCACCAAAGCAGAGTTAAGCGCAGGGCAGGCATGAGGCACAAAACCATCCATTGACAGCGCTGCTGCATTTCAAGTTATCAATACAAGCACAGCAACATCTTGCAAACTTCACGTATGACGATTCCATGTATAAGTCTGATGATTTCATCTCCTTATTTGCCAACGTCGGCTGCGTTACACATATCTAGACAGTGTTCTACTGGGTGAACACCACGTTGGTGATGTCCGGGAATTTCTCTTTGATGGCAGCCTTGATGCCACTCCCGATGGACTCCGGCCCGTCGTACTTCACCAGGCAGTCCTCGCCGTCGACGGCGAGTACATCCACGGTCCCGCCGTAGTTCGCAATCGCCGGCCGCAGTATGTCCAGGTGCCGGTTCACCGCCTGCAGCACCGATGAATCGCTTGCTAATGAGTGCTTATATACTCTACAACTACAAGGGTGCTATGTCTATGGGGTTGGAGTTCGTTCACCGACCTCGGGCGTCGTCTCCGCCGGCGGTTGGTCCCCGTCGAACACCTGACGGATTTCCTTGAAAGCGTCGCCGAACTTCTCCTTAAGCACGCGCTCGATGCCCATATTCATCGTCGTTGTCGAGCTGGGGCAGCTGCCGCATGCCCCTACAAGATTTGATCTCACCAATGGAATTGCCAAAAAGATGCGTCACTTGGCCAAGAAAATTACTTTACCTTCGAGCTTGAGGGAGATGGTGCCGTCCTCGACGGACACGACGGTGACGTTGCCGCCGTCAGCGATGAGGTACGGGCGCACGTCGTCCAGGACGCGGTCTACGTTCTCCGCCGTCAGCTCGTAGGTCGCCGCCGAGTACAGGCCGCCTCCCGGCGCCGGCGGCGTGGATGCGGAGGCCGCGGCCAGGCATGCCCGCGAACTGGAGGTCCGGATCTTGGAGGTTCCGAATTGGAGCCGCCGAGGGGGTGGGAGTGGGCTCGGTTTGGTGAATCGGAGGCGGATTCGCGGCGGAGGCAACGAGACGACGGCGGCGGCGGCGGTCAGCCACGCCTCCATGGGTTTGTGTGGCCGTGCGGGGCTCCCTCGGTCCCTCGCGCTGGCTGTGGGCGTTTGATCTTTGCTGCCGTCCAAGAAGTTGGGGCCAAGAAATTTACATTGGAAAATGAACTGTGCTCCGAATTCAACTTTTTTAATGAAATACTCTGTTATATGAATCAAATTTTCTAGTAAAATTCTACAATACTCTAGAGATTAAATCTAAACAATCAAATTGGTTCGCTCAGCTTCTAATTTGAAAAAAAAGTAAGGCATGGAGAAATCTTGACCCAACAACTTTCAGCCTCTGATTCAACACTAAAAGTCCTCTTTCCAAGTAAAATAAAATGGAAAAAGTTCAATTTTGAGGTCTAATATCTCGAGGCTGAAAGCATTGCTCCAGCGTTTAAGGTTTATGGGTTGGGTTTACATTGGAAAATGATGGAAACCATCCTCCTATGCCACCTTGAAATCCTTGACCTTATCATTGCCAATGTCTCTGCACTTTCAGCCTCTGATTCAATAGTAAGGTTTTCAACTAAAGGTTCCGCGTTTCACAAATCCTTAACCTTAGATGCATTGAGGCATTGCCAAGGCCTCAAGAAGGATTTGAGTGAGGTTTATGGGTAGGGTCTTGTAGTTTTTTTTTTCTACAACAAAGGATCCGGCCTTAAAGAGTAGATCTGAGCATCTTAGATCCGGCCCATGCCTGCTATAGGGCCGAGTTGCTCAAAGGAAACTAGATCCGAATACTGGCAATTTAATTTAATTATTTTCAATCGAAAACGAGTAGAAATTTCGATACCGGTCCAAAGTTGCCCATGGGACAGAGGACTGGCACGAGCATTTTGAACTTACAGGTTGAGAAATGAGAATATGATTTGGATATGAGGAGATAAATACATATTTATGGGTCTGCCATGAGCCCATGACCCTAAAAAATATAATTATGTCACTAAAAGATTAGTTGGCTGATATGTGCATATCCTAAATAAATCACAACGTTACAATACCACAGTCCTGTTGGGTGAATAGAAATACAGTGTGTAGACCATGCTCCAACCACAAAATATGTGATACTGATGAGTGATGACTGAATACTGATTAAACAAAACACAAGTTCAAAAGCCACTCATAAAGGAACGGTACATCTTCCTTTAGATAGTGGAAACTTTATTTCATTTAGACTGAAGCGGTCCATGCCAGTATATCCAATTATCCAAAGATGTATGAAGCAAATATTTATTACAAGCTTTTAAACCAACAGCCAACCATAAATGAACAGTACATTCCAAACAAATTTTGATGAACAAACAAAGGTCCTTCCGAACAAGAAGAATTTGTAGATGACGGAAGCACAAGTGAAAGGATCAGCAGTGCCGTTTCGGAATGCAAATCTGACCAGTCATGTGCCAGCTTTCACCTCCGTCAGGGTGAGCATATGGGCATGCCGGGGTATACTCGTCCTCCATGACCAGGAGGTTCCACTGTGCATGCGGGTCGTGTGTCGAGAAGACTGTCCAAGCAGGAGTGGAGTTCTCGTACCTGCTGTGCGTGACGCGGACGAACCTCTCCATGTCCTTGTTCTTCTCTATGTCATCCGGATCAATGTCGACGGAGAAGATGTCGCCATAGGGCCTCACCGAGTGCAGGAAGGTCGGCAGCGACATCGGATCAGCAGACACCGCAGCAAGGTCCGATGTCACGGCGATGCTCCGCCCGTCTGGGCTGAACACCGGGTGGTTCACATGCCCGGAGAGGTCATACTCGCTTCTGATCACCCTTACCACTGAGCGGTCGCTGACGCTCATCAGGTAGACAGCGAAGTACCCCGGGTCCAGGCCATGGTCGCGCTCTGGTGCGTTGGTGGGCTTGTCGCGGTTCGACGCGAACACGATCAAGTTCCCATTTGGAGACCACTGGCAATGCGTGTCGATCCAGTTGCCTTCAGTGAGCCGCGTCACCTCGCCACCTCCGACCTCCCCGTACTCGGCATCCTCCATAATGTACAGATTCTGGTAGTTCTTGTCTCCTCCATCTCTCGTGGATCTGAAAACAAATTTCGTGCCTAACTATATCATGGTTAAATCATCAGAATTTTGCAGCTAAATCATGTTTTCAGGAGATATAGGCTTCAGGATGGAAGAGGCGCAGAGTGGCAATATCTTACCATCAGGATTGGTGAAAGGGAAAGCGTTGTTGAATTTCCCCTTAGTGAGCAGTCGTGGCTGTCGTCGTGTACGTGCAGCATTGGATACATCAGGGATGGCATGGATTTCCAGCGTTTCGTTAGCTTTGAAGGATGGTCCCATGCATACATACAGTATATCTTTCTTTTGGTTCCACACTGGTGAGAAGATGCTGTCTGGGCCATTTGTCTATAGAAAACAAACCAAACCAGTCATAATTGAGAAAGATATGCTCCTCTAGTCGTAATTCGTAAACCATTGCAAGCCTGCAAAAGTATTACGTAAACCATTGCAAGCCTGCAAAAGTTCGACTATTTCTCGGGTAGAGATACTAATGGGACCATACGTCGAAGACCACACGCAATCCCTTGCTATCTGCCAACCACACAGCTTTGAACTCGTTATCAACGAATGCAAGCTTAGAGCCGTCTTTAGAAAATGTTGGGAACACACCAGACACCCTAAACACTCCAACATCTTCATGTGGCGATTGCAGCTTATGGAAATGTCGCGGGACATCATCTCCATGCTGCAGAAAACAGTTTTGTACATAGCTCCAGATTATGAACTTGTATACTAAGTGAACCTGAGTGTAATAAACAAGCGCACAAAGGCACAAAAGAACTTGGCATTAGCAGTACATAATGGCATATCTATGTACCTGGAGAAGGTCACTTTTGCAACGATGATAACCAATATATTTGCCACCGTCCATCACGAAGGGATTGAAATGGTCAGCTTTTGCCCTGGTGTTCTGAGTTATTTGCAACGGTTGTTCGGGTGTATTCATGTCAAATATCTCAATGTGCCGATACTGGGTTTCGGTGCGGACATCAGTGAACTCAGACTTCTGGCGGATGGTTGCAACTGCTATTCTGGTCTCATCAATGGCTGCTGGAGTCACTGCATCGAACGCCTCCGGGGTCACCCGGATGGTTTCACTAGTGCTCAGGTTGTACTGAAACACTCCCCAAATATCCCCAACCTTCCTGTGAAAAAATATAACGTTTTCACTGCCCCATGATGGCCAGCCACCATTTTCTATCACTCGCTTGCGCTCCATGGATGGATTCTCCAAGCTCATCACATAGATGTTGATCTTCAGGTCCTTAATCTCACCATCCCATCTCTTCCCTTGGAACGAAGCCACCGCGACCTTCTTCCCAGATGGTGACACAGAGGGACTTAGATCAAACGTTCCTGTTGAGGTAGAATTACAAGATCAAAGATCAGTTAAGAAGAATGGAAATAATATCTAGTCATGCATCTGACCACAAGTAGGAAGTGGATCGAGTAGCAGAAGGCTTAGAGAGAAAGTTCATTAACCTAACCTGGTGGAGTGAGGCGCTCAGTTTCACCGGTTCTAAGGTTGGTTTTGTAAACAACATTCCAGGGGCTACGACATTCTTGCACTGGCTCCTTGGTGGATACATAGACAAGGTAATGGGTCAATTGTGGATCCATCCACCTCGTAGCCACCAGCAATGCAGCCAGTGTCCTCTAAACGGGCACCACCAAACAAGTCAGCACCATAGATGTCTGCCAAGCTGAAGACCATGACTTCACCGTTCGCAATGAAGCAAAGGGCTACATGAAGTGCTTCCAAGTTGTGCTCTCTTTCAGAAACAAAGACCAAACCAGTGAGCTGGCCTGAACCAACATCATCATCTGTGATGGCTTCAGGAGCCAGTCTCAGGCGCTTGATGATTGTCTTGAGAGCCGACGGTGGAATGGGTCGGCAGTTGTAGTTGTAGGACAAACCATCCGTCAGATGGAGCTCACTCTGCCTCGACAATGGTGGAACTGGACAGCAGAATATGTCCAGGGGCACCGGTGGTCTGTAGCTTGTAAAGAAGGCAATGTTGCCTCTACATTAATAAAAATCTAACAGTTGACAGCTGCCTGTAGTTGTATTTGACATTTGGGACCCCACATACCGATGGTCAACCTATGTGTCATTAGGCGAAATTTGTCGTTTTCTGACAGTTCGTCAAAACACATAGAGTATTTCTCATTTTAATTTTCATTCTCCCTTTATATCATGTTTTGTCTAGGAATTTCCTTTTTTCCTGACACATGTTGGTATTAGAATTAAAACTTAAATGGATGCATGCGATGTTAAGAACTGCTTTGGCTGTTTGTTTTGTACTTTTACCAAGTTGAGCTCTTCAAAATACTGACAGGTGTTTCCAGTTGACACGCCAAATATTGTCATTTAAAGATATAGAACCTTATGTTGCCTTCAAACTAATTCAGATCAATACTTTTCATGTCCTTTTAGTACTTTGCAGCCTTCTCAGATTACTTTGGGCTAGATATAGTCCTAGTTTAATTTGGCTACTTTCTATATATGTAAGGCCCTATTGGGTTTCATCTCCATTACTCCATATGATGGCTGGGCTTTTACGTTGGCCCACCAAACCTATCACAGCCCTCCCCCTTTAAGAGCAGGGACCCCTCATTCATCAAGGCTTGGGATTCAAAGGCTTCATTTTTATTGTTGTCTAATATGTTAGATATATATTCTAAATAAACAGTTCGAAAAATGCTTTTAATTTTGATCATCATTTATGTACTCAAAACTCCATATATTTTCATGAAAACTACCAAAACGGTATAATTTCATAGAACTTCACATGTTTGTGCAGGTCATGGATGGGATAGACATATTGAATATACCAGCATGGAGGTCCAACCTGTCAGATTTAAAGTCATTTAACAGTATCAACGGACGTGGGAAACTGAAACTTCATGCCAAAATTTGTGTGAAATTATCTGAATTCAAACTGAAATTTGTAATTCTCTTAAGGATAGACCAAAATATTTCTACTTTTGAGAAATTGAAGACATAGGAGCCAACCACAACTTACATACTGAATCCCTTTGAATCTATCCCCTTCCTAATCGAACATTTCTTGATTTCTTAGTTGGTACTATATTGTTTTTCTGCTTGCGCGTACCTTTTTTCTGCTTCCTAATCCCCTCAGTTGCACATACCTTTTTCTTAGTTGCTTCCTAATCCCCTCAGGCTGAACAGAAAGTAATTAGCTTGCACGCACCTTTTTTCTGCTAAAATCGCCTCTGAATGAACTGTGTTGCACCTCACTCGTTGCCAGATAAATCTTGTGATTATTGTGATAAAGAAAATCATGTTAGTTGTATCTGCAACAACAGACAGAGGAATCATGAACTGGATGGCAAGATCTGAGAACACAGGCAATTGCTAGAACACAAGCTAAGCAGATAAGTAAGGATCGGATTATGGCTATGTAATACATCAACTTAAACCCACACTCTATGCATTATTCTTTCTAATGGCATCACATGTTGCAACCTCATGAAGAATGTGATGATTCAACCACACTATAGCCCGCAGCTTTTGCTACATATTGCTTCGTAGAACCCCTTAGGTCCTTTACGCACTGCCACATCCCCTCTGAAGCATATATGTTAGATAACATAGTTTGGAACCCATCATGATGAGGATCCAGCTCAACAAGCTTCCTCCCAACCCTTTCCCCAACCTCACTATCACCATGTTTCCAACAGGCACCAAGCAATGCACCCCATGCTGGAACATCAGGTGACATGGGCATGCTCTGAATCAGATCCTCAGCCTCTTTGACATATCCAGCTCGTCCAAGGAGATCAACCATACATCCATAGTGTCTGATGTTTGGTACAATCTGGTACTTGTTCTGCATCAACTTAAAGAACTGACGGCCCTCCTCAACTAGGCCAGCATGTCTGCAAGCACTCAGAACCCCAGTGAAAGTTATCTCATTCGGGACAGCAGTGCCAGAGGCTTCCATCTCTGAAAACATGTCAAGGGATTTTGTAACAAGGCCATTCATGGCCAGTCCCCCAATGACAGCATTCCAGCAAGGTGCTCCTTTCTCATCTACCATGTCAAAGACTTCTAGTGCAGCATCCAAGGATCCACATTTCATGTACATGTCAATGAGGCTAGTCCCAAGTACAATGGTGATGTCATATTGGTATTCCCGAATGTATTCATGCACTGACTTTCCTTGTTCCAAAGCAGACAGATTAGTACAAGCAGAGATGACACTCACTAGTGTAACCTCATCCGGTCTGATTCCATGGGCTTTCATGTTGCCAAAAACCGTGAGCGCGTCAGATGACTGGTTATTTTGCACACAACCAGATATCATTGTACTCCAAGAAACGTTGTCCTTGTCGGGCATCACGCTGAATAACACCTTTGCATCCCCTACACGGCCATTCTTCAGATAGCCATCAATCATCGAGTTCCAGGAGAAGTGGTCCAGACTCTCACCACTGTCAAACAATCTCCGTGCTGCAGCAACATCCAGACAACTCGAGTACATGTGAATAAGTGCATTCTGGACTTTCAACCGCGAACCAAGGCCAGCTCTGAAAACCAGCCCATGGCACAACTCTCCATTTCGAATTACCTCTGACCCTGCACACGCAGCAATCACACTGACCATCACCGCCTCGTCCACAGGCCACCCCTCTGCACGCATATCCAAGAACACACCCAACGCTTCCACGAACTGGCCATTCCGCTCAAAGCAAGAGACCATAGCTGTCCACGTGAAAGCATCCCTATACTCTGCCCCGTCAAACGTCCTCTTCGCCTCGTCCACCATCCCACTCCTCCCGAACAGCGCCACCATCAAACTCACTGCCGCCGCGCTCCTCTCTGGCATCCTCGCAAACACCCCGATCGCCTGCTCGACGTCCCCGGCGCGCACGAACGCGGCCAGGATCGTGTTCCAGGAAACGGCGTCCCGCACGGGCCCCTCGTCGAACACCCTGCGCGCGTCCGCGACGCAGCCGCAGGCAGAGTACATATGCGTCAGTGCGTTCCTGAGGTACACATTGTCGACGAACCCGTGCCTGACGGAGCGGGAGTGAACCTGACGCCCTTCCGCCACTTCCCCCCTAGCGGCGCAGGCGGCGGCGAGGAGCGGGTGCGTGTAGGCGTCGGGAAGCGCGGGCATGGACGCGTAGAGCGGGAGGCAGAAGTGGGGGAGGCCGTGGCGCAAGGCGGCTTTGAGGACGATGTTGCAGGAGAAGGAGTTGGGGCTGCGCACGAGGCGAAGGAGGCGCAGGGAGTGGTCGAGCGGGCGCGGGAGGAGGCGGCCGGCGGCGGCGGAGGTGGTGAAGAGGAGGAGGCGGCTGGCGGCGAAGGCGTCTGCGAGGAGGCCCGAGGCGAGGAACTGCGCGTGGATTTGGAGGAGGTGCCGCGCGGAGCGGCAGCGGGAGAGGTGCGCGTCCAGGAGGGACACCGTGAGCATGATCAGCAGCGGGCGGCCGGCGCCGCGGCCACGGCGAGCGAGAGGGGCGGACGGCGAGTGGTGAGGTTTCGTACAACGGTTTCGTGCGGAATTTTTTGCGCCAGTGGGCTACGGTGGCGAAGCGCGCGCAGGAGGCTGCGCCCGTGAGTTGGGCTGGCGGCGGCTGGATAATGCCAGCCGTCTTTGGTTGCTCGGCCCAATGTGATGACCAGATTAGCCCAGGGATGTGTCAACCAGGGACTGTAATCCTGCTTGATTAATGAAGCTCTTGATGATTGCCCTAAAAAAATAGCAACCCGGTGAACCACACAGTGTGGAAAGGACAATCCGAGCGAAAAGAGGAAAACAATCAACCAGATTTCCTTAAAATGTTCGGATCGAAATTTAGTGATCGACTACTACAAATATACAATCCTTGTGATATGAGAATTATGAGCGACGAGGTTAATGTCCGTGTTAGCGAGATCCTAGCAGGTTCATCCACGTCATGCTCCCTCAGAGATCAGTCACCGCCATCAGGGCTCAAACAATGTGATCCAGAAGAATAAGTGAGAAGGAAGAGAGATGAGCCACCTCTAGCAATTAAATTGATTGTTTCCACCATTTGCAGAGTATATATATATATGCAATGCAGACAACCGAACGCAAGCTTGGCAATGCAGGTTAGGTCATATGACCAACCAAACGAAACATAGAGAGATTGCATTAGACATAGAGAGATTGCATTAGGGCATGTTTAGGAAGGGGGTAACACCCTCAAATGAGGTGTTAAACTTTAACACGTTGGGGTGTTTGGATGATCTACTAAACTTTAACACCTTAGGTTAGAAATGATAATTATACCCCCACTCCCCCCCCCTCCTTGGAGATGCTGGCGCTTACACAAATCACGGCCACCACATACCATTGTCCATTAGCCTGATAGCTATCAATCCTCCTTGCCAGGGCAAGCAGCAGGGGAAGATCCAGAGACCAGAGATGAGAGAGATGGGCGACCTACAGTCCGCATCCCACGGCGGGCGATGCAGTTCCGGGTGCCACGGAGGTCGGTGGCCAGGGCGGCGGGGGCAGAGGCGGCGTCGCCGATGCCGGCTGGGGGAAAGAAGAAGAAGATGGCGGTGGTGAGGCTCCGCGGGAAGAGGAGGTTGTTCGGCGCGATCCGGCGGCTCCGGATGCGGTGGCTGGCGGTGTTGTACCTGCGCCCGCCGCCCGCCACCCGCGTGAGGCCACCGCCCGTGCAGGAGCGGCGCGAACCGGCGGTGGCGGGCACGGCGGCGGCGCGCGACGGGCGGACCGGCGGCGGCGGGCACAGGCGCACAACGGGAGGGAGGACGCGCTGGCGGCGGTAGGAGAGAGAGAGGAGGAGAGAGGGGGGCAACCAGGGAATAAGTGGGGAGGGGGGCAACCAGGGAATAAGTGGGGAGGGGGGCAACCAGAGAATAAGTGGGGAGGGGGGCCACTTTTAACAACTTTAGCAAAATTTAACACCCCCTCCATGTCTTTATGAAAAAAAAGGTGTTAAATTTTAACACTACTCTTTTAACATAAGTGTTTGGCAGCCAATGTATTAAAAGGGTGTTAAAAGGGGTGTTAAACTTTAACATCCCTACCCTTAGTTTACCCTAATGGAGGCTAGAGGCTAGCCCGGTTTAGGTGCTAGTCACTAGTCATGACAGGAGTTGTGCATGCAGTGCCACCCAACACACGTCTTCCCACATCTGAACCAGACCTTTGGATTACATAGGCCCTCATGGCGTCTCCAGTAATGCCATTTGGCAGACAGGGTTCCTCTACAGTAGTTGAGCATATCCTCGAGTCACTGACGCGTGGGTCCGACCTCACATGTCAGTGATCTAACTGCGAAGAACAGTACTGAAGGAACCACTTTCCATTTCATTAGCTATTAAGTGGCAACATTAGCAATCTGTCCTACATGGCAAAAAGGATAAATAAAAAAAGAAAAGCTGGCTGCTAGTACTTATTTTGGTTGAATATATAAGTCCATTTATTATTATTCTAAATCAAACATTTTAACTTTGGCTATGAGAAACTGACATTTTATATGGATCGATAACATTAAACTTGGCACTAGAGATCATTACTAGAAAAACTTTCATAATTCATAACTGTTTAGTTATAAGTTTTATAAATATTACTAGTCAAAGTACAAAATAGACTGTGTTCATTTTTTAATGGACTTATATTTACGACTGTAGAAAGTTTCAGCCAGTCTATAACACACCTTCGTACCGCTAGTCTTGGAGAGATTGTAGGTTGGTTCACTGTTGAAGGCGGTCATAGGTCTTCGGCATTATTACGACCTGATAAGAACCAGAAAGGCAGATGGGGGGACGACTACGGCCAACGAAGTCGTTGCTGCAATCAACATATTCTACACCCTCGGTGTCATCAACATATCGTTTACCAGTAAATAAACATCGTATCTGCATCCGTGAGTGCTGCCTGAACTAGGTTAGTTAGCTCTTCCGTTTCAAATTGTAAAATTTTTTAATTTTTTTATATTCCTAAATTATATCTAGATATAATATTTATAAATAAAAAATCAAAACGTCCTCAATTTTTTACGGAGGAGTTGCTGAGTTAGGACGCGAACCACCAAACAATGACTCTTACGGCCACTTTCCACGCACAAGCAAAGTGGCTGTTGCTATCGATCTATCGCCTTGATCAGATGCCGAGCGCATCAGTACTTCCAGCCTTCTCCAACTCCAACCATTACTCCAAGCCTCGAACAGCACGCCAACTTCTTCACCCGTACACCAGGGTAAAAGATTGCCTCGGATCTCTGAACAATACTGTCCTGCCCAGTTGACTTCAAGTTACTGTTTGCATTTTTCTTTCTGTGACCGTACTTTAAACTAAACTAAACTACTGGCGCCGGCCATGCCATGGGAGTTACCACGCAGTTTGTTTATGAATAGCGATCGAGGTCATGTTTAGTTGACCAATTTTGGAGTGCTAAAATCACTGTACCAGCACTGTAGCACACTGTAGCGTTTCATTTGTATTTGTGAATTATTGTCCAAACATTGACTAATTATGCTTAAAAGAATCGTCTCGCAAAGTACAACAAAACTGTGAGATTAGTTTTTAATTTCGTCTACATTTAGTACTCCATGCATGTACCGCAAGTTTGATGTGATAGGGAATCTTCTTTTTGCATAGTGCCAAAGTACAAGGCCCGAATAAGATACTGACAGCAGAAAGATCTGTCTGCAGAATCTGATGCTTTTTGATGAGACTCTGCTGGATGAGACGTTAATCGCGGGATGTTTGATACTAGGTGCTAAACTTTAGCAGTATCACATCAAATATTTGGATGCTAATTAGGAGGATTAAATATGAGCTAATTATAAAACTAAGGTCCTATTTGGATATAGTATCCTAAAGATTAGGACTCCACTTTTAGAACACTTTTAGGATATATGTATCCAAACATGAGTTCTAAAAGTGGAGTACTAAAGTTTAGGAGGGCCATTTTTATTAGGAGGGCTAATGGTATTAATGGGTCCTTTTTCTCCTAAAAATGGTCCCCAAACCCCCATTACCTCTGTTGCCCTCCCCTTCTCTCTCCTAATCATTTAATGATGTGAATAGTGCAGGAGCATTTAGAGGAGTAATTGAGGGTAAAAAAGTCATTTTCCCTCTAACATCCTAAAGATTAGGATTCCATCCAAACAACCATCTCCTAAATTTTAGGACTACCAATTTCTAGATCCTAAACTTTAAACTTTAGGACAATCCTAAACTTTAGGAATTTGTATCCACACATGGTCTAATTGCAGAACCCCTGTGCTAATTCGTGAGACGAATCTATTAAGCCTAATTAATTCATCATTAGCAAATGATTACTATATCACCACATTGTTAAATCATGGACTAATTAGGTTTAATAGATTCATCTCGCGAATTAAACTTCATCTGTGCAATTAGTTTGTAATTAGCCTATGTTTAATACTTCGAATTAGTATCAAATATCCGATGTGACAGGTGCTAAATTTTAGAGGGTATCCAAACAGGATCGAAAGCGCATCGAAATCTAAGAGCAGGGGCGTAGATATCAAGTTATAAACTAATCATCGAGAACGCAAACACAAGTAAACGCGAGAGAAATAAGAAAAGCAGAGCTGCCGCAAGCACGACGCGCCAAGATCCAAGCGACCGACAGGGGCAGCTTTGTCATTTCGTAAATCCTATAATTTATGTATTCTAATTTTTGACAGGTACTGTTGTTATTTCATTTCTAGAAAGAAAGGAAAGAAAATTATTTTTCTAGTTTCTCACCTAAACCTACCTAACTTCGCTGTGCTTTTTTAGTTTTTCTGAAGCAATCTCAGCTAAAGTTTAGTTTGAGTCACATCGGATTAATACTAATTAGAAGTATTAAATATAAGTTAATGGAAAAAATAATTGTATAGATGAGGACCAATTCGTGAGACGAATCCATTAAACCTGATTAATCTATGATTAGCACATGTGATGCTACTGTAAACATATACTTAATCATGAATTAATTAGATTTAATAGATTCATCTCGCGAATTAGTATTAATTTATACAATTATTTTTATTATTAATTTATATTTAATACTCCTATATCCGGACCCACCTCCGGAGCCGACCTAAACTTTAGGTACAGGGTCACTTCCGAGCCCCACCGGCTGGGCTCCGCATCCCAGCGAACTTCCACCTTGTCCCACCGTCAGTGAGAGCGGCGCCTACAGCTATCCGCAGCTGGACCCACGTGGCAGTGTCCGCGGGGCTCCCACTCCCTCGTACCACGCGCACATCCGGTCGTGCGCCCCCTGCTTTAAACCGGCGAGAGCCTTTCCGCTCGAGAAAAACCGCGCTTGATTTTTCTTTTTTTCTCTCTCACCTACTAATTTCCGTACCCGTGTTCGCGGCGCTCGCTCGCTCGGGTTTGGATCCGAGCGGAGGCCCGGCCGGTGGATGCTGTAGAGAAATGGCGGAGGCCGTCGCGTCCGCGGGCGGGCTCGCCGTGGCGGCAGCCTCGACCTCCGTAACGCCAGGCCAGGTGAGACCTAACTCGCGCCTTCCCGATTTGTTCCGGCGCGCGCTGGCGCGGGCATTCGTTGCTCCCATGGTTTTGGGATTGGCGTTGTTTGGAGGCGATTGTGGCGGGGTTGGTGAGGTGAGTGGGTGGATTTGGGGGTCGGAGGGCAGCCGGGAAGGAGAATGGGGCGGTTGGGTGTGGGTTCGTACGCGGTCGCGACGCTGAATCGCGGGCTGGGTTTTGGGCTTTGGGTGATCACGCAGAAGCGCTGAAGATGCGGTACGTGTGGAATTTCTCGCCCGGATTGGTTGATTGGCATCATATGCTGCGGTCTTACGGAGTAATTGCCCAATTTGAGGACTGCTGTGATTGTTGAAATACTGTTGGGTGCTGGCTGCGCTTGCTCCGTCGGTGCAAGTTACGGCTAATGCAAGTGTTAGGATATGGTGATGTTCTGAGACAAGGGAATCACTGAAGCCAATGTGGATTAGCATTTGTGGCCTTTTTTTTTGTGCGTTGTGTCGATCAAGTAGTGTTGGTCAGGTAACAATCCTTGTAGTAGCACCACCAAATGGAAAATCAGTAAATTCCGGGTTTAGGGTTTAAATGTTGGAGAATCTGCAAATTTATACATAGTTAGTGGATCTGGAGATCTTGGACCTTAAGGCAACCATTAAGTTCCTGCAATATGATGTGTATTTTATTTGGGACTTCCATCGCTGGAACTAAGTTAACTTGCTTTGCACTCCATGCAGGTTTCTGCTATTCTGGGGTTTCTTTGGGTTTTCGCAGCCTGGGCATATGCTGAGGTTCTCTTTCATAGGAAGAATGCTGCTTCTATTAAAACGTAAGCAGATGTTGCTTTGGTCCTGAGAATCCACAATTTCTGTCTTCTAAAATGCTGTGTTGCAATGTTATCTATTCTTTTCTCTGTTGTCCATGAAGAACTCTGCTTCTGTTACAAGACATAGCCTTAGGTATCCGTCTCTTGCAGTGCGTTCTGAATTCTGTTCGTCTGTCTTGGAATGCCTATTGCGCCCTGTTGCTTTTTTTTAAAGACTTCATAATTTTGTTGAGAGACACTCATGTTGCTTTGAATGAGACTACAATAACCTTCTATAAGGAGTCTTATTGGAGTTTATGCCTCTTCATCTTTGTCAGTAGACACTCGGATGTCAATTTAGCAGTAATGGATAACAGTTCAGTCAAAGGAGAAGATCAGACACTTCTGTTGGAGGAGGGTGGCCAAGCTGTAGCTGTAAAGCCAGCTTATGCTTCCTTCACATCACAAATCCTCAGGTTCTCTTTGAATTACAATTTCTCAATAGATATTAAATAGATGTGTTAAGATATCAGGACTTAAAAGACATTGAGTCTCTGACCAGAAATTTTGGGTCCGACAGACTTTTCTTCATGGACCAGATGCTTCTTCTGGAGAATCGTTTAACACTCAGGGCAATGTAAGCTACAGTTGCTCCATTCATCCATGCTTCCACAGTTGCACTATTCTGCTAACTAAGTTGCAATGATTCTTTCAGATCTGAGTTTGGAGGGTATCTACTTTATTTTTACATATGTGATCGAACAGACTTACTCGGAGAGTCTGCTAAGGTATTATTGTGCTAATAATTGTTACACAAAGTTTGGCGATGTGCCTAAGTGACATACTAGTAAAATTGCCATTTGCTAGAGTTTTCCAAATTTGCTTACTTATTCAGATTTATTGGATGGAAATTGCATGCATCGTGTATTATTATATACTGATAGTGTTATGCTTTAACGCACTAACCCTTTTTATTGGTATGTTGTATCTGCAGAATTACAGCCGAGATCTGTTCCTTTTCCTCTACTTTCTTCTTATTATTGTAGCAGCTATGACTTCCTTTAAAGTCCATCAAGACAAGTCTGCATTCACAGGAAAATCTATATTGTACTTGAATAGGCATCAAACCGAAGAATGGAAGGGTTGGATGCAGGTACTTATCATACTTTTATCTTTCTTCTGTGGTCTTTTCTGGTTTCACAGAAACATATTCTTCTTATACTATCCCCAGAAACATAGTTGGGTGAATAGCTACAGTTCAATAGTTCATGCATGATCATTGGTACATCAGAGCTGCAGAAATGATGATTATGTATGCAGTTATAAGCATCTACTCTCATCTGGCACCGCTAACATGTAAGCTGCCATCAGATTCGTGATGCATTCATGGTATTTGGACCTCTCTTGAGTTGCAAAGTGCAAAAAGCTTAGTTGGTCATTAGCAGCTGTTATTGTGAAAATGGGGTTTTGACCTGTCCTAGCACCAAAACATTTTGCCATGCTAACTTTTCCACTACACTGCCTTGTGATGGTTCATTTCTCTGCCCTAAATTTTAGATAATTTGCTCAGGAATTTCCTTATATGGACAGTAAGATACTGGGTTCAACTTCTGCCCTAGTACTAGCAACACTGCAACAGTTTCAGCATTACTTTGTCTAATTGCCAGGTGCTATTCTTGATGTACCACTACTTCAATGCTAAAGAGATCTACAATGCAATCCGTGTTTTTATTGCTGCATATGTTTGGATGACTGGATTTGGCAACTTCTCTTATTATTATGTGAGGAAGGATTTCAGTCTTGGACGATTTGCTCAGGTGCATTTTTACGCCCCACTCGTTCCTGATTCTTCATGTTGGAGTTTTCCTAACATGGTTACACCTTCAACAGATGATGTGGCGCCTCAATTTCTTTGTTATATTCTGCTGCATTGTCCTGAACAATGACTATACACTATATTATATTTGCCCTATGCACACCCTTTTCACCCTAATGGTTTATGGCGCTCTTGGAATTCTAAACAAATATAATGAGATTAGATCTGTGATGGCAATGAAATTTGTTGCTTGCTTCTTGGTAGTTATCCTTGTATGGGAAGTTCCAGGTGTATTTGACATAGTATGGAGCCCATTTACATTTCTTCTAGGTCAGTGTCCTTGCAAAACCTTTTCTGCTGTGGATATCACATGTGTTTTTCCTTCCAAAAGATGAACAGTACCATTTGCCTTTGTGTGCAGGCTATACCGATCCTTCTAAACCAGATCTCCCACGGTTGCATGAATGGCAATTCCGATCTGGACTGGATCGCTACATTTGGATCGTGGGGATGATATATGCGTATTACCACCCAACTGTATGTTTTCGACCATATTTTCTTCTATGTATTGTAGCTGTTCTGTTTCTTTAGATTCAAAGAGCTTAGAGGTATCCTCAGAATTGTTCGAAAGAGAGCAAAGGAAAGTTGTGTTTGGCATGAAAAGCATTGATGAAATATTTTCTGCCTCAGGTTGAGAAGTGGATGGAGAAGCTGGAAGAAACTGAACTGAGAACCAAACTCTATATTAAAGGCTCGATAGTTACAGTGTCTTTGACGGTACTGATCAAACAACTGCCGTAAACTCATTTTTTTAAAATATCTTACTTTTTATAACACATGCTGCATGTTGATCACAGGCTGGTTATTTGTGGTACGAATACATTTATAAGCTGGATAAGATTACATACAACAAGTTACATCCCTATACATCCTGGATCCCCATAACGTATGCGCACCTTTCAAATATATTTCGTTTATATCTTTTAAGTGTGCAAAATCTGATTTGTTCCCTGGTTGTTGTGCACTTGTACTCAAAAAGTGTCTACATATGCCTACGCAACTTTACTCAAGAATTCAGGAGTTTCTCTCTCACACTATTTGCGTAAGTGACGGTTTCTTGTAATGCATTTTGCCTTTATCATTGAACTACACCATGATGTGGGAATATGTGACTCGTGTATTTGTTCATTTGCCTTTTTCTAGCTGGCTTGGAAAGATTACACTAGAGACATACATATCACAGTTCCACATCTGGCTCAGGTGACCACATGCTGTTCCTCTTCTTTGTTCTTACATTTGCGCAACTGGAAGTTCACTCCAGGTTTTTTTTATGACTGACATTGTCTTGTTAACTTTAAATAACTTCAGATCAAGGGTGCCCAATGGGCAACCGAAGTGGCTATTGGCAATAATCCCAAATTACCCTTTGCTCAATTTCATGCTCACTACTGCTATATATGTCGCGGTATGTAGATCTTCCCAACGTAAGATACTGAAGACATCAGTATGCAGCAACTTATGTTCTCATGTATTCCCACAGGTTTCCCATAGGCTCTTCGAATTGACTAACACCTTGAAGGTGGCATTTGTACCTAGTCGTGACAACAAGCGCCTCTCATACAATTTTGTGGCAGGAATTGTCATTTCGGTCGCACTATACCTTGTATCATTTGTTCTAGTTGGCATCGCAGGATACTAGGAATCTCTCTTTTTTTTTTCTTTCCATTTTCATGTGTTCTAGTTCAACGACTAGGCCAGTCCAATTGTGAGCAAATTCAAGGCGACACGTCATTCACTATCCAGAAAGCTGCCATTTCTTTCACTGGAATAAGATTTTACCTGAGTTCCTTGGTGAAAAGTAATCGAGCTGCGCGAGAACAGAAGATCTTGAAGAGTGTAACATATGAGTGAAGCAACCCCAAGAAGGGGATATGATAAAACAGAAACAGATATATCCCTGTATAGCCGCTGAGATGCATACGTCGGCTGTGGAAATCAGATGATGTTTCCTATTTGTCTAATAGACAGAATGGTAATGAGAAGTTCGGCTAGTTGATTCCTGTATGCTCGTATATTGTTAATAGAAGTAATCAGAATTGTGGATCCCCATGCCGTGTTGTTTGGGCTTTGTCAACACAAAAAGCGTGAATGGCGCCTTAACTCGACTTGTCAACACAAAAGGGTGGCAGATAAAAGGATGAAAAGGTCACTTCCATACCTACGACTATGCTTGGCTAATACCTCCTTCAGGGAGCTTTTTCAATCCACCTATTAATAAGTGGTTAAGATAGTTCATTTGAATCCACATACTATTACCAGCCTCCTAATGGTAGGCTACGTTTATTAGTAGCCCTATTTGGACACTAGGTAATTTTAGCTGCTAACTAGCAGCACTCAGCTGGTTAGCGGTATCACATCTGCTCCCTCCGTCTCAAATGGTAGATCGTTTTAATTTTTCTAGGTACATGTTTTTTCTATACACCTTAATATAGTTTATATTTAGAGATACACCTTAATATATAATTTATATTTAGAGATGCATAATAATATCTATGAACTTTGAAACAAAGGGAGTAGCAAAGTTGCCAGAAAACAAAGGGTAGTTTATGTTTAGAGATGCATAATAATATCTATAAACTTTGAAGTAAAGGGAGTAGCAAAGTTATAAAGGGAGTAGCAAAGTTACCAAGGAAACAAAGGGAGTAGCAAAGTTACCAGGTGTATGATATTTGCTATGCACTTTGATATTTGATATAGTTTATATCTAAAGATGCATAATAATATCTATTAGCAAACTACGCACATATATCAGCACGTTTTCATTGAAACCGGTGCAAAATGGCACAAATAAGAAAATTGTCTTGTCCATACTAATATGGAGACTGATACCCAAATATCTGCACTACCATTCTAGTAAAAGGAAGAAAAGCAAATATATAATCTTGACACCGTTACACAGTTGCATCAGCAACATTTGATTTATGTTTATAAAATAATCACCATGCTGATGAAATGTGCTGAATGTTATCCAGCTGCTGCCTATGGTGGGGTGCCCAGACGGCAACGTGTATCAGGGGGACGACCAAGTCTTCACTTGGGTAGAACCGTAGAAGGCTCAGGCCCTTCATTGGCAGCTTCGAGCACCCGTCAAAAAAGAAGCATCAACTTCAGCCTCTGTTCGTGGCCCTTTCCCTCTCCCGCTTGTTATACAGCCTCTCGAGAACACGCTTCGCCTCGCATGATGGGAAATTGCTCAGATCATAATAGTGTGGAGCGATATCAATCAACCTGTGAATAAGGCCCAAAACAACCATCAAGACATCTTTCAAATGCTTAAACACAACATAGCTTTATTCAGGTAGTAGAAACTTACCATTCCCCACGGATATCAGTGACTGTGCGGATGAAATTCCTGGTGGTCAGGACGTATTCATTGTAGATGACCCATTCTGGCTTATGGTCCATACAGTTTGAGGGATGAAGATGGACAACCTGATGGGAAGGAAGAGTTACAAGACTGCAATGCTACATCCTGAGCAAGAAAGCTTCCGATGGTTATCCTTGAACATGAAAAATACAAACCTGATTATCTTTTACAGTCAAGTAATGTCCAGTCCGCTCCAGGTGAGCGACCTGCATGAAATATCCTGAAAGCATTGCTTTCCTGATATTGACATAGTACTCACGACTATTGAAGTCTGTGCTGCACATCTTGAGATTGAATCTAGTCATGATGCGAACAAGCTGTTGTCTGACATTGTCTGCAGATTTAAGTGCTCTGGAATTGATAAAGTTCTCGTAACACCACTGGGGATCTTCATCTGCATTGACAACAATAAAATTGTTACAACAAGAAAAAGCTAGTCACATGTCCACCAGAGGTAGGGCTGCAACTGGGCTGACCCACCTCCACACAATTAGTATTCTTTACACTGAACTGGTGGTTCATTTTGTATGCATGATAGGATTAGCCAAAAAGACTCGGATGGATACTTGCATCCCTAATTGAATGAGGATTATGGACTTACTGTTTTGCTTGTATGCATGGTATACGTTCAGAAGCGTCAGATGGTCCCCATCAATATGGCCAAATCGAGCCTTCGCCTCATCAGCAGCCTTTTGAGCCTCCCTAGGCCGGAGGAAGCAATTGGGTACTAGAGAAAGAATATGATAATAACAGACGAAGTCCACGGTAGTCAGCAGATGCAAAAGGGCGAGACGCACTCAACAAACAGCAACTATCTGCACCAGCCTAAACTGTATGATCATTTCGACCAATAGCTCAAGAAGCCAGGTGAATAACACAGTTGCTGATGACAGCTCATAAATGTTGCAAAAAACAATGATGTTGAGCTCACATGCAGTAGTCTGCATGCAAACTCACAAATCTAAAAACATAGCACTTTGCTTGCACAAAATTGACAAGCAAAGTAGTCCAGATAAACACATGATAATTCATTTGCAGAAATGCCATTTGGTGACCTAAAGTTGACATACCTGATAGCATGGCAGAAACTGATAGGATCTCATTTGAACAGTTATACTTTGGACTGATGACAAGCATCTTTGACATTTGTGGATCCAGGGGAAATTCGCTCATCATCTCACCTAACTGTGTTAGGTTACCTTCATCATCGAGTGCCCCCAAGTAGTTCAAAACTTCTAAGGCCCTCATAAGAGTTTCCGGTGCTGGAGGATCCATAAAGTCAAAATGTACTAAATCATCAATTCCTAGTTTCTTCAAGGTAAGAACTGTATTTGCCAGGTTCGACCTAAGAATTTCTGGGTAAGTCTGTGGTTGCAAATCCTCATTAAAACTCTTCTCTGTGTATAGCCTGAAGCACTTCCCAGGCTGCGTTCTTCCAGCACGACCAGCTCTCTGATGAGCACTTGCCTTGGAAATTGGTGACACCAGGAGGGATTCCACCCTAATCCTTGGGTTGTAAACTTTCTGTTTGGAAAACCCTGGGTCTATCACATAAACTATACCGTCTATAGTTAAGGATGTCTCAGCAATGTTTGTGGACACAACGATTTTCCTTCCAGGAGGTCCTCCTTCCTTTAATGGGGCAGGAGCAGGTTCAAAAATCTTTTGCTGCATGGCTGGAGGCAGCGTAGAATACAAAGGAACAACTTTAACTGGCCCAACCTGATCTCCCATGTTATTAATTTCCTTGTTAATTTTACGACAGGCATCCTCAATCTCCTCTTCTCCGGTAAGGAATACAAGGATATCACCAGCAGGTTCACACGTGTGTATTTGCACAACTGTCCTGATAGCAGCCTCTAGGTAGTCCCTTTCTGGTTCTTGAGTATAGAAGATTTCAACCGGGTGAAGCCTCCCTGGTACCTTCATCAATGGTGCACCACTGAAGTAACCCTGAAATTTCTCTGCTTCAAGGGTAGCACTCATAACAACAAGCTTCAAGTCCGGTCTATTTTTTAGAACCTCCTTCAGAAGCCCAAACAGAACATCTGTTGCCAATGTTCTCTCATGAGCTTCATCAAGAACAATCACCTTGTACCTCTCTAAAAGTGGGTCTGCCATTGCTTCTCTCAGAAGCATACCATCTGTCAAATATCTGATAGGAAGCAATAGTGTTCAACACAACAGGATTAGATCAGAATACCTAAAAAAAGAAAGAAACATACACTCCATATCAATCTGCCAAAAGTATAGTGCATCTAATTATGTTCTTTAATGGAACATTAAGACTCAAAAGGCTTACTTGAGAACAGTTTTGTGGCTGCTGCAATCCTCAAACCGGATGCTGTAACCTACTTCCTCCCCAATAGTAACATCCATCTCCTCGGCCACACGCCTGGAGACTGACATTGCTGCAACCCTCCGCGGCTGAGTGCAGGCAACCATGGAACGGTTACCCAGGCCTTCAGCCTCAAGTACGAATTGGGGGATCTGTTCAACATAACGCGAATCAATCATCACAACTAACTTAGCAAGAATGAGAGACAAACACCACAATCACCGCAACAGTAACAAGAACAAATCAAGCTATAGTGAACATATGATCCTGATCACAATCCGACATGTGAACACAAATTGACCTGACCAATTTTACTTGCCCAAAAGTGAAAAGCCTTTAGAGTATCTATCACCTAACCTTAAAAAAAACAATACAAATAAGGAAATTAAGCATTCAGTAATCTAAACACCTAATTAGGGGAAACGTTCAACATAACACAAATCAATCATCACAACTAACTGAGCAAGAATGACAGACAAACATGACAATAACAAGTCAGCCGCAAGAACAAAACGAACAATACCTGACTTCAGTTACAGAAACAAGCGCAGATACATATATCTGACCAATTTACCAAAGCAAAAGATGGATAATCTATAAAACACCTATATATCCTAACCTTAGCAGCAAACACTAAATAAGAAGATCAAAGGCGCCCGGGTACTGGAGCACGGATTGCCGTACCTGAGTGGTCTTCCCACTTCCCGTTTCGCCGACGAGGATGAGGGTCTGGTTGTCGCGGAGGGCGCGGAGGAACTCGTCCTTCTGCTGCCAAACGGGGAGCGTGCGGCGCTTCTCGAGGATCTCGAAGTACCGCCCCGAGTATGGCCGCCCGTTCCACCGGTTGACGGTGGGGTTGGCCCCGCCCGCCGCGGCGGCGGCGGCGCCGTTGGTGGCGGCGCGGCCGAGCTTGGCGGAGACGGAGGTCTCGTCGACAACGTCGAAGAGGCTCACCTTCCGCTTCCGCTCCGTCCCCATGGCGGCGGCGGCGGCGGCGGCGGCGAGAGCGACGCTGCGGGTCGCGCAGGTGGCCGGGAGGAGGAGGCGGGAGGGCGGGGGGAGGCGAAACCCTAGCTTGGTTCTGGAAGGGTCGTTCGATTTATATTTTGGGAATTGCACAAACAAATACTAGGGCCATGTTTAGTTACTCCCAACTCCCAACTTTGACACTATGCAAAAAGAAGATTCCCCATCACATCAAACTTGCGGTACATGCATGGAGTACTAAATGTAGATGAAATTAAAAACTAATTGCACAGTTTTGTTGTATTTTGCGAGACGAATCTTTTGAGCCTAATTAGTCAATATTTGGACAATAATTCACAAATACAAACGAAACGCTACAGTGTGCTACAGTGCTGTAACAGTAATTTGGCACCTCCCAAATTCCCCAACTAAACAAGGCCTAGGTCGGCGAGCGAGAGCGTGAGGCCGAAGCCGAACGATAGGACGGTGAGAAAGCGGGTTCTTGGAGACATGAAGGCGGGTTCCTTCGGGGTTCCGACTTCCAAGTACTGTGCCCTGTGCCTTTCCTAACGGAGGAAGAACGGAAGAACAGAACTATAGCAACGTCTCCTTCACTCTGTATAAATAAACGACGCTGCTAGCACCGGACATCCGATGCGAAATTTTTCATTCAACCCTCCGACGAAACATTAAAAATTATCTAGTGCAACATCAACTATCACTATTTGCAATATGAAAAATAATGTGTAAAAATAACTATATCGTTCGACTCTGGGATTGAAATTTCCCGCCGCAACATGAATACTATGTTTCATGCAACATTTACTGTGAAACATGTAGAAACAATAGTTGCAACATCGATGTTTACATATTGCAATATATGTAGGAGCTTCTGATTTTTTAAAGATTCCGGATGTATGTTCCGTAGCATTACCGATAAATAAACTGATGTATAGGTGAGGTGTTGCTTGGTTTTTTGTTTAAGCATGTAGGAGCTTATTTCACTGAAATTTGCAAGGTACTCCTAAAATACTAAAATTTGTGAAAATTTGATGGTGCTTTGCAATACCAAATTTTTAGCATGTCTTCCATTTGCACCCGCACTTCATTATTATCAAGTATCAACCATGAAGCCACGGCACACAAAGTACATGTGGCATTGGCTGATGGGGTATCCTCGGGGAAAGGATTTAAGGCAACCTGACACAAAAAGGTCAAAGGTCCAACAACAAGAGACGTGCTGGAGACAGCCCTGACGATGCTGCGGCCCACCGCCCGACCTCCCTTGGTCAGGAGCCAAGAGCTGTAACTCGTCGGTTCGGCCAGATCGGGGGTGGGACCCACAAGGGGCCCACAGCGCCCCGTCCATCCTTAAATAAAGGATGACCGATGCCGTACCAAAAGCATTGAATGCAGGGCGTGGCCCTCCTGACCGCCCCACTCCGGGGACATGATCGGGCGAGGGGAGCCGACCTTTAGCCGTGGGTCCAAGGCTGAGGTTACACCCTCGGACCGCCCAGGACGACCTGCAGAGTGAGGCCACATGCGGCCGTATGCGCCCATGCGCCCCGACGTCATTATCACCCTTGTCGCCGGGGTGAGCTGTCAAGATCAAGACTTTGCCCCCACGCTGAGCCTCGTACGGGCTTGCAGGCAAGGTGGGACCCAGCGATGGGCGTAACGGCGTGGGGAGGCCGTGAACGTGCCAAGGAGGTCGAGGAAAGCCGGGAGAAGCGGCATGCCACTCATCTTCAGTACGAACGTCAGTGGCAGCTTCTATCTCGTTCACTACTACGGGGTTGGCGGATAGGACGGGGCACACCATGGAGCAGGCTAGGCCATGCGTAAGCGGCCCACACCGCATAGGAACCACCGTATAGGGCATACGAAGCCCACGACCGGCTAAGAAGACAGGACAAGAAGGCCCCTTGGTGCAAGGATGCCCGACCACACCACAACCCCCGACCTTCGAGGTCGGAGAACCCTCCATTCTCAACATTGTCACCCAATCCCTAGCCTATATAAGGGGAACCAGGCCTTCCTTCTCGCTCTCTCGCATTCATTCACACACGCGCACCCATGCATCACATGCCTACAAGCACCCTGTTGTAAGCTCAGTGCACTCGATCCAAGGAACACGACTCCTACCGCAATTGGACGTAGGGATCTTCCCGAACCAGTATAAACCCCTTGTCTCTTGTGTGCTACTATCGAAAGTGGAGAGAGCGCGGTGTATAATCACTAGTCGACGGTACAAAACACCGACAGTTGGCGCGTCAAGTAGGGGTAGTCGTGCATTCCTCGCTAACTTTCGATGGCTTCCTCGGTTTCAGCGCCAGCGGTGGTGCCGCCCCGGGCGACACCATTCACTTCGGGAGCCTTGAGTTCATCATCGACGCTGGGGGCGAGCTACAGCCCATTCTCAGCTTCCTCCCGGCCCACTTTGGGAGCCTGGACTTTGTCGCTGACCAAATAGGTCAGCTGCACCTCCTCGAGGAGGGGTTCCCCATCCAGCCTGAGCTAGCGGCGGAGCCACCCTATGGCGACCCTGCCATTCTGCCCATTGACGGTGACACCCTTGCGCTTCAGATCGATGCCTACCTCGTGGCAAACCCTGAATCGGAGGCCTGCCAGCGCACCTTCTATGCGTTGGTCAACGTTTACACCCAGCTCTTGAGGGAGGCCCCGCTTCCCCAGAGAATGAGTTCTAGGACCCTACGGTCCAGTTGCTGTATGGCCTCAGGGACGCTGCCCATCTCTTCCAGCTGGGCCTCGAGCGCTGGCTTTGTCCCGCCCCCGTGGACCCTGCGTTCATGGGAACGGTAGAGTACGTGTCGGCATCCTTCCACGACCTGATGGAGGCTCACTTCGTGAGCAGTTCATCATTGGAGGTAGAGATTGTGCATCGCGATACCTTGTTGCGGGACTGATTCATGGCGAAGCTCGCTGCCCACACCCCGCCTAGGGATCAGCAACCCCAGCCGCACCAGCTCACTACCAAGCAGTGGGAGGCTTACCTCCGTGAGAAGGCGGAATGCCTAGCCGCCAAGGCGGCGGAGCTGGACAACCGCCACACGCGGTTGGAGCGCGATCACGCCGAGTTGAGCAAACAACAAGGCGAGCAAGGGGCAGCATGGCTCGTGACCGCTCACACCACGGGCATGAGCAAATCATGCGCGATGAGGACGGTGTCCACCACTTCGTGCGGGCCAGCCAAAACGTGGCTGCCGCAGCGATGATCCTGTGCTCGATCCTCGAGCACAAGATCGCGAGGGCTTGCGTATTCATCACGAGCTCAAGGGGTTGCTCGAGATCTCAGCGGTCCAGCAGGTGGAGAGCTTCCTCCAGCGGAGGCAGGAGGCGAGCAGCAGCCACCGAACGCCAAGCGCGGGCTGCCCCCAGACCTCCCGCGTGCCGGACGTTGCCACAGCGGGCCACCGGGGAGCCGGCCAGCCTGAAGAAGGGGTGAGCCCGTGAGGGCATCGTGGCGACCCGCCGCCTTGGCGCACAACCACTTGGGTGGCACCCATGACGCGTGGCGCACCATACAAGCGTGGCGCCTAGAACACGCAGGGTTCGACCGACAGCGTCACCTCGACCGCGACGACCACCGCGGCCACTGCAACTGCTACTATGAGCGCTCGCGCTCCCTGACCCCCGATGGCCTTGGCCCAAAGGTGTTTGGGAGAGGGATACACTCCACGCCCTTCCCCGATCGCTTTGGCGCCCCAACCAACATCAACAAGTATGCTGGGGACACAATTCCTAGCGTCTAGCTGGAGGACTACCGGCTTGCCTGCCGAGCCAGCGGCGCCAACGACGATGACTTCATCATCGAGTACCTGATGATCTTCCTCGTTGATTCGGTGCAGGCATGGCTGGAATATCTCCAGCCGGACTGCATCCACAGCTGGTCCGACCTCCGCCAGATCTTCATCAGCAACTTCCAGGGTACGTATACCCGACCTAGCAACTCTTGGGACCTCAAGAGCTGCAAGTAGAAGGTCGGGGAGACGCTCCAGGAGTGCATTCACCATTTCTCCTAGCAGTGCAACGAGCTGCCTGACATGGTCGAAGCCGATGTGATCAGGGCGTTCATCTCGGGGACTACTTGTGAGACCCTCATCCACAAGCTCAGTTGCACCAAGCCCCGCTCGACCAAGGAGCTACTGGACATCGCCACCAATCATTCCTCCGGAGAGGAGGTGGTGGTCGTGATCTTTGACAAGGGGAAGGGTGCCACTAGGAGCGACGACGAGGGAGGAGGCAGACCCTCTTGCCATGATGGCAAGAAGAAGAAGAACAAGAGGGGGAGGGGGAAGCCCACCCCCGACCACTTCGAGAAGATGCTCGAGGGGCCGTGCCTGAACCACGACTTCCCGGCGAAGCATCTCTACAAGGATTGCAACCTCATGAAGCTCTACCTGAGGGGAAACCTTAGGGTCGGCGCTAAAGGGAAGCATCCACCAAACGCCAACATCAATGTCGGGGAAGAGGACACCTTCCCGAAGCCCTAGGATTGCCTTATGATCTTTGGCGGCTTGGACTTCTACGGTTCCGCAAAAGGAAGAACATCGCCAGGCAAGTGTTGAGTGCTAACCCCATCATCCCAACCTACCCGAAATGGCTAGACACGGAGATTATCTTTGATAGGACGGACCACCCTGACCATATCGGGGCGCCCGGGAGGCTTCCTCTCGTGGTGGCCCTGATCATTGCCAACTCCCGACTGTCTAAGGTCCTTATGGACGGGGGCTCCAGCCTCAACATCATATACATCGCCACCCTAGATGAAATGAAGATCCCGAGGTCAGAGCTCCGACCAACTGGAGGAGCTTTCCATGGGGTCATCCTGGGGAAGCAGGCGATCCCCCTGGGCCAGATCGACCTGCCTGTCATGTTCGGGACATGCGCCAACCTCCGCACTCAGATCCTCACCTTCAAGGTGGTAGACTTCGAGGGGTCCTACCACGTGATCTTCGAGAGACCATGCTACGTCAAGTTTATGGCGATCCCGAACTACACCTACCTCAAGCTCAAGATTCTCGAGCCCCGCGGTGTGATCACGGTCAGCGCTAACCACGAGTTCGCTCTTCTCTGCGATATGGAGAACTGTGAGCTGGCGACGCAGACCATCCGCTCTCTCGAGTTCTTCAAGATCTAGCAGATCATGAAGGTGGTCGCCCTGGACTCCAACAAGGCCCTAACCTCAAGGGGTCTTTAAGCCCACAAAGGATGCCAAGGCAGTCCAGATCGACCCTGAGGACTCCAACAAGATAGCACGGATCGACACCACGCTGTCCGCCAAATAGGAAGGCAAGCTCATCAACTTCCTGCACGAAAATCGGGAGATCTTCGCATGGAAACCCTATGGCATGCCGAGAATCCCAAGGGAAGTCGCCGAGCACGCCCTTGACATCAGGCCGGATGCCCGACCTGTGAAGCAACGCCTACGCGCTTCAACGACAAGAAATGGAAGGCCATCAATGAAGAGATCGCCCTGCTCCTAGCAGCTGGGGTCATCAAGGAGGTCTTCCACCCCAAGTGGTTGGCCAACCTCGTGCTGGTGAAGAAGAAGAATGGCTCCTGGCACATGTGCGTGGACTACACGAGCCTGAACAAGGCATGCCTAAAGGTCCCGTACCCATTGCCTCGCATCGACCAGGTGGTCGACTCGACCACGGGGTGCGAAGTCCTCTGCTTCCTCGACGCCTACTACTCTAGCTACCATCAAATTGCGATGGAGTCCGACCATCTCGCGACCTTCTTTATCACTCCATTTGGTGCGTACTGCTACGTCATGATGCCATTCGAACTCAAGAATGCGGGCTCCATGTAACAGAGGTGCATGAATCGCTGCCTCGACCACCTGGTCAGGGACACAGTGGAGGTCTACATCGATGACATAGTAGTCGTCGGCTGCCAACTGGTCCTGGAGCAAAGTGCGTCTCGACCCTGCCCTCAACTCCCATGGTAGTACTGCCTCGTGACCGTACACCAATTGATAAGGGGACATCTTGGTGGCCCCATGGCAAGCCATCCTGTATGCCCATAGAGCTTCAGTTAGACATAGATGCCACTTTTTCGGCTGCTCCTCTATCTTCCTCTTGATTAACTTAATTATCCCCTTGTTGGAAGATTCGGCATGGCTATTAGCTTGGGCATAATACGGAGAGGAGTTTAACAATTTGATTCCCATGTCGGCTGTGAACTCCTCGAATTCTCCTGATGTAAAAATCGTCCCTTAATTGGTTGTGATAGTCTGGGGGATGCCGAAATGGTAGACGATATGATCTCTTACGAAGTCAACCATAGCAGCCGATGTTACGGCCCTTAACGGAATTGCCTCCACCCATTTGGTGAAATAATCAGTGGCCACCAGAATGAACTTGTGCCCTTTGCTTGACGGAGGATAAATTTGGCCGATGAGGTCTATTCCCCAACCTCTGAACGGCCATGGTTTGATAATGGGATTCATGGCCGATGCGGGCGCACGTTGGACATTCCCGTATTTCTGACAATCCTGGCACCCTTTATAATATTTGAAGCAATCTTCGAGGATCGTCGGCCAGTAATACCCATTATTCCTAATCATCCATTTCATCTTATGTGCCGATTGGTGGGCTCCACACACTCCTTCATGGATTTCTCGCATCAGAGTCTTAGCCTCCTCCGTTCCTAGACACTTGAGTAGGACGTCATCAATTGTTCGGTAGAACAAGTCATCTTCCAGTAACACATATTTGGTAGCATGAAAACGTACCCGCTGATCCACTTTCTTAGACGGATCTTTCAGGTAATCGGCAATCTCCTTTCGCCAGTCATTGGCCGCGAGCTCCAGAGCCAAGGCGCCTTGAATCGGCCAATACCCAGATGCATGTTGGGCGAGCTTGTTGGCATCCTCGTTGTGATTCCTTGGGATGTGCTCGATAACTGCCGACTTGAATTCTTTCAGAAGCAGCAGGCAATCTTCGTAATAAATCCTCAACACATCGTCCTTGCACTCGGACTTCCCTGTTAACTGATCCACGATAAGCATGGAATCCCCAAAAATTTTGACGGAATCGGCTTTGACTTCCCTTAGCAATTGTAATCCCTTCAGTACAGCTCGGTACTCTGCTTGATTGTTGGTGGCGGATGCTTCTATCGGCAGAGAGAAATCATAGCTTGCCCCCCGAGGCGATATGAGGATGATGCCGATTCCTGATCCGGCCCCACATGATGATCCATGAAAGTATAAGGTCCAAGGTACCGGTTCTACGAAGGTAGCCTCTGGCCCGCAGTGCTGGGCAACGAAATCGGCCATGACCTGACTCTTAACGGCTTTTGCCGATTCATATCGAAGGTCAAACTCCGACAAAGCCAAGATCCACTTTCCGATCCGTCCTTTCAAAATCGGCAGTGACAACATGTATTTTACCACGTCGTCCTTGCATACGACCACACATTCCGCTGACAGCAAATAGTGCCTGAGCTTGGTGCATGAGAAGTAAAGGCATAGGCACAACCGCTCCACAGGAGGATACCTTGTTTCAGCGTCCAGAAGTCTTCTACTGACATAATAAATTACTCGTTCCTTTCCCTCGAACTCTTGGACCAGAGCCGACCCAATAGCTCGTTCATCGGCTGATAAATATAGTTTAAACGGCTTACCAGTTTGAGAAGGGACCAATACCGGTGGTGAGACCAAGTACTGCTTGATATCTTCCAATGCCTTGCGTTGCTCTTCCCCCCATATGAACTCCTGGTCGGGCTTCAACTTTAATAATGGTGTGAAGGCTTGGATTCGCCCAGACAGATTAGATATGAATCTTCTGATGAAATTCACCTTGCCGATTAGAGATTGCAGCTCAGTTTTATTCTGCGGGGCCATTACTTTGTTGATGGCCGCTATGGTCCTCCGATTGATCTCTATTCCCCGCTCGTGCACCATGAATCCTAAGAATTGTCCGAGGCGGAGATCCTCCCTTGGAGGGTCGGGCGCGTCCGGTCCCAAATCTCAGGGGTCGGGCGAGGCGGAGATCCTCCATTGGAGGGTCGGGCGCGTCCGATCCCAAGCCTCAGTGGTCGGGCGAGGCGGAACTCCAAGGATCAATCGGTCGATCCTCGACTGTAGCATCAATTGGTCGATCCTTGACTGTAGCACCAACCAACCGATCCTTGACTGCAGCACCAATCGACCGATTTCCAATCGTCGCCCTTGTATCTCGCCGCATCTCCTAATTTCTTCCACTTCCAACGCCGATTTTACTCATGTCAAAATCTGGCGTCAACAAATACATATTCAACTTATGAGACAATATCACATCATAAATATAAGAATTAAACCCTTCTCACAATCTTAGGCAAACAAGTTAGTCTTTTAATCATTTTATCATTCAATTCACCAAAACCCACTTAGGGGCCTAGATGCACTTTCAGAAGCCTCGGAGGAAGGGGTGCGCTGGCAGCCCGGACCCCCGGGTGTGGAACTCGAGGAAGGAAATGGTTTCCCCGAGCTTGGGCTGCGGAAGCTGCTCTCCTACATCGACGTGCCACCTAGCCACCTCCTTCGGTGGGAGGCAGCCCGCGGTGACCAGCTCCTGCAGCTTCGCCTCCATCACCACCGAAGGAGCCCACAAACCCATCGTCGGAGAAAAAGCAGAGGTGACGGCGCCTGTGGAGGCGAGGGGTGATGCACTCAAGTGAACCGCGGAACTCACAAGGTCACCCTCGTGACCCCTTCATACTTCTCTCTCCCCCTTTCTCTCTCTCTCGCTCTCCAAGCTGCTCGCGCGCGGCTATTGGGCAACGACCGGGGGAAGGGCAGGCAAGCGGAAAGAGTGGGAAGGAGGGGGGAGGTGACAAATTTAAGGGTCCAGCCCTAGGGAGGCCAACCATCCCCTTCGAGCAATTGCACGGGGTGGTGGGCCCAGCCCCTGCAACAGTGTTGGAAACGTGCGTGCGTGGCCTGCGCCATCAAGGCGCGACAAGACGTGATGGGGTAGCTGCCAGGTGGCGCCTCGGCTCCCGTGCAGCGACCCCTCAATTGCTCCGCCCCAGTGACTAGTCCAAGCCCACGCTATAGGCTAGGATGAGAAGGCCGGCCAAAAAATGGGCTCACGGCCGACCCGAGGCCCAACTCAACCTAGAGCTAGGAACAGATGGGATGAGAGAGTCCCAACGGCTGCGAGTCGGGATGCCACATGGCCCCCGACCTCTCCCCACCGTATCTGAGTCCTGGTGACGAGTCTGCCCCGGGTATTCCCGATGAGGGAAGGGCAACGAGCCCTCCGACCTCCCACGCAGGAGGTCAGGGACCAAAATGGGCAGACAACCGTACCATGATTAACGTGATGTCTCCTAGCGAGATATAGCCAAACTCTCCGCAATCGGGAGACGATCGGGTTCCGCTCAAATTTCTCAGCAATGCTCGAACGAGCGCACTTGCCCGACCTGCCTAGTAGGCAAGGAACTGCTCCCCGCGAAGGGACCGCGTGGGGCACATCCCCGACCACACAAACGCACTCCCTCGGGAGCAGTGTGCCCGAGGGCTCGGAGCGACCAGCTCCCAAGGCAAAGCAAGCCGTTCGCAACAGACAACGAGAATAGAAAATTCTCATTCCATGAAACAAACGTTACAAGGAGGGTGCTTGAGGCGTCGTGTACAGATACAAAAAACGTTGGCGTTGCCAAGCAAGGCAACACCTGAGGCCTAGAGGGCATGCTGCTACAAGGGTGGCGTGAAGCGGTGGATGCTCACGTCGCTGAGGTTCTTGTAGCATCAACACCTTAGGGGCGCCTGTGCGGAGGTGGTACCGAGGATGAGAGCACTTTCAGCTCCAGCAAGCGATGCCACTATCTCCCCTAGCAAGAGAGCAAACCACTGCCACTCTCAAAGCCTCCCATCGGAGGCATCAGGGGGCGTAATTATACCCAACAGGCACAGGAGCAGCATCATGGCAGCCTTCGTCGAGCCCGCTGGTCCGCCATGGAATCGAATGGGGCTACAGGGCTCCCAAATGATTTCAGATGGACTCGGGGTTGTTCTTACATGTTACTGGTTTCTCCTGCCGGATCCGTGAGGATCTTGGAGCAGGATCGGCAACAGGAATGGAGGTGCCTCAAACCCTCTATGGTACGCCCAGCCGCTCATCGAGATTCTTCTAGTACCAGGGGCAGGCTACATGGCAGCCAACCCGGAAGAGTCAAAGATACCCCCTCATTGGCCTGATCTCTCTACCCACACACAGAAGTATTTTTGGAGTA
This sequence comes from Setaria italica, assembly GCF_000263155.2. NCBI lineage: Eukaryota > Viridiplantae > Streptophyta > Magnoliopsida > Poales > Poaceae > Setaria > Setaria italica. Next base: position 48,146,738 of record NC_028458.1, read on the forward strand.
AAATCTGGAGCCCCAAGCAGTGCTCGGCTCAGGCTTTATAGCTCGGGCATAGGGATTAGACACCTGAAGTCACGATGGCACCAGACGAAAAAGGACAACGCAAGCCTCAACGCGCCAACAGACCCACATGAACGGCAGCACGGTGGGGCGGAGGCTTGAGCAGGGCCTTGGGATTCCGCATCACGCGAGCCACCAGACGGACCGGTCCTGACCGCGCACGGCACGCGACCGTGAGCAAACCAGAGGCTCAAGAAGGGTCTCCTGGCATCGCCCGATGGCAGCAAGAAACAAGCGAGACCCGCATTAATAGCCTTCTGAGCGAATCTTTGATTCCCTTAGAAGCTCGGGGGCTAGACCCAGTGGGTTCGCTCGTGCAAACCCACATGACGTCTCAACCATTGGACAGCGTACAAGAAGGGCGAAGGAGCCTTCCCCCGACCACAAGGTCGGAAGAAGCCTCGGGGGCTACTGACGGGTTACTGTACCAGGGGTACCCCTGGGGAAAGGATTTAAGGCAACCAGGCACAAGAAGCCCAAAGGCCTAACAGCAAGAGGCGTGCTAAAGACAGCCTAGACGATGCCGCGGCCCACTGTCCAACCTCCCTTGGTCAGGAGCCAAGAGCCGTAACTCGCTGGTTTGGCCAGATCGGCGGTGGGGCCCGCAAGGGGCCTACGGCGCTCCATCCACTCCTTGACTAAAGGATGACCGATGTCGTACCAGAAGCATTGAATGCAGGGTGTGGCCCTCTTGACCGCTCCACGCCGGGGACATGACCGGGCGAGGGGAGACGACCTTTAGCCGAAGGGTCCAAGGGTGAAGATACACCCCTCAAACCGCCTAGGATGACCTGCAGAGCGAGGCCACGCGCGGTCGTACGCGCCCACACGTCCCGCCATCATCATCACCCTTGCCGCCAGGGTGAACCGTCAAGATCAAGACTCTGCCCCCACGTCGGGCCCTGTACGGGCTCGCAGGCAAGGTGGGACCTAGCGCCAGGCGTAACGGGGTGGCGAGGTCGTGAGCGTGCCAAGGAGGTTGGGGAAAGCTGGGAGAAGCGGCATGCCCCGTCCAGGCCACTGACCCTCATCCACTCATCTCCGATACGAACGTCAGTGGCAGCTTCCATCCCATTCACTACCACGGGGTGGGCGGACGGGACGGTGCACTCCACGGAGCAAGTCAGGCCGTGCGTAAACGGCCCACACCGCACAGAACCCACCGTATAGGGCATACGATGCCCACGATCGACCAAGAAGACAGGATAATAAGGCCCCTTGGTGCAAGGCTGCCCGACCATGCCACAACCCCCGACCTTCGAGGTTGGGGACCCCCTCCATTTCTCAACATTGTCACTCGATCCCTAGCCTATATAAGGGGAACCGGACTTTCCTTCTCGCCCTCTCGTATTTATTCACACACACGCCCCCACGCATCGCCTGCCTACAAGCACCTCGTTGTAAGATCACTACACTCGATTCAAGGAACACAACTCCTGCCGAAATTAGATGTAGGGATCTTTACACTCGATTCAAGGAACACGACTCCTGCCAAAACTAGATGTAGGGATCTTTCCGAACTAGTATAACAACTAGATGTAGGACCTTTCCGAACTAGTATAACTCTTTTATTTTTTGCGTGTGCTAGCCCATTGCTAGTCGGCGGTACTGAAACACCGACGATTCCCATCCGAGAGCGCACGCCGGGCACGCCGGGCCAGCAGGCCCAGGCCACCAGCCGTCACCCTCGATGCCGGCCCACCGCCATGTGACCCTCGTGGCAGAAAACCCGCGACAGCCACACACACGACGGGAGAGGTGGTGGATGGAGGAAGTAGAACACCTTATACCGCCATCAGCCCATCACACCGGCCCCATCAAGAGTCAAGACCAAACAAACTGTCAAACCAACCAGACAACACAACACGCCTCGAGCCACTCAACAAAACACCCGCTCAGCCACAGCGACGGGCCGACGACCGACCGACGCCGACGCCGCCGCACCCGGGGCCGAGACCGAGAGGGAAAGAAGGGAACTAGCCAAGACAACAGGTGGAGCTCGCCGCCGGGCCCCGCGCTACCGGCCGCGGCCCTCGGCCCTCGGCCGCCCCATGGGGGGAAGCCTGGTGTCCATGCTCCGGTGGCCGCCGGACCTGGGCCTGCCCAGCCTGGCCGCGCTGCTCCCCTCGCCGCCCGCGCACCTCCGGCTCCGGGTCCAGGAGTGGTGGCAGTGGCAGTGGTGGAGCCCCGAGCAGCTCGGAGCGGCGGCGGCGCGGCGGTGGCCAGAGCTGGTGCGGGACGTGCCGCTCCTGGTGGACTCCGCGCTCTGGGGCGTCGTCACGGCCGTCGAGTCCGTCGCGCTCGTCTCCATGATGTGCTGCTTCTTCCTCTGCTGCGGCTGCACGCTCTGAGAGGCGAGCTCCGGTGAGCTTCGAGGCGCGAGTGCGACGAAGCTGCCGCCAGTATGAAATGGTTCCTCTGTGCGATTTCTTCGTTTTTACTGCTTGTGATTGTGTTGAATTAGCTTTGCTAGGTATGAATGGATTAGCTATGTTACTGCAATGGTAATGGTAACTAGGATGTGTTTGTGATTGGATTTGACTGTCGGTTGTGCGCCATTTGGGATCTATGACTACGAGCAGAATGCGCTACTGTATCAAGAACTAGTGGGGGAGATTACTAAAATTGGAGGGTGTAGGTGTGGGATGGGAACGGAGGCGGCTTTATTTGCGGGAAAATATCTCAGTTTCCGAATCAGCCGGGTCAATGGCTTCAGTTGCGTTTCAGTCTAAAAATATCATACTCCGGAGGCATTGTATTGTACTTGTACGCTTGGTAGGTTGTAGCACACTGGTACAGTCACGTGCTAGTGCAACTGTTCGGTCTATCACGCTCCTAGTACGAGACCCCTGGGAGCCAGCCAGCGAGGAGCCCTGGAGCCAAGGATACCATCTCGTGTTTGGGAAGACCGTGCTAAATTTTAACACCTGTTACATCGGACGTTTTATACTAATTAGAAGTATTAAACATAGTCTAATTACAAAACTAATTGCACGGATGGAGTCTAATTCGCGAGACGAGTCTATTAAGCCTAATTAGTCTATGATTTGACAATGTGGTGCTACAGTAACCATTTGCTAATGATGGATTAATTAACTTTAATAGATTCGTCTTGCGAATTAGACTCCATCTATGCAATTAGTTTTGTAATTAGCTCATGTTTAGTCCTTCTAATTAGCATCCGAACATCCGATGTGACCCTGCTAAAGTTTAGCACCTCGTATCCAAACAGTTGTTTGACAATCTGGTGCTACAGCCATTTGCTAATGATGGATTAATTAACTTTAATAGATTCATCTTGCGAATTAGACTCCATCTATGCAATTAGTTTTGTAATTAGCTCATATTTAATCCTTCTAATTAGCATCCGAACATCCGATGTGATCCTACTAAAGTTTTGCACCTCGTCTCCAAACAGTTGTTTGGCCAAATTCCTACGAAAGAGTACTAGGAAGAGGCTGGTTGATCCTTTGGTCCTGCAACTGCAATGCACACGGAACTGCGGTTTCTTGTACCTACCCCTCTTCAAGTAGTATTCTGGCCGCAATTAAGGTGTTCCGACTCTTGTTGTTGGTAAGAAGTCGAATTCCGGTATGTCCGATGATCCTCATCTGAATTCAATCCCGGTCCCGTCACAAATGAAAGCTCAGCGCAACAGCAGGACCACGCCCCGCGCCACAGTGCCACACGTAGCTGCAAAGAGACAAACGGCTGCGCGTGTCGCCTTCGGCGTCCCTGCCAAAATCATCATCGCCCGAGCCTGTACGAGCACAGGAACAACGCCCAGCTGCCAGCCAGAAGCAGTCATGCTCCCAACCGAAACGCACAGGAGGCGTGGTCCCAGGACACCCCCACCGCGCCGGGGGCCGTCGCTACGTGCTTCGCCTCGCGCGTCGGCTGGAACACCGGAACCGGATCCCCCCTACGGCCCTACCAGAGGCAGCCAACACGGCTGCGTGTTCGTCTCCGGCGAGTGGAACGCACGCAAGGATTGACCCCCGCTGTCTTCCGTGCCGTGCAGCAAAAGAACCCCTCTTGGAAGCTGGTAGACTGGTAGTGGGTGCTGAACGGGGCCGGATAAGGATGAACAAACCCCGTCTCGTCCCAGGGTCACAGCCTCTGGTGTCAATTCCGAATGGGTGGCTCGTAACTTCGTAAAGCTCCTTTTCTGTCGCTGTCGAGCATTATTTGCTTTGCAAATTGCAAGCGAATCACGAATGGGGAGATGCTCTTAGAGCCTGAGGGGGTATTTAATTAATTAACTATATCGAAGTCTGCTTTTGCTTCATCTCGATGCTTTCGAAAGTTGGGAGCAATAGCTTTCTCACTTCATCTCGATGCTTTCGAAAATTGGCAGCAATAGCGCTGCAAAATGATGCAGCTATGAAACGTCACGGGCGATTTACACCGCAGGAGACCTCGAGCAGAGTTGCACAACAACACATTTGTTTTCTGAGTTCAGATTTTTCGTTTTTTTTGAAATAAACAAAAAAATCGCTTGATTTCGTGACTTCCGTGCGTACAACTTTCACTACTGATAGAAGCAGCATAACATGCAAAAAAAAACACCACATTTCGGCAAAGATTCCAGAGGCCAGATGCCGGAGCCCATATTAACTTGGGGTGCTGCACAACAACTAATTATTGATAAAAATCGACCAAGCACTTTTATAGCTTGATAATTTTCCCTCAGGTTACAGCTGGCATAATTCCATGAGCCGCACTTTACATGTACCAAAAATATTTTAAATGAGAACCAGGCAAATTAACGTGGCTGACCATCCCTGAGGCCACAACACGTCAGTGTTCTCGAGTACCCGTCCATTATTTTGCACCGCCGTTGGCAAAATAAAAAAATTGAGAAGATTATCCATTTCTTTAATGGAATTTCACTTGATCATGAATCCAGATTCTAGATCAACAAACTTCTCGATGTTTTTGGCCAAATCCTCTGCTAGTCCAGTATAAGAATGCGGTGTTAGCTTCGAAAGTTTTGATCGAACCTCCTCTGGTATGTCTAGACCATCAATGAACTGCTGCATGCTATCCTTGGTGACAGCTTGTCCTCTAGTCAGTTCCTTCAGCTTCTCATAAGGTTCAGGTATCCCATATCTCCGCATCACCTAAAATGGTAAATTACAGGAGCATGATAATGTGATATATACTTGATGGGGAAATAACAATCCATCTGGCCTTGAGAGTTGAAAGTTGAAATTATTTGAGAAAAGCAAGATGTGTCTAAAAATGCAATGGATTGAAATGCAGTCAAGCTAATGCAATATCAAGACAATAACACAATAACTCAATAAGCACTTTTGACAAACTAATAGCGACTCAACATCCAAACTTCTTAGAGTTCCAGTGTAACTACTCAATTGAAGCATAGGGTTGACCATTGTCATGTAAATCAAAACCAAATTCAAGGGCAGAACAAAAACAATAATACAGAATGCCTTACTGTCTGTATTGGCTCAGCGAGGACCTCCCAAGTTTGCTCCAGGTCTTCAGCTAAACGTGATTCATTCACCTGTGTAGATAGCCAATTCAGCGTATAAAATTCTGGGTTGATCATAATTACTTAAAAGCGCATGTAAGTTTAACCATCTCAGGTTAATGGCAAATGAGGGTAAACATCTGATAATTCCATGCAGTGGTCCGAAATGCAAGTATGTAGTGAACAAAGGAACATTCTCATCCTACTAAGTCAGTTATCATGAACTTGAGTGGTGTCAATAACAGTTGGGTAAACACCTAGCAGTCTCCAGTCTCCACTAATCTATAGTGTGTTTTCCTGTTGGACCAAGACTTATAAAAAGAGCAAGCGGTGAGGTAGGTCTATCTGCTTGAGCATCAAGCATTCTAAGTACTTGATAATGATGAACTTCAGGTCACGTATACAATAACAATATTCAAGGTACAACAATATCAAATATGATGTGACAAAGGACAAGCTCTGGACCACGTACCTGAACTTTGCTGATTCCACGCATTGTAGCTTTGTAAGCCAATAGAGAATGACCTAATCCCACACCCAAGTTTCTCAAAACGGTTGAGTCTGTCAGATCGCGCTGTCAATGATATAACATGGTAGTTCATTAGTACAGATGCTACTGAGATCAAACACAAAGGCTAAGTTCCAATCTTGCATAGATGTCAGCAACACAAGCACCATATTTTCATTCTGACACCTCAGGTTGGGAAACTCAAAATTGAAGGGTAGAATAAGGCAAGACACAAGAAAATACCTGCATCCTAGATATCGCCAACTTCATGCTTATAGCAGATAAAGTACCATTCGCCAAAAATAAATTGCCCTCACTGTTTTCAAAGTCAATGGGATTGATTTTATGAGGCATAGTGGAAGAACCAACTTCACCAGCTTTTGGTACCTGAAAACAGAATTTGGAAGATATATCAAGTCAAAATGGAAGATATAAATCAATAACATCACTACTTTTCCCCCTTTCAGTACAAAGGCAATTCCCTCAGACAGTCAACCCACCACAGTTTACCTGCTTGAAGTAGCCTAGTGATATATAGGACCACATATCTCTGTCAAAATCAATCAACACATTGTTGAACTGGGAGAACAGATTGAAAAGCTTTGATATGTAGTCATGTGGCTCAATCTGTAAAAAGGATAACACTGCATCAGAACAACATTGATGGTTATGATTACTCTAGCATTTGAGAAATATAAGGTAAATAATGGGGAAAAGCTCCTAACTGTGCAAGAACATTCATGACAAGAGAAGGAAATGAGGAACAGCTGGATGTCAAAGAATATAAATCACCTGGGTAACATAGGAGTTAAACTGCAAACCCAAGGATCTAACAAACTCTTCTGCCACCTTAGGCCAGTCAACTTCTGGATATGCAACCACATGAGCATTGTAATTACCAACAGCGCCAGCAAATTTCCCTAGTATGTTCACCTCTGAAAAACTCTTCCCTATATCAGATAACCTGGCTACAAAGTTTGCCATCTCCTTTCCCACCGTTGTTGGTGATGCTGGCTACAAGCAAGAATTGAAAACGATTAAGAAAGGATTCAAAAGGTAACAACCAATAAAGCAAATCAATTGGGTTGGCTGTTGCATTGAAAGAATTAGTGAGCTTAAACTCTACAATGTGAATTGCTGAAGAATAGAATTTTTACTTAGAAATATAATTCCCCCCATTTCTCGTATAAATTAAAAGTTTGAAGATTATTTGACCAAATAGTATACTATTTTTTTAATTCCCTAAGCTATGTTGGTAAGAATGCAAAATTTGCTATGTTACTCCATCAATGTTGCCTTGTGACTAGCAGAATGAGTTCATCAATCACGATCAATCAATTCCAGTTTTCACTATGAACTTATCAATTTATCATCTCCCAGAATCACCTTACTGCATGAACACCAAGCAAACTTGTGAAACAATGAAGTTTTAATAAGTAATTTTTTCACCGTATTATGTCACATAGAGGGCATTTGAGAGCTCTCTATGGGAAAGTTGTACCTCAAAATCAGGGTAAAGAAAAACCTGCAGTTATTGTTACTCAACAGTATAAGTAAATATTATTTACGACAGAATGAAGGTGTCTTCATACCTGCCCATGAGTTCGGGACAACATTGGGTAGGCTGAATTTTGTGTTGCCAAGGAACACAATGCTTTGCATATGTTGATCATGGTAGGGAACATAACTTCATTTACCCCCTCTTTCAGAGCCAATGCATGTGACAGATTGTTGATATCTTCAGAGGTACATCCAAAATGGAAGAACTCCGATACCTGGGAAGAAGTTCAAAATGTCACTCAGCTTTAAGGCTAACCACAAATATACTCCTACACCTGTTAAAATCCTAGGTGCGACCTGAAGGTCATCATACCTTTGCAATCTCTGGATTTGAGCTGCATCTCTGCTTCAGAAAGTACTCAACAGCTTTCACATCATGGTTGGTTGTTTTCTCGATTTTCTTTACTACCTTCGCATCATCAATGCAAAAATCCTGGATAATCCCATTCAAGAAGAGCTGGGCCTCCTCACTGAAAGGAGGCACCTCAGTGATCTCAGGAATTTGAGAAAGTTTCAGTAGCCACTTGACCTGCAGAACAAGGCACCTCAGATGAGCAACATTGACAATAACACCAGCGCCGCACACTCTAGTATTCCACCCTCGAGTGAAGATTGGGCGCGCAGATATAATGTACGATAGGAGGACAAACTGTACTAAATTAAACGTCAGGTACCTCGATCAGAACACGGTATCTGATGAGTCCGAACTCGCTGAAGAAGGGCATCAGGTCCCTGATGAAGCGACCATACCGCCCATCCAGCGGCGACAGCGCCATCAGGCAGAACGTATCGTTGTCCGGCAAGCTGCCCAGCTCCTCCAGCGACCTCTCCGCCCAGCCCGGGGCAGAATCGTCCATCTGACCAACAGAACAGCACGACATGACCAGTAAGTAAGTCGCAAGCAATCAACACATAGCGGGAGTTGAGGAATTCTACGGGAAGCTGCGCCTCGTCACCTCGGCGGAACCTCCGGCGACGGCAGCGGGGGCTGAGCACTGAAGGCGCCGCGTCGGGCGGGCACAGGCGCTGCGGAGCCCGGTGGCCCTCGGGGCGGCGGCCGTGCGGGGAGAGACCGCGGCGGCGGTTGCCGGGGGCTTGAGCAACGGCGGCGCCGACATGCTTCGAAAGGTGCGGCGGGTGGTGTGCGCGGTTAAACCCTAGGTGCGGCGGAAGGATACGGCGGGGGGGTGGCTGCGGGTGGGCCGGTGGGTCATACGCTGTGAGGAAGGGGAGGGGATAAAGGGTTTGGTGCAGAGAGAGGAGAGGGGTTTAAGAACAGGGTATTTATTGATTTGATTGGGCAATTCGTTCGGCCCGGGCGCCGGGGAGGCCGGTAGTGGCGGGCCTGGCGGCGGGGTAGTTTTCCACGGATAGACTTAGGACCGGGGCCGTTCGTTTGGACGGTAAGCACGTATTCGGATATTCCCTCGTGTTCTACATATTGTCACGTTTCAAGGTTTCTTATGTTTAAAATCATTTTTTTTGCACATGATTTTAACATCGCAAAGCAGCTTATTAAAGACCTAGAAATATAGATGTACGTTTTAGAGTATCACTTAATCACTTCTAAGCATGCCCTTTGATTCTTGTATTACAATCGCTGATTGATATGGCCAAAGTTAAATGTATCCAAAATTATATACTTGACCTTGGGAGAAAGAATAAGCAAGAAATTAAGAGTGGCAATAGAAAACTATACTCTCTCCGTTTCACAATAATGTTTGTTTTAGCTTCACTTTCGAAATACTCCCTCTATCTCAAATTATAGATCGTTTTGGATTTTCTAAATTCATAGATGAGGGATAAGGGTACCCACGGGTCCCCACCAATTAGGATACTGACAGGTGGACCCGTCCGACATACCGTGTAGGCCAAGGTATGAAGACGCGTGGAGTACAAGCTCGGAGGTCGGGCAAACAGATTCTGCCCAGATATTGCAGGATACATGTTGTAGTCCGACTCAGATTACTTTCCATGTAACAACCGACTAGGATTAGATCCTATCCGACTTGTAACCCTATGTCGTCAGTGTTTATAAAGCGGCTAGGGACACCTTTGGGGTAACTCAACGCAACGCACCTCAACTCAACCCAACGTACATCAACTTTTCACGTCCCATACCAACAATACAATTCACCAGAACACAGGATGTAGGGTATTACTTTTCGGAGGCCCGAACCTATCTAAACCTTGTGCCCATGTGTTACCATTCAAGTTTTTGGTCTTGCGATCTCCCCCACCTACAAATCTACCACCTAGGTAATCCTCTGGTGGACTACCGGTCACTAAATCCGACAGTTAGCACGACAGGTAGGGGTGATCGTGAGATCCTCCCCAACGAGCCCGATGGCATCCTGCCCCAGCGTCATCTTCCCCGAGAGCATGAAGGACTTTCTTGGCAATCCGATCCAGCTTCGCTTGAGGGAGCATGCCGGTAGACTCCAACTCCACCGCCTCCGTCGCTGACTCGACGCCCACCGCTAGCTCGGTATCCGTCGAATCCGCACCAACGGAGCAAGGTCTCCACCCGAGAATCATCACGCCGCTTGCCCAGCAGGTTGGCAATCTCTCTCTTAGAGAGGGTCTAGCGCGTCCTCGCATCAGCCCGCCCACTCACGCCCTCCGATCTAATCGCGGGGCTAGACCGCATCAGCAGCACAATTGCTAAGTGCATCAATCTCTCCAAGGTGGCACTACGCGCCAGAAGGTTGGCGTCGGGCCTTCCCCTCGCCCCTTTTGGCCTCAAGAACTCGGCTGCTGTGCCTTCTGAAAAACTCGCTCAGCCGTTCCAGATCCAAACTGAAAATCCACCTGAACCCACCCAGTTTCCAGATTGTGGTGAACATCGGCGCTTCTACCCTAAGGAACTAAAAGCTACGTATTTTCTTTACATTTTACATTGAATAAATAAAACCTCAAAAGTTCTTTGCGTACCTACTACCTTCTCGCTTTCTTAGCCGAGCTCTTAATCACGCTCGAGGGTTGTCCGACCTGTTCGACAAACCACACACTTGCCTTTATGCTTGGGGGCTTCCCCCGCTATGCGCCGACCTCCAGGTCCCAACTTTTCTCCTACCCCTCTCAAGGTTGTGCGACTAACTCATGTGGACGGCGTTCTAGCATGCGAAACCTAGACAAACTTGCGTTTGTCCCCTCTACAAGCTCGAGATCCGCTCTCAGCAAAGTGCTAGTTGGGCAAGGCAGGCGCTTAGCGGCTACAGACCTAGGCCACACGGTGTCCTATTGAACATACCAAGGAAGGGAACGAGTTTTGCCTTTACATAAGTTAATCAACAAGTTTTCTTGCCTCAAGACATAGATTGATACATGTTACAATTTTTTCATTACTTACAGGTCCAACTCCTTAACTACCTCCTCCGTGGCTCGTTGATTTTGCTCGGCCAACTCGGGCATGACGCTGACTCTCCAACTTGGCCACGACACAAACTAAGTCTTATTTCCAATTAAATATTTTACGGCTTCCGTATATCTCCATACGCCTTGGCTCCTCTATAGCTCCGTGACTTTCACCGACCACCCTGGTCATACCTCCGACTACTTATACAGCTTGGTCCGTCCACTACACGGGCAGTCAGGGGTTGTGCCCTATGAGTGCCCAGCGCACGCTATTTGTTTTTCTGCACAGTTCCGATTGCTTTTGCGGCTTGTCCGTCTCTCTTAACAGTTGCTAAAGTACTTGGGTAGCACACACTTTAATTTGTGAAACCTCGACTCATCTTGTGATGCCCCGTCTACAAGCTCGAGATCTACTCTCAGCAGACTGCTGGCTAAGCAAGGCTAGGTGCTTAAACGTAACAGGCTAACTATCCGAGGAAATTACATGGCCCACAAGAGTAGGACGTGCAAGGATTTATTTATATGCTGAATAAAACTCCAAATTATTCAATTATTAAATATTCTACAACATGCTACATAATGTTTGCATTCTACTTTTACAGCTCAGAAACAACTCGGCATGCCTCCCGTTGCCCGACCGACCTCTCTGGCTCGAGGTGGTAGATGACTCGGCGTGCTTTTGTAGCTTGGCCGGCTCCCAAGCTCGGAGGTTGGGCGCCACAGATGACTCAGCGTGCCTCCTGCCACCCGGCCGACCTCCTAGGCTCGAGGGCTCGGGGCGGTAGGCGACTCAGCGTGCTTCCATGGCTTGGCCGACTCCCAAGCTCGAGGACTGGGCACTACAGACGACTTAGCGTGCCTCTTGCCACCCGGCCGACCTCCCAGGCTCGGGGGCTTGGGGCGGTAGGGGACTCGGCATACTTCCGTGGCTCAACCGGCTCCTAAACTCGGGGGCTAGGCACCACAGATGACTCAGCGTGCCTCCTGCCACCCGGCCGACCTCCCAGGCTCGGGGGCTGGGTGCGGGAGGTGACTTGGAGTACTTCTGCGACTCAGCCGACTCCCAAGCTCGGGGATTGGGCGTCTTACTTTGGTCAGCGTGCCTCCTTAGCTCTACCAGTCTTCGCGCTCGAGGGCCAGACGTCTATTTCAGGTTGGCGTGCTTCCTTGGATCCACCAGTCCTCGCGCTTGGTGGTTAGGTGCCTATTTCAAGTTTGCGTGCCTCTGCGGCTCTACCAGTCCTCGCGCTCGGGGGCTGGGCACTATATTTGGATCCTTTTACGATGGAAACAATACATCAGACTCTTGACCATTTGGCCGATTACTTTAATCGCTTCAATGTTCAGGGGCTACTCCATATGGAGTGTGTCTTGCGACGCCCTCCATGTGCTTCCCTTCGATCTACAGGATGCCTAACATCCCGGAGCTCGGCAGTCGTGTAGCCATGCGCATTTGGTCATACAATTGTGGAATCTTCAATTTTTATTCCTTTTTTGAGCACTGCGTAGCCTCTCCATCACTATGAAGACACCACAACTTCAGCCGAGTACATTACAAGTTTCGTTGCGCATCCGTCAGGTTTCTGTTCGACTCCACATCGCTCGGGATCTTGAGGGATAAGAGTACCCACGGGTCCCCACCGACCAGGATACTGGTCGGTCCTAACAGGTGGGCCCGTCCGACCATGCCATGCGGGCCAAGACATAAAGACGCGTGGAGTACAAGCTCGGAGGCTGGGCACACGGATTTTGCTCGGATATTGCGGGATACATGTTGTAGTCCAACTTAGATTGTTTTTCATGTAACAACCGATTAGGATTAGATCTTATCCGACTTGTAACCCTAAGTCGTTAGCCTATATAAGGCGGTTAGGGTGGTAACTCAACACAACGCACCTCAACTCAACCCAACGCACATCAACTTTTCGCATCCCATACCAGCAATACAATCCACCAAAATACATGATGCATGGTATTACTCTCTGGAGGCTCGAACCTGTCTAAACCTTGCACCCTTGTGTTACCATTCAAGCTCTTGGTCTTACGATCTCTCCCATCTACAAATCTACCATCTGGGTAACCCCCTGGTGGACTGCCGGTTACTAAATCCAACAATAGATATTGTTATGCACCTAGATATACACCAAATTTAGATACATAACAAAAGTTATGAATCTAGAAAAGCCAAAACGATCTATAATTTAGAACGGAGGGAGTACTTGTTCTTCTACAAGTCCAAGGAAATTGTGCCTTATGTTTTCCAATCACGCCCCAACTTAATAAATCCATGCTTTAGAATGAGTTTGTACTTCTAAAATCATAAATGTATACTCACTCTATCCAAAAATATTAGTTGTTTTGGCTTTTCTAGATTTATAGAGTTTATTATGCACCTAGATATATACTATTTCTGCATGCATAGTTAAATGTATGAAACTAGAAAAGCCAAATAAAATGACTAATAATTTTAGACGGAGGGAGTAGTTTAGAGGGGATTAACAAAGGGTAGGATGGTCCACACTGTACACATTTTTAGAAAAGAAACATGAGGATGCTGTGCGCTTGGATAAATGTTGTGGACTTCACGGAATTTTATAGCCTAGCTTACTTCAATGATAGTGCTGAAGTCAACTATTGTTGTAAGTTGAATTGTTGAAAGTGGCAACTTAACTTCCATTGCCTTCTTACTTCATAGCGAAAGAAGAACCATAAAGTTTGAAAGAACTCATACCTGCTACGGAGCCCGAAAGGGGGTTGTAGATACTGCTAAACTCATGTCTTAAAAGAACCATGTGACATGCACACTTAATGGTGGAGCAACACTCCTCCCATGAAGTAGGGTTGCTTTCTTTACTTGCGCCCTCCCAAAGAAGTTCCCCAGAGTAGGGGGGCGTTTGGTTCCCTTTGCTTATTTTTAAGCAAGTGTCACATCAATGTTTAGATAGTAATTAGGAGTATTAAACGTAGGCTATTTACAAAACCCATTACATAAGTGGAGGCTAAACAGCGAGACGAACCTATTAAGCCTAATTAATCCATCATTAGCAAATGTTTACTTTAGCAAGACATTGTCAAATCATGGACTAATTAGGCTTAATAGATTCATCTCGCCGTTTAGCCTCCACTTATGTAATCGGTTTTGTAAATAGTCTACGTTTAATACTCCTAATTAATATCTAAACATTCGATGTGACGGATGCTTAAAAATAAGCAAACGAACCAAACCAGGTCTAGATCGGGTGCACCGAGTCCTTTGGGATGCTCTCGTGCACCCAGCCGGAAGCTACGCCCCAGATGCATGATATTTTTGGACGGCGGGTGGATTCGTAAAAAGAACAAAGACTAATGCAAAAGTGCAACATGCACGCATCTAGATCGTTGCTTTGTACATCCGAAGGATGCACCCTGTCCGGGCACACGGGAGCACCCCAAGGGCCCGTGCTTAGTACATTGTTAGGCATGGGATGCCTTCTACTAATTGGTCATGGGTTTTCCTTGCTTTTGTTAGGATTAATAATTGATGGAGTAAAAATGCGCTCCTTAAATGATATAAATGACATATTAGTCCAAATGTTACGAGAGATCTAGGAAAAATATAGGATCTCTGCCAAACTAGAAACAAATGGCTAGTAGAAGGTGGAAAGCCGACTTCCTGAGTTGGTGATAGGCGAGGGAAAAAGACTCGAAAAAAAACAAGGAATTAGAAAACAAACAAGGGAACCAGAAAAAAAATAAAAAAATGAAGGGAAAACACAAAGTGATTGACATCCTTTGAACTTTACTGCTTCCTCCTGTAAGTCGTTTTAGCTTTTCTAGATTTATATATTTTGCTACGAATCTAGACATAGAGTATATCTAAGTGCATAGAAAAATAATAAATTTTAAAAAATCAAAATGACCTATAATTTAGAACGGAGAGAGTACTCCTTACATGCAATAGACATTATAATAGTTTTGATCTTAGTTGACAACAATGATTTTGTCAATAATTTTTGAACCCTTGAATAGCAAAAGATCCAAGTGGATTCTTGACTTCAGGATCAGTAAGTGGTCCTAAATCAATACTTCGGTCAGTTACGTGCTAGGTTAGGTGTCTCAAACTAGGGACCAGAGGAAATACTATTCTTGTTCTTTGTTAGATTTATAAACTTCGTGATCTTTTTTAGGGCCTGTTTGGGAAGGGGGTGTTAAAGTTTAACACCCCCTTTTTAACAGATTTTAACACTTTTGGTTGCCAAACACAAGTGTTAAAGATGAAGTGTTAAAATTTAACACCCCTCTTTTCATAAACACATGGAGGGGGTGTTAAAATGTGCTAAAAGTGTTAAAAGTGGTCCCCCTCCCCACTTATTCCCTGGTTGCCCCCCTCTCTCTCCTCTTCTCTCTCCTCCACTGCCCCCATCTTCCTTCCCCGATGCGCAGGTCGCGCACCGCCACCAGTCCGCCCGTCACGCCGCCGCTGGTCCGCCCATCGCGCGCCACCGCCGGTCCGCGCCGCTCTTGCACCGGGATGCCGCGCTGGGCAGCACGCGGCGGGTTGAATCATGAAATGGCCGCAAACGTGTTATGCTTTGAGAGCAGATTGTAGGGGTGACTGAACAGAAGAGGCATTGCGTTGTGAGGATTGCATACCAACTTGATCGTGAAATCTTGTAGACTGCTGCACAAAATGCTGGACTACGACGAGACCAAATCCGGGTCTGTGCGAAAGCGGCCCTTGGAGCACCCGTACTTCAACGAAGGTCAACAAGGAGCTGTACTGAAGCGAT
>NC_028458.1:48162779-48247849 GCF_000263155.2 Setaria italica
TCGGTCGGTCTGTCGCGGGGTGCTGGCGCTGGCTATGGCCGATCTGGTGGTGTTGTGACCGGCGGGCGGCGCAGGTGGTGGCGGTGGGGGCTCGGGCGGGCGCGGTGGTGGCGTTGGGGGCTCGGGCGGGCGTGGCCGCTAGCGCCGCGGTAGGGGACGCCGGCGGCGGGGCGGGGCCGGAGGCGGCAGGCGCAGGGGAAGGGCCGACGGGGCGGCCGGCAGCACCGACGCCGACGCTGGCGCCGGGCACGGCGTGGACCGAGCAGGGGTGGGGCCGGAGGCGCCAGGCACAGGAAAGGAGGAAGAAGGAAGGAGGAGGAAGGAGAAGAAGGAAGAAGGGGTATTTGGCTGCCATTGAGAGGAGTAATGAGGGGTAAAGTTGTCAATTACAACCTAAGGTGTTAAATTTTAACAGATCATCCAAACACCTCAAGATACTAAAGTTTAACACCTTTATTTGAGGGTGTTAAAGTTTAACACCCTGTTAAATTTTAACACGCCCTTCCCAAACAGGGCCTTAATAACATCATAACATTGCCCCTTTTTTAAAGAAAAAAGCAATTACTCAATTCAACATAAAAGATTTGGTTGAACGCGAGACAAATAAAAGAGTTCCCGATCGCATCTCCACTCCAAACGAATGACCAACAACAACATGAAGCCTTAGAAAAGAAGACTTAAAAAAAACAATACAATGTGCTAATGTACCGACACTGTTGAAGCGAACAACATTAGAAAAAACTCATGGGGCCAGTTCCAGGTGAGCACCGCGACCTTCCTCTTCTTTGCCAGCCTACCACGCGCCGCACGCTCCCGGCTCCCCCCGCCGCGTCAGCACGCGGCTCCTCCCTCCCGGCCGGGCCGAACAACCCCGACGAACCGGTCCCAGTCTCCTGTCGCTGTCCCCGTTTCTCCCCTTCTTCCATTCCGTCCCGTCCCGTCCGGTCCATCTCCTTCAAAACCCCAACGCTGCCTTAAACAATTTCAAAACGTGAAGCTCTCCTTCACGTCGTCTCCGCGTCCGGCACCCACCCAACGACGCGGCGGCGAATCGCCGCCGGCGACCGCCTCCTCCGCGCCCCCGCCGGCGGTCCGCTGCGGCAGCAATGGCGCTCGACCTCGCCGTCGCGGGCTCGGCGGCCCGCAAGGCCGAGGTCCAAACCCTAGCACCCGTGCTGCTTATGGGCCCGCCGCCTCCACCGCCGATCCCGCCGACGTCGGGGATGTACCTCCCGGGCCCCCCGCCCCCGGGGGTGCTCCTGCCGCGCCCGATCCCCATGCCGCTCACTCGCGAGGTCATGGTGCACATGGACGAGTGCCGGAGCCGCTCCCTCCTCAAGGTGAGCGCCGCGGCTTAAAGCTCGCAGGCACGGCTTTCCCTTACGGTGTAATTCCGTGTGGATTCGTGGTTGATTTTGGGAACTGACATTTTTACGAGGTCAGTTCATTTCCGACGCGGCGATTGTGCCTTCGCTGGAGGACGAGCAGAGGAGGGAGCGGGTGGTACACGAACTCGGCAAGGTATTGGGGGTTAGGGTTTTGGGCTTAAAGGTTTCTGCTTGCAATGTTGGCTAGAATTTATGTTTCAATCTGATGGTGGTTGTTGCAGATAGTGATGGATTGGGCAAAGAGGGTGGCGTACGAGCAGGGGAAACATCACTGGATAACATCAGCTGCGGTGTTGACCTTTGGCTCCTATGCCTTGGGGGTAAGGGATGATGCCAAATTTGTGCACAATTTCTTGAAATTTTTTATGATGATGTGACATCCACTTGATATAATTGGTCATGGCATTGATATTTAGAATGATCTGTAGTGTCTGTGTTGCATTTACTTATCTTCTGTATACAATGTTCTATCTAAGGACATTTATAGTTACTGAAATCGATAACGATAATCTTCAATTGCTCGGTATGTGTCTTAAGGTGATCATATAAACTTTTTGAATTGCTCAGCTAGACACGCGGTACTGTTAGTTTTATACAATATCACTCCCCAAGTTGGATCTTCTGTGCAACTGTCTGTTGGAGTTGCATACTTGCATATGTGCCATGATCGTTTTAGTAAAGAGCGTCTCTTGCATTGATAAATCTGCCAATTATTACGACTTTGATACTGTTTTAGTGAAGCAAAATGACGACCATTTAGCTCCTCTGTTTTTCTTTTGTTTGTTTTCTGGGCTTGCCGAGTTAATGATCTGGTAGAACAATCTGTCTGACTGCAATTCTCTTATACAATCGATATAAGGCCAATGATCTGTAGCGCAATCATAATGTGTAGTTGTGATTTTAAGAGGAGAATGCTACTGGTCATATGGTGGAGATTTGGTACTCCCTCCAGTCACAAAGAAGTTCAATTTGGGGCATCTACATGGTCTCCAAAACACTTCTACCCAAAAACTGTGTTGCAAATATCGAATCTCAATGTTCAAAAATATATAGCTGGCCAACGTTTAAAAAAGTTGATTGTGTGTAAACCAAAATGACATATTTGTATGACTTGGAAGGAGTATGGAAGATTGCTTATTGAAGTCTTCTTCTATGGTTAATAGCATGCATGAGCTTGTATAAACTGCATGCTTTGAAAGCCTTAACATAAGTTTAATCCAGACAAGTAAGTAAGGGATTTAGAAAGAGCTGCTAAATATGATTTCTGTATTGTTAACTATATGAAGGTTTTCAAGAACGAGAATGATACTTGTGTATAGAATGGTTTGTTTTGCATTTTCCAAATCATTGTTACCATGCCATCATTTTGTTTTCAAGTTTCGAGACCTTGATTCAATTTGTCTTTGATAGTTTCATTGCATGTAAATCAGCTGGCCGGTTAATGGAAGGATTATAATTTGAGTTTGCCCGCATATATTTTATAGTTTATAGTACTGTTTCTGTTATCATCCCTTTGGATTTTCTGCTTTATCTTACCCGACAAACCTTGACAAAAAGTTTTCTACTTTGAAGGCATATGGACCTGAATCTGATATAGATGTTCTCTGTGTCGGCCCCTATATTGCATCACTGCAAGTGAGTATCAATTTTGTATTTGTTTTTGCTGACTAATTTTGAAATTTGCTCAGAAAAGTGTTCATGTGTTGATTTGCAGCATCATTTTTTTGTTGTCCTGCGACACATGCTTGAAGGGAGGCCAGAAGTATCAGAATTGCATTCAATCGAAGGAGCTAAGGTTCCATTGATGCGTTTTAAATTCAACGGAATTTTAGTCGATTTTCCTTATGTCCAACTCCCAGTGATCAATGCTGCAGAGGTAAGCATCGCGGTCTTCCGGTGTTTGTTTACTACCTTATATTACATGTGTTACATTTGGTCATTTCATGGAATTTGTATTTCTAGTTTTCTTGGAACATCTTTTCTCTGCCCATCCTGTAACATTATCCTTTCATTTTGGTCATGCTATACCTTTGTTAAGCTATTGCTTGCTATAACTTGTGGTAGCATATAGTGAGGCATACGTAATATCTTTTGAAAGCTACGTCTAATTATGAAGAACTAGGTTTCCCTCCAAGAAATTTCAGTCCAGCAACTTAATGAGTTGTACGTTACTACATTTATATCAGCATGGTCTGGGTCTTTCATGTAATTGAGTAAAGCATGGTAACATTTGTGAAAGCTATTTTTATTGTCCTTATGCCTATACTACACAACGACTTTATCTTCCCTGGTCTGTCATGTGATTTTTACTATTAGGTTGAAGTCATTTAACTATTGGTCAGTTTGTAGACAAGAGATGTTGCACATGATATCTGGTGCTTGTTTTAAGTCCTCACAGGCTGTACACCGTGCAGGCTATTCATGCATTTGATCCCCGTGTGCTAGAGAATGTTGATGGGGCAAGCTGGAAATGTCTATCTGGAGTTCGTGTTAATAGACAAATCATTCAATTGGTTCCTAATATGAAGGTCTACAATAACCTAATTAGATTTATTCACATTCTGTTATCCTTCTTCATTTATTTGATTGCACTCTGCGCCTTTTTATATTTCAGACCTAATGTTGTCTCCCATTGTATCACTCTGTTCCTTATATGCATTCTGTTATATTCCTCAGTTTGGTATTGGCTAGTGTGTTTTTGTCAATGCTGAATCAAATGTCCTTTGCTTTGCTATTACTGTTAGACTCTGTTATACACTTATACTTTTTATAAGTTCTTTAAACCTTTCTTGCTACCATGCTTCCTATGACCGTTAGACTCTGTTATATTTTTTATGAGTTTTTCAAACCTTTCTTGCTATCACGTTTCCTGTTCTAATTTTTTTTTCCTTTTATGGGGTAAATCAATGCAGAAGTTTCAATATCTGCTGCGGTGTCTTAAACTATGGGCAAGAAAAAGAGGACTTCATTGCCATGTAGGTGATTTGTCTACAGTTGCTTATGATGTTGTCTTTTATTTTCTACTACTGTGCTGTTAATGATTGCCTGATGGTATTTTCAGCTACTTGGATTCTTCGCTGGAATCCATTTGGCGATTCTTGCTGCATATGTTTGTCGCAGACATCCAAATGCTAGTATAAATAGTCTGCTGTCTTTGTTCTTTGAAATTTTTGTTCATTGGCCTTGGCCTCTCCCAGTGAGTTTGCTTGAACCGCCAGCTCTTTGTCGGGGTGCTGATGGGTGCTCTCTCATGCCCATAATGTTGCCCTGTATTCCACAAGAATTTTGCTCCTCTAGTACGACAGAAAGTACTTTCAGCAAAATCAAAGAAGAACTTCGGCGTGGTTATGCTTTGACCAAGGTATAGCTATTCTTGCTAGGGTTTTATTTAATTAATGTCCTCTCTCTCTCAAAGTCAATTCCTTGTTTATATTTCCACTATCACACCATGCTGGAATTCAATATATGAATTACTAGAATACATACGTTGTGGAGTTGAGGAGACTTGAGTTGCCATATCATCATGCATTTCAATACCTCCCCCCCCCCCCCCCCCTTTTCCTCTTTTGCTGAATTGCCATATTACATATTTAAAATTGGTTGAGATCCCAAGTTATTTCCTTTGTAGCACTTTGTTACGAGCTACTGAGTAATTTAGATCTGAACGGATTGTTTCTTATTTTCAGGTTGGCTCTTTTAAATTGTTAATTTCCTTCTTTTTTTCTTTTGTGTGGTCACCTATTCATTTTCTCTTGATAGGAAAGAGGTTAACTGGTTTTGTTTCCACTGAGAAATTGAAAGCTCATTGATATCTTATAATGCCATTTCCTGCACATGTGAGCTTCGTGCATCCCAGGGTGGACATGACTCCTCCCTGCACAATAAATTTCTCATTTATCAACAAGACACATCCTCATCATTTAACTATTATGCTGCAAGTCTTTGTGCTAAATGTCGAACAGTTTTCATTTCACTCGCCTCTGTTATTGATGCAATGTAGATGGCTTGCATGTTCTCCCTGAGTGGCAGATTGATATTATCTCATTTGTTTCTTCCACAGGATACCAGAACTACTGATTTTGACTGGAGTTGGCTCTTTGCACCGTTTCCATATGGTGCAAGATACAAATGCTTTCTCCGCATAGTTCTCTCTGCTCCGATGGCTGAAGAATTACGTGACTGGGTTGGATGGGTGAAATCACGATTCCGCAACCTTATTCTCAAGGTTTACCTGTTCTTAAGCATGTGTACTTTTGTTCTTCACATTTCTGGGTTGTGTTAATGCTGATCTTGAACTCTCCTAACTGATGCTCTGCAGCTGGAGAGTCTTGGTGTTTTCTGCGACCCAGATCCATCGGAGCAAGTTGATCATACCATCAATGAGCCAAATGTTGTATTCTTCTGGGGTCTCATGTACAGAAGGAGTATTCAAATATGCTCAAGTTCTCTCAAAGAAGACTTCATGAAAAGTGTATTTAATAACATCTATGGAAAGGAAAAATGTGCCCATTCAGATATCACAATGTCCATTGTTGGGCCTCCCCAGCTGCCTAAAAGTGTTTTCGATCACTCAGTTTACTCAGAGAAGCTGCCACCACATATGATGGCGCACCAACTAATGAAGCAGAGCTACAATGCAGTCAGCTAGGGCTCCAATGTCATATTGCCCGCGAGCTTCGTTTGTGAATATGAGAACAGTGAGAAGCCGATGTTGAGGGGTTTTCAACATCAGAACTCAGAAGTTTTGGCTGTTTTTTTAGATGTAGGGGCTTGTTCATGCCTCTGGCACAAGGAACGTGGAAGTTTTTTCATGGAGCTGGATGTTGAGAGCTGGATTTTTCTTCAAGCATCCAGCACAAAATAGGGTCATCCGAGCGACTTATTCCTGTTCTGAGGCTTGCGCAGGTACATGTATATTCATGTACACAGCATAGCAATTGGTATACAAGTAGCAGGGAGGTACCATATAGCTGTATGTACACTGTAGGTGTAATGTTTGTACCCAGCAGCAAAAATGTGTAAATTGCTTCCTGTTGTTAGAGATGCTGCTGGGCAGTGGGCACAGATGTGGATGTCGATATGGAGGGGTTGTGAATGGTAGCTATCCATTCTAGGTCAATATGAAAGTGTTTTGGATCGATATGATCCACTTTAGCTGTTGTAGGATGCCAAAAAAAAAAGCTTTTGTCTGTCCTACTGATCAAGAATTCATTGTAATGATCATGACTTTGAAGAAAAAAAATTGTGTACCCAAGCATCAAGTCTAGTCAAATCTTGATGTTATTGTGGCCAATGTTATTTCCCTTATCTGTATTTTATTCTAGTGTTGTCGAAGATGCAAGATTGGAATACACATTTTTGGTTTGTGACTGAACCAATTTTTTGCCTAAGTTTGGAGCCCATTTGGGTGCATGCCAAAATTTGGTAAGCTTGTCTCCTTGGTCATGCCCTATGCATTTCTGGACTATCAGTGGCCAAGTTGTGAGCAATATAATTTTGGATGCGTACATATGAAGCAAGACCTGTATGCATGGGACACGTACTGATTGCATCCCTGAGTATGCTCGTAGCCTCGTACCTGTATCCTAATGGAAAGCTATAACAGGATCATGCATTTCGCTGTGGACAGTAGTTGTTCTCTTGTGGACTACCACAGTGAAGCACAGTAGCCTCGTGGAACATAGTAATAACAAGTTTCGAGAATTCACATCTACCAAAACTTATCAAACTGTCACCAGCTCCAGTTTCAGGTTCCGTAAGCAATTAAGCATAGCATGCTTGACAACTCGAGACTGACCAGTGACCAGCACAGGCAACGACCATTGCCAAGGGAAGTTACAGTTTGGGCGAAACAGGCTGAAGTAGTGGGATGCCACAAGTAATACATACTCCGAACTACGAAGACATTAGAATTTGCTACCAAAGACCACTGGTTTTAATTTGCCAAAATTCGATTCTTCTCAATTCACGAATAAAAATTTACCGATATTGACTATAGGCCTTGCACTTGGACGGACAAATTCCTTCACAACTAATTTAACCTACTTGCCATCATTTTAAAACAACTTTCCTGGTTTATACCCTGTTCGGGAAAAGATTTTCTTCCTCGTGGTTAGTAGGAACGTTTTAAATTCTGTCCAAACGCAGCACAGGATGATCGCTTCACTACTGCGCTGGCAAATTTAGGCAATTACCGAACAGGCAATCCTCTTCCGTGTACAATTGCTCGTATGACACGAGCAAGGCCCTAGTGTGACAATGCTTATCCTTTGGTCTGGATGGTAACCAATGCATAGCGCCTAGACGAGCTTGTGCATTGTTGAATTTTTTTATTTTTTTATTTTTTTTATTTTTTTCGATTTTGCAGAAATATATAGTCGAATAAAAAATTTGCAGAAATGGGCTTATACTGCTGGTTGAAATGGCGGTACGGCCTTACCGCCAGTTGAAACAGCGGTAAGGGCCTAGCACCTTAACTGTCACCCAGCGGATAAGCTCCGCGCGCCACCCGAGGAAGCTCCGCCGTTTGAATTGGCGGTAAGGCCCTTACCGCCGATTCAAACGGCGGGGCTCGCCCACCATATAAGGTGCGCCCGCGCCCCTCCCCTCCCTCGCACCAGACCGCGCTAGGGAGAGCGCCAGCGCTAGAAAAAGAGAGGGAACGCTAGAGAAAGAGAGGAAAGGAAAGAAGGGAAGAAAAAAAGAAGGAGAGGAGAGGAGGAGGAGGAGGCGGGAAGAAGGGGGAAGGAAATTCTTCCGTCGTTCCCAGGTAAATTTTATTAATCTCGTAGTTTAGATAGTGTCGTGTAGTGACTAGATCTAGATTTAGAAATATTAGTGGATCTGAGATTTAGAAGTAGCTAGTTAATCTGAGATTTCGAAACATTTAGCTGAATTCAGATGTAGCAAAATGTAGCTTAGTTAGCATAATAGATTTAGCTTAGACCGTAAACTAGATTCAGCTTCGGTGGTATAGTAGAATTAGCGTAGGTGGTATAGTATATTTACCTTAGGTAGTACAATAACTTTATTTGAGATCACAGTAAATTTAAGAAATCTTAGTGGATCTGAGATTTAGAAATATCTGGTGGATCTGAGATTTATTTGTTGTCTATATTAGTTTTGGTACAAGCCTATGATAAATGTAGTTAGTAAGCTTGGTTTAGTATTACATAGTTGTTTGTTTATTGAATTGAAGTCGTTATTGTAGTTAACTGATATATATTGCTGAGATTAATTTGGATTGCCCGTTTCATGTATGTTGGCAGGCATGTCGAATAGTTTATATTTTCAAGTGTTCTATGGGCTGGGGGAGGTTAGATATGGTCTAGAAGGGGTAGATCTGAGTGGATTTCCCTGTTTCACCAAGTGTGTTCCAAGAGCAAGAGAGAGAACTTTGGGGAGGTATTTGCAGGTGGCTTTGTAGGGACCTTGGTGTTGATAGAGATCAAGTGGATGTGTCTGTGAGAGTTGTAGTCAAAAGACAGCCCGACATAAATTTTTGGGAGTTGCTTCCGCTTGAAGGAACTTCGAGCTACCGGGCTTACATAAATGGTTGCACGAGAAAAAGTTTACCGATCATATGGTATGTTTAACTGTTCATGAAGGGTGGATCTAGCAGTCATATTGAAGAAGTAGGAGGTGATGAAGTTGAAGCGAAAGAAGATGTGCAGAGTACTGAGGGTGGAAACGAAGAACTTGAGGGCGATGAACGAGAAGGGGAAGATGCAGAGAATGATGTTGCATCCCGCGCACCAAATGGGAAGGCTGATGAGAGGGAAGAATTTCCTGAGTTAGTAGAGTAGCTAGAGATGGAAGGAGAGGAGGCGAATGGTGCCGTGGATGGTGACTCCTCTGATGAGGAAGATGGTTATCCTGTACCGCGAAATTGGTCAAATTATAACCATTCCGCCCTACAGGTGAATAATGGGGAAAATGTTCCTTGGGAGTACGGGGAGAATGAGGTATGTGTGGGGGCTTTGTACCAAAGTGGGGATGAAGTGAAGGTGGCTATTAAGAGATGATCCACTTTGTCTTTGCAGCGTCAGTTTAGGTTCGTCTCGCGAATTAGCCTCTTGTAATTAGTTTTATAATTAGCTCATATTCAATCCTTCTAATCAGCCTCCAAATATTTGATGTGACATGAATTTTAGTTCGGACTAAAGATCCAAACACTCCCGAAGCATACTTCATGGTGTGGCATTTTAAACATAGAATATTACTCAACACACTCTGCCCTTCTGTTCGACGTCCCTGACAAGAAGAGGCCACATGAGTATCCCGGCTAGGCATTAGGGGCCTATTTAGCTTCCACGTGCTAAACTTTAGCATCTATCCCATCGAATACTAATTACGAGTATTAAACATAATTTAATTATAAAATTAATTACATAGATGGAGTCTAATTCGTGAGACGAATCTATCAAGGCTAATTAGTCCATAATTTAATAATGTGGTGGTACAGTAACCATTTACTAATGATTGATTAATTAGCCTTAATAGATTTGTCTCACGAATTAACCAGGAATTTGTACAATTAGTTTTATAACAAACTCATATTTAATCCTCCTGATTACCGTAGGAACATCGTCCGATTAGAACATGTTATCCAAACAGCCCGTGCCAGAACCAGACAGCAGACCAGGGGCAACGGAGCGGGGCGCCGCGCCGGGGCCAGTTCAGTTGAGCCCTCGTTTACTTCACCCCCAATTCCCAACTTTAGTACTATGCAAAAAGAAGATTTTTCATCACATCAAACTTGCGGTACATGCATGGAGTACTAAATGTAGATGAAATTAAAAACTAATTGCACAGTTTTGTTGTACTTTGCGAGACGAATCTTTTGAGCCTAATTAGTCAATATTTGGACAATAATTCACAAATACAAACGAAACGAAACGCTACAGTGTGCTACAGTGACCAGAGTCCACTCGAGTGGTCCATTGACCACCCGCGGACCCCGCCTCGAAGACCGGTGCGGCGCTGCGTCCCTCGGAGCAAGCAGGGAATGCCACCGAATCGAATCCCCATCTCCGAGCCCAGCGTCCCAGCCGCTACCAGCACGTCGTGGTACGATCTGGCACCTCAACCGGTCACGTCCGTGCGGCAGCGCAGCCTGCGCCGTCCGAGCGAGCGGCACGTCACGCGCTGCTGTCCCGCGGCCGCGGCCGCCTCCGGCCCTCCGCACAGAAGTGAAGGGACGCGGACGCGACGAGGCGAGGCGGCATCATCACGCCTACCGCTTAGACCCCGAGCGACGCCTGCGCGCGGGGGCGGGGCGACGTCACGTACCCTGACCTCTTCCCCGGACCCCGCGCCACAGCGCGTGCTTCCTGCTCCTGCTCTTCTCGTGCGTGCGAGCGCACTACCCGCGTACAAAAGAAGGTAGATCCTACGTGCGCGGCTCGCCAAGGGAAGCCCAACAAAAGAAGCCATAGCCAGTAGGTAAAAACTCAGGTGCATCAAACGATCCAAGCGGACAAACGGTGCCATGACGAAAAACCTCACCAGTTTTGTAACGGTGATATCGTCAGACTGTTTCCCAGCTCTGTTGGAAGCCTGGAAGTGGGGATTAACTCATGAGCCGTCAACAGAGCTGATGTCAATCCTTTGAAATAAGAGAAGGCTTTACATTGGTTGGATGAAATCCAGCTCCTATATGCTGTATAATGTTCCTAAACCCATCAACCCTTCTCGATGGAACATTTAGCGCAGGCATTGAGATAAAATACATGAGATCTCACAACTACTAAAAATTTAGAGCAATAACACATTTCACCAGTGGTGGAGGCAGATTTCATATCCAGAGAGACATGTTTATTCTTCCTCCTTCATCTCTGCCTCTTTTCTTCTCTTTTTCTATCATTTTTTCTCTCCTCTCCTAATCTCCCTCCTTCGATTTTAATGGGAGGGCTAGCTCCCCTTAGATCCGCCCCTGCATTTCACTTGAGATAAGATGGCGAAGTATTGTAACATATATGGTTAGTAAAACACATGTAGCGACCAAAAAGTTACTTTTGTGATGTGAAACCGCAATATCAGTTATGCGCTCCACAGTTAATTAGCCAGCTGTTTATGGTCAAATATTCTTATATACGTTCAGCCAAAAGTGGCGTTGTGTCATAAATACGTTATAGCAATGCTAATAAACTTAGGAACTACTACAAGTTAACACGTGACAAAAATCACGAACGACTACAGGACCTTAGTTGTATGTTGTCGATATCTAATTTAGAACTTAGATATTCTCTCGTACTCTCCGCCTCAAGGTTTGACCAAGAACAACACCAAACTTTTTTCCTCACTTGTAAGGCAAAAGCATTTTGCCTCTCTCCCCATATATGCATATTTTAGATTTTCTGGACTTTCTGTTGCAACAGCTTCATTTTTGAATTATGACAAACGCAGATTCCTGATCCTTTTCTCGTTGCTTTTCCCTGACAATTCCATTCAGATATTCAAACTGAAACCGCCGCAGAATTCGAACTCGCAAACAGAAGGATGGATGGTCACCGGACTGCGCCACTCGCCGCCAAAACATCCCAGCACAGCAGTGCGGAAGACCTGGCCCCAGCGCTGGCTGTGCCCAGCCCCGATCACCTACCTACCCCACCACCCGCGCTTCCTTCCGTTCCCCAGCTTCTTCTTCTGTCTGGCTCCACCTCCACGCACCGTCAAAACCAGCGGAGAAGCGCCCGACCTCCTGCCCGTGCCCGTGCCCCCATCATTTTCAACCGCGCGCTTATAAATACCCGCCCGTCCCCTCTCCCTCCTTTCCTCCGCCTCTCCGCCCCTTCTTCCGCGTGCGCCCCCGCCGCCCTCTTCCCCCGGCCCCGCGTTTGTTTCTCCCCTCTTCTCTTCCCCGCCGAGAAGGCGGGCGAGAGAGAAAACCCCGCAGGAAAACCCACCAGGGCGGGGGTGAGGAGGCTGATCCTGACGATGTCGCCGACGACGAACGGCGCCATCTCGCTCGGGCGGCTCGGCTACGCGCTGGCCATGGGGGCGGGGGCCCTGCCGGACCAGCTGCTCCTCCCCTTCGACGACGGCTTCACGGACGAGGACCTCCTCGCCGCCGACGCCGCTCTCCTCGGCGGGGCTGCTGCTGACCAGACCCTACTCCTGCTGCCCTTGTGCCCTGGGGCGAGCGGCTGCGGTGGGAGTCCCTCCGCCGAGGGTCTCGGAGCCCAAGCGGCGCCGGCCTCGTCTGAGATCACGACGGCCGTTCCCGCGGTCGGCGCAGGCTCCTTCTCGCTCGCGCGCCAGTCTGCACCTGCGCCCGCGCCGGCTTCGTGGGAGGTCACGACCGCCGTCGCCGCGGACGGCGGCGGCGGCTCCCCGGCGCCCGCACCCGCACCCGCACCCGCGCCCGCGCCCGCGCCGCCGTCCCCGGGGCTGCCACTGGTGCACAACACCTCCAACCGGACCTCCATCTACCGTGGGGTGACCAGGTACGTGCGCCGGTCGCGAGGCCGACGTGCTTAGCGCGAGTAAGCGTGGTTAGGGAGTGTGATTAACGGGTGTCACGTGACTAACCGCCGGCGCACGTGTGTGGGCGCAGGCACAGGTGGACGGGGCGATACGAGGCGCATCTCTGGGACAACACGTGCAGGAAGGAGGGGCAGAAGCGCAGGGGGCGCCAAGGTAATTAACCCCGTGTCCCCGTCGTCATCGTCAACCAACCAAACCATCATTCCTGCCTCAGCTCTCTGTAAACTGTAAAATGTTTAAGCTTACGCGGCGACTACCGACGGTAGCCGGGGTAAGTGGGCCCGTGGTGCAGTCACAGGGTGATGTGGGACGGGACGGGACGGGACGGGATTTCCCTTGTTCAGGGTGCGGATCTTTTGTGTACGGGGCGAAGAGGATTTCGATGGAACGCCGCCGTTCCAGGAAAGGGGTGAGGTGACGAGCATCTCTACGAGGCAAAAACCATGATGACCAGGGAGACCGGACCACTCACCCTGCTCGCTGCAGTTCCCGGATTCTCTGCGGAGCCGGGGCCTCACCTTTTGAGACTTTGACCGTGTAGGGCGTCAGCAGATCAGTAGTAGCCCCTAAAGGTTGGTGATTCCTTTGGCTAACGTCGCCGCTTAAACCAGTTTGATACGGATTACCTTACCTGTGCTTGAGTTTAACCTGGAATGCTGGTTAATCTCCTGGCTTGGTAAATAACCTGCCTTGGGCGATCGAGTACATGTGCCAGTTCAGTTCGCCCGGGTCAGAGCCAGAGAGGTGCAGTGTGTCCAGCTTTTGCTTTTTCACTTTTTGTTTTTGGCTCATGCACCGGGCGTCCTTGTGACTGGATCGGTTAGTTTCTTCCTTCGACGCCAAGTTTCCCGTTTTGTTTCGGCTTGGGCCGGGTTTTAAATTTGTAAAATGCTTGGACACTGGCAGCGCTAACTAGGGTCATGTTTAGTTTCTCCCAAAATCCCAACTTTGACACTATGCAAAAAGAAGATTCTCCATCACATCAAACTTGCGATACATGCATGGAGTACTAAATGTAGATGAAATTAAAAACTAATTGCACAGTTTTGTTGTACTTTGCGAGACGAATCTTTTGAGCCTAATTAGTCAATGTTTGGATAATAATTCACAAATACAAACGAAATGCTACAGTTGCGCATTTATGGCAAACTCCCAACTTTAGCACTCCCAAATTGGGAACTAAACAAGGCCTAGAGCGCCAACAGACCAGGGACACCCGCAGTGACGTGTTTTTTCAGTTGGTGTTCGGGGTGGCTTTTTTTTTGACAAAGGATGTTCGGCGTGGCTTTAATTTGTTCTTGTTGGATAGCATGCGCACACTGCTTGGATGAGCAGGTTTTGCCTGTTCTTTTCACGTGAAGTACGGGTGAGAGTTTTTTTATCTTTGAATTTGGAAGTGTCTGGAGACATTTTGTAACGCTACTTCTAGCTAAGTGCCAACAGCTCAGCAAGACTGCAGGGACGTTCAACCCCCCCCCCCCCCCCCCCACCCACCCCCCCTCCTCAGTTAAGAGTTGTTTTCCTTATGTGGTTGTTGATCTTCATGAGGAGAGTTTGTCCTTGTTGGATGATAGGCATGCGGAAGTACCTAGCTAGAACATCATGTACTGCAACTGTTATAGGGAGGTTAAGGGCTGCGCGTAATGCTAGTAATCTAGTTCATATTGGTGAAAAGTTTAGTTTTTTATATGGATATATAGAGAACTTGAACATGATTGTTGAATTGCCTTGAACCTAGATGATGGGAATGAATTCCATTGGTATATGCTTGAACTAGCAAACCCAGCGCACCACTGCACGTCCGTTTTGGTAGTATTGGCCTCAAGCTGCAAGCAGGATGCTACAGGTCAGCTTGACAGTTCATCTGTGTTTCAGTCTTGCAAATCACACATCAACACCATGGACTATGATGTGCAAGCAGGAATGTTGGCATTCAACTCAAGAATATGGTCAACCATATATAAGTTCTATTCTACTAGTAATCAGATCACATGTGACGCAATTCATTTGGGCTGTTGGGCAGGCATGACTTTGTGGGGAAGTCAGGGAACTGTTTCATGCTCTGAATCTGACTGCAGCAAAAGTAGCGCCTTAATTTCACAATGACGTGCTAAACTTGGCAGCTTTAATTTGTCATTGGCAATATGAGTTTGGAGTAGAAAGAGAAAACTATTCAAATTTTGTCACTAGATTTGATGTGGGCTTACCACCACTTCTACTCATGTTGTGTGACTCGTTGATAAGATGTGAATGATACAATTTTATCTGATGTTGAGCCCATGCTTAGTTGTTTAGGGAAGCCATTTCCCTAGATCTTGTGCCAGATGTCATTTGTATTTCTGACATTTTATCTGATATACATCTCACCATTGTCTTGCTCTTTTTTTTTTGACAATTTTCTCTTGCTCTTAGTTAATGCCTACCTGATACAGTATCTTTTTTTTTAATCAAAGTTGCTAGTTTGCATTGCATGCATGGATGGCACCACTATGTCTAGTGAATATTTGCTCAATTAGATGCTAAGGCTTATAAATAAAATTCTTACAACAAGTGAAGGAGTAGTTCATACCTTTTTTTCTTTGCAACTGAGTATTTTCTCCTCTTTTGGTTCTAACTAACTGGGCTTCTCATGTCTACTCTGATTATGACGATTATCCTGCCGACTATATGTGGATTTTCTGCAGTTTACTTGGGTATGAAAAGTTACCTCCCTTTTTCTTTAAGTGTACCTTTTCAGAGTATTGTTATAGGCTGAAAATGCATGTGGTGCAGGTGGCTATGACAAAGAAGATAAAGCTGCTAGGGCATATGATATTGCTGCTCTGAAGTATTGGGGTTTTAATGCTACTACCAATTTCCCTGTAAGTACTGTATTTCTCTCTATTTCTGAACACTTTATATTTTTTTCCAATGACACGCAGGAGAGTTGTTTTCAATAAATTACAAAGAATCAAACATCAGGGTTCAGTTCGGGCATGTACATAATAAGACATCCCAGTAGCTATTGTTACAAATATATGCACTTTGTCCTGAGCATATTTGATCCATCATTTTTCACGTTTATTTTTTTAAAAAAAATAATTTCCTTTTTTCAGGCTGAAGGTCATAAATTTCTTGCTTGCGCTCTGAAAATAACTCGATTCTTTATCTACATTATGATTATATTTACCCCTAATGTATTACATTCCTATGAGAATTTCTTGTTCTGTTTTGAACTCAATTATTCTGGCTGCAAACTGAGAAATGTGTGGTTACATATTACCTCTTTGGTGAACTCAGTTATGTTCTATTCTCCATACCGCACGAAGAGTTTTGTAGAGTACTCTTATCTTTTCTCATGATATATGACTGAAAATGGAGCTTTTCTCTTTCTAGAGAGAAAACTACATCAGAGAGATTGAGGAGATGCAGAACATGGCCAGGCAAGATGTTGTAGCCTCACTGAGGAGGTATTTTTGTAACTTATACTACTGCAACCGCAAGATGTTCGTGGCTGTTTGTATATGTATGCTTACAAATTTATGGTGTCAATCTTCAGGAATAGTAGTGGCTTCTCTAGAGGTGCATCAATCTACAGAGGAGTAACAAGGTATTTGTCAGTTACAGGAGCAATCGATTGATGTATTCGTTGCCAGTGACAATCTGCTTCACTTCCTTGATTTGTTCTGTCAGACACCACCAACATGGACGCTGGCAGGCAAGAATCGGCCGTGTTGCAGGCAACAAGGACCTGTATCTTGGGACTTTCGGTAAGAGTCAGTAATTCTGACGTCTCCTCATACCAACAAGATTACTGAATGAATTTAGGCTTTCATGTCAGAGCCTAGCATGGAAGTGTGTTTATGTATAGGGAGCTGTGGTCATATTCTTAGCTTTCTTTGAAGATAATTTACAAGTTTCATTATGCAACGGTTATTTTTTAGAGTGATTGTTCTAGCTAGCCATCAGCCATGACACATCTGGACTAATATGAATCCTGCTCCTTCCAGCAACAGAAGAAGAGGCTGCAGAGGCGTACGACATCGCGGCCCTGAAGTTCAGGGGCGAGAACGCCGTCACCAACTTCGAGCCCAGCCGGTACAACCTGCGAGAAATCGCTCAACGTGAGATCCCCATCCTTAGTCCTGGAAGGCGGCTGAATGAGAAGCCAGCTCCAGAGGCAGAATGCCAGGCCGTTCTCAGCGCTCCTTCGTTCTCCCAGTCCCAGCAGTCGAGCAACAGCCTGCCGCCGTATTTCCTCCCCAACCTCCAGCAGCCGCATCCGCAGCCGCCCCAGCTCCCACTGGCCCAGCCTCTGCCGATCTACAACTACGGCTCTGGGTTTGGGTTTGGGTATGGGGAGCCCAGCTTCTACTGGCCCTATGGCAGCGTGGAGCAGAAGGTGCAGCTCGACAGCAAGCTGGAGATCGTGAACGGCCTCCTGCAGCTGGCTAAATCTGCCGCGAACTGACAGCGTGCCGGTGTGGTGTCTGAAATGCCTGTGTTTTTGCGTGGGAGCTGCGAGGAACTGATGGGTTTGGATGCGTGACTTGGAGGGTATATTGTGGATCTGATAGCCTAAAAATAGGGTATAACATCGTGCTGTGCCGTTTGTTTCTGTGATTCTGTCCTGTTTTGGTGTACAGAGACATCCAGAATTCCAGACTCCAGTTAAGTTAGAGTGGGTTTGGATCCTTGAGCTAAAATTTAGCTCTTGTCACATTGAATGTTTGGATCCTAAGGGCTAAACATGAGTTAATTATAAAACTAATTGGAGAAGTTCCAGGCTAATTCGCGAGATGAATCTATTAAGCCTAATTAATCCATCATTAGCAATTCGCGAATTAGGCTTAATAGATTTGTCTCGTGAATTAGCCTCCATCTGTGGAATTAGTTTTGTAATTAGTCTATATTTAATACTTCTAATTAGTATTAAATATCTAATGTGACAGGGGTAAAAGTTTGACCCTCAGGAAACAAGCGGCCGCTTAGCTAGATGCCGGCTGTTACCGGTGGCAACATTAGGTGTGTTTACCTCAGAAGAAGTGCTTGCTATTTAATCAAAAAGGGTTCTTTTCGAACAAAGTTTCAGCGCCTAGTAGGCCTGTTCGCTTCAGCTTATAAGTCGGCTGAAAAGCTGAAACGGCTGATTTGTTGTGAGAGGAAAATACTGTTTGGTAGCTGATAAGCCGACTGTATAAACTGAAGCACCGTTGTGTTGCCTTTCCAGCCTCCACTCCTTCGGCACGAATGCAAAGTTCTTTCCAGCCTCCACTCCTTCAGCACGAATGTGAAGTTTGAATGCAACACTAAAAAACAATCACCATGTGAGAAGAAGTGCAGCGGGTCTCACACACGACACCGAGTCTGAGCCCAACTAGCCTTCGATATTTCGTCATCATAGATTAATATCAAAGCAGACGCTGTTTGGGGTATTAAGTATTCAACAAGGACAAAAAGTTTACTGTGTCAAGCCACTGAGTTCAAACTCAAGATAGTATTCACCAGAAATTTATTCCGCTTGGAACAACAAGCACATTGCTGGCAAATGACACAAGAAACTAGTCTCTACTCAACGCAGCAAAATGTGAAATGCCACCATCGTGAAGAGTCGACATCTTTATGCCTTCACTTGAGGAGGAGCGTCACCCTGCAGAGCAGGATCGGATTTGACGGCATCTAGGGTCTTGAAGAACTCCTCAGGAAGAGCAACAGGCCGGTGCTGAGGAACATGCTTAGGAATCGGGGTGTCATCTTCAATCACCTCGCATTCATAGTCCTCAGGAACACCCCAGGGATCCCATTCTGCCATTCATTGCAATGCAAAATCACATTAAAACAAATTGAAGCTCAAAGTTTTGTACAGCCAACATAAGATCCTCGTAAGATCCTCCAATCCATACACTCAACAGAACTTTTGCAACTAAAAAGTTTGTTTTTCATTTATCACACTGATATAAATTTAAAGTTCTGCAGCTCTGTGGACAAAGCATATATGAACGCACTGTTAGATTTGCATTCTTGCTAGTAAGCTAAAATGGTAAAACCAGAATAACAAATAAGATTAAAAGGCACATACAGTATTTGGGGTTTATTTCAGTTATACTCTACTAACTCAGAAACACGGACAGACTAACTAAACACATTGAATTTTCTTCTCACATTTTTTGCAAAAGATAACATAGCACACTGAATTTCATCAGAA
Source organism: Setaria italica (assembly GCF_000263155.2). Taxonomy (NCBI): domain Eukaryota; kingdom Viridiplantae; phylum Streptophyta; class Magnoliopsida; order Poales; family Poaceae; genus Setaria; species Setaria italica. The sequence goes on from NC_028458.1 coordinate 48,181,839, forward strand.
CTACCCACATTTTTCACAAAAATAACATGGCACACTGACATTTTCAACAGAACTAACACAAAATAAGAGGTTAGATGCTGCACAATCAACTTAGTGATATACTACAAAGGATACAGTGTGATAGAAATACAAATGCATTAGTCTTATGCATTGCTCCTAATGGGAGGAAACAGGCAGTATAAGTGTCCATTTCCTGGTTTCCAGATGCAGCATGCACCATGACACCAGAAACACACAGGACATATATAAACACTCCAGATATCAGTAGTATTTTCAAGTGTTGATAAGTGCATAAAAAGCTCACTCTCATTTTGTTAGAGCCATAGACACTAAATGAACAATATCATGGAAAGTTCTTGGGGGCATAAGACAACCTCAAACCAATCTTTCATCTATCTATAATTCCGATGACTACCCAAAAAATTCCAATCCTACCACCAACTGTTATCAAAACGATAGCATTGGTCCTAGATGAGCTAACCATGCATTAATTGCTACTATATTGTATTATTGATGTCCCCAAATCAGTGAATCCACCTATCACACAGGTAAAACTTATTGAATCAAATACATCAATTATCCTAACTGCTGGCTATGGATCAGTAAACCACAGAAGGGGAATCAAGTGTGGAGATAATGGTAAGGTATCTAAGAATCACATACCAATCATTTTGGCGATGAGCTTGAGCTCGTCCTCGGCCTCCTCGATGAGCTCCTCGACCTGCCCGCATCCGATTCGGTCCTCGATGCGCTTCCAGTCGTCCTCCTCCTGGCAGATCTGGAGGCGGTGATTGGTGAAGGACTCGACGGCCTTGCGGTAGCCCTCGTCCTTGGGGACGGCCTCGATCTCCTTGAGGGTGCGTGTGTAGAGCCCGATGAGCACCTCCCGCGCGTTGGGCACCACATCGAGGCCCACGATCCCCGTCGTCTCCTTGACGGCGCGCGCCGCACGCAGCGCCGCCAGGCTGCCCCCGCCGGTCAAGATCCGCCGCAGGAACATCTCGCCGTCGTCGCCTTGCAGTGGTGGTGGTAAGGGGGGCGTCTCTCTCTGATGAGCTGCGGGGGCGAGACTCACTCGAGAGAGGCTGCACAGCTGGGTTGGGGCAAGTTGGTGTAGTCGTATGGGCCGGACTCGCTGCTGAATGGGCTTTCCCTTTCTCCATGTTTTTGGCAGAATGGGCTTTGGTCGCTAAGAAGCGATCTCTAAGATTTTGTCAAAGTTTCAGGTTTGTACGTCAAGAAGGATTTCAAAAAAAAGAAGATGGATTTCAGGCACATCGCGGGGTAAAACCATCGCGGGATAAACTTTCGTTACAGTCACCTGTTCTCGCCAAACGAAGAAACCCGACTACAATTAAGCAAGCCAAGGATAATGATAAAAGTAAGTTAGACACGAGGTTACTTCGACCATTGGTCATTTGGTCCAGTTAAGCATTACGTTACGAGTTACGTGTCGCGCAGGAGATTACACGGCACAGCAGGGCCTATTTAGCTTGCATCGACCCAGCGAAGGGATCAAATTCAACCCAAGAAAAAAAAATTTGGCATGCACTGCCAGCACCAAGACATGAGTTTAAAGTTTAAACAAGTTCTACATTTGATTTACATAGTAATAGCAGAGTCAACCACCTACGGATATCGACAGTTTTTCGCAAGTTCGGTAAACAAGCGCTGGAAATCAATGGGTTATCCACCAGTGCACCACCAAGTTACTAATTGGTCACCCTGCCAAGACAAAGCTTAACAACATCAGATTGGAATTGAAGAATGTGAAAGCAGCTGGTACGAGGAGTGATACCATATCATATTTGGCCTTAGACTGGCAATGCATTGTGAGATACTTGAAAAATTCCAATATACAATATATGGTGAGTGTTAATAATGTACTACATATTACATAATATGCCTCCTGGTCAAGTAACAAACACAAATATATGCTGGCTAGATTAGTGCCTGAAATGCACATTCCCATCCAATGAAGAGTCATTTGTAGGCATTAACTATTAACAACTTCCACAGGTTCCAAAACAACTGAATACATTAGGTAAAACTCAAATTTAATGGAGCAATACTATAATACCTCAAAAGCCAAAATGAGCCACTTCCTCATCTTCTTCATCTTCATCATCTTCATCATCCACAAACTTTTCGAATTCATCCTCAAATTCCTCATCTTCTTCGTCCTCAGCATCATCCATCATGTCTGAAGCGGGATTTTTGTCCTTCAAACCAGTGCTGAGAACCACAGTTTGTCCTTTGGATTTCATCATATCTCTCTGCAATTTTTCCATGTTCTCTTTCCTGCGTTCTGCTTCCAATCTTTCCTTTTCAGCAATCCTCTTGTCAAGATCAGCCCTGAAAATTTTCAAAAACCAATTAGTAACAAGGTTCCAAGTATGGGCAGGCAGATCGGTTTTTTATCTCATCTTAGGAAACAAGACCTGTAGGTTTCCATATATTCCTTGGCGCTTGCTTCTATAGCTTCAAAAAATGTATTGACTCCACTACCAGACACTGCGGATACTCCAACAGAACGTAGATTCTTGTAGAATTCGTCAAGAACCAGAGAGAGGCTTCGGGTATATGTAGCGGAATAAGATTTGTCTGATTCCAAAGCTGTCTGAAACGCCTCAAAGTCTTGCATCCACTGGTCCAGTAATAAAACAAGATATCAATACCAGATTGTGAAAAAGCAAACTGGTGGAATGCATGTGCATACTTCACAGCAAGAAAATTCAGCTAAGTAAAAAGAGAGCCATTGCACAGCACGTAAAGTGTAATTTTAGCATGATGTGAATGTATGGCAGATGTAATAAATGGGGTAGAATCAACAACGAAGGAAACTATATTGTCATAAATGGTATACATACTTCGATTGCAAACTCGTGCTTGGCGACATCAACCTTGTTGAATGTCAGGACTAGAGGGAGGCGGGTTTTGTAGAGAATACTGCAGGCATAAAGCATATTGCTCATAAAAGTAACGGGGCTTGTTGATCTGGGTGTGTCAACAACATATGCAACGACTGTTGGAAATGTTGATGCAAAAGCTTCAGTGATGATAGCTCCCGAAGCCGACCAAGTGAAGATCTCAATCTGCCCAGGAGTGTCCACCAGAACATAATCCAGTTGATCTGCACGTCTTTCAATGACAGACACAACCTACGCATGAATATCAAATGTCATTTTAGCTGGACAAAAACAAAGGTAGCAGGGAAATGCATTTCCCATACACCACAAAAGGAACAATATATATAAGTTCAATTATTCAGCATGGCATCGGATAAATTCCCCGGCACTCCTATGTAGGCTGAGTTCAGCACAATTTCTATGGAAGTTAGCATGGGATGGTAAAGGTAGATATGTCATCTACATGCATTATTTAGCACATTTATGACAGAATAAGGACAACATTCCACAAAGCAATCAGCTCTATGTCTTTGATCCCAAATCATGTTTTCTTCTGTAGAATCTTAACAGGGCACAACATTCTTGTTACTACCGCTAAGCAATCACTTTCCTGATTCTAGGAGATCTATGTCTGGCCAGCAAATTGAAATATTAACCCAGAGTTCAAGTGCAACTCTGAACTATCTAAACATCGATTTGCAAAGCTGCACAGCTGACAAATTATTATTTAGCTCTTCAGATACATGTAAAAAATTATTTGCTTTCCCAGTAAGCATTTGGTCCCTATACACAGCATGTTAGGCAAATTTATCCTGTTCACCATGGATTATATGTTTAAATTACTTTCTCTTTTTCACCTAACAAGTTGTTCAAAATTTTCAAATCATGTATCCCTCTCTCCGGTACATGTGACAGAAAATATAGTTTGACCATACAAAGACAGGCAAACTAAACGACAGACAGGACTGGTGATGATCAGGTACAAGTTTCCACCTCAAAACTCTTCAACTTATAGTACTAGAAAGATAACATAGAGAACTACGAAACAGACTGATGGAGAGACCTGCAGTACAATGAAAATCTATCGAAATAACAAAAACCCACAGATAGAATAGGATGTGTTTGTGCAATAGAGAAATAGATTATAACACCCGACCTCATCGAACTTGGTGGCAAATAAGTTGAGCGAGGTGAGAATGCCACCATTGGGACCAAGGCCGTACTCCTTCATCACGTCCTTATACAGCACCGTGTCGCGGATATCAATGTTAGCCCCGAATGGCAGTGTCATCACCGCAGGGTCAAGGTTGACAACATAGCCCCTCTTGTCTGAGGCTTGCATATCACACACCAACCGGTGCATCAAGGTCGTCTTCCCCGTCCCTGCACGAGAACCAAAACTGTTAGTTCTCAGGTCGCTAGAGCGATTTATCACAGGTCCATTCCACAATCCATGCTACTAAAACTAAAATCAAAAAACGGGCGAGCGAATTCGACGCACCAGCCATGCCGATGACGATGATAATCACGGGCTTCTTCTTGAAATTGGTGCGCCCCGGGCCAATAGAGAGGCCCCCAATGGAGTCCGCGAGCTCCTCGCTCTTCATGCTCCCCTCCTCTGCCTTCCCCTTCCCCTTCGCGTCCGTCTGCACATGCTCGAGAGCAACAGCAGAGAACAATCACTACCATGGCCGTAAATCCAAATTAAGAAAGGGAAAAAAATCATCAAGGGCGGAGTGGGGAGGAGGCGACGGCGGCGGCGTACCTGCTCCTCGAGGTCCATCTGGGTGGGCTTGCTCGTGGCGGCGGGGTCCGAGTCGACGTCCATCGGCGCCGCGGTGGTTTAGCCGCTAAACCCTAGGCTTCACTGGGGCTACGGGTTTGCGCGTAGAGGAACGGAGGGAGGAGAGAGGCGGCGGAAAGAAGGTGAGAGAATGGGGGCGACAGAGCGAGGCCTCGTTGGTTGAGGCTTGCCCTTGTTTGTTGACTGGGAAGGAACGGTGGGTGCGGTGAGGAATCCACCCTTCCCCTTCTCCCGGCCCAGGCCCACCCCTCCCGCTTCCCCCACAAACCCACAAGCGCCCTCTACGTGCATGTGTGGGCTGCTGATCCGGTCCACGCAGCGGCGATAGTTTAACTCCAAGAGTCTCTTCAAAAAAATTTCCCACCAGTTCTCTTAAAAAAAAATCCCAAATTTATGTTATCCCACAGCAATCCACCAATACTAACCTCCCTAATATTTTAAATCAAACCATGTTAGCATGATGGACCCTTAGTTGGGCCGACCTCCTCTGGTTAACCACGTTCCCTGCCTCCTCACGCACTGTCCCTCCTCTTCTTTCCCACACCGCTCTATTCCAACCATGTGCAATCCGACGACGAGGACATCGCTTGTGCCTCATAATCATTATTTTATTTGCCTTTGCACATGTGCACCATTCTATATCTTCTTATCCTTGAAAACCTCACATTATGTAGATATTCTTATGATCAATGGCTCAGAAGGTAAGCAACCGTTAGAGAGTTTTCTTAATTCGATAATATAAGTGTTGATTCTAACTAGCCTTACCCAACCTCCACCATATAATTAAGTTACTTTTGAGAGATGAGAGCTTGCAAAAAAGTAGGATAGCCATTATTCATTTGAGCAACATGTAGGCACCCGGAAAAGAATTCTTGTTTCAATTTTTTTGTAGAGAGATTATTTTATAACGAAAGAAAAACCCTCCGAAAAAAGCTAGAAAGTAAGTGTAGTTAATTCTTGAAGTTACTTGGTCTTGAATAATAGCTGTCAGGAATCTTTGCTTAGATAAATTTTTAAACACCCATATTTTGATTATGTTCGCTGCTCCTCTGATCTTTTGTTTGAAGGCTAGGGACTTGACTCGCTTGCTCAGGTTTAGTTCAAGGTCTTTGTTCAACCCTACTAAAGAAGTTTATAGTCGCCTGACTTGCTCGAGGATGAGCAAGAGCTAAGCGTGGGGAGATTGTTGATGCTCATTATTGATACACTTTTAGTGCTATTTAACTAGTGTTTTCATGCTTATTCTTATACTAACCCACCACTTGGCACTTGAAATAACATCATTATTGCATATGTGTTGTATTTTAGAGTATGTTGCGTTATGATATGAAATATGACATAATCAAGGGGGTTTGTACAAAGAGCTTAATGGATATTTGGACATGGGTCGTCGAGGGAAGCCAGCACGAGGAAGAAGAAGACTAGGAGGGCCAAAAAGGACCCAGACCGATCGGCCTGGGACCCTCTGGGCTGATCAGCCTAGCCCATTCCAAGGCCCAATCGACCTCCCGTTTCTTCAGCCTATGGGAGACTATAAATACCCCCTCATGGCCTTCAAGGAAGAAGAGTTGGAGATAGGGAGGAGAAAACACCACGCAAACACCATCCACCGCCACCACAAGGAGGAAAAACGGAGAGAAGATTGGATCTACGAGAAGCCATACGAAGCGGAGCACCAGAGGAGGGAGAAACCTCCCAAGCCGATCGGCTTGGAGGTGCCCAGACCGATCGGCCTCGGGCTTTTCTACCCCCGTTCATCGTCTTCAATCCAGTTGATGTTTAGGGTTTTTTCACCGACATTGATCCAAAGCCGCCGCCTATGGGAGACTATAAATACCCCCTCATGGCCTTCAAGGAAGAAGAGTTGGAGATAGAGAGGAGAAAACACCACACAAACACCATCCACCGCCACCACAAGGAGGAAAAACGGAGAGAAGATTCGATCTACGATAAGCCACACAAAGCGAAGCACCAGAGGAGGGAGAAACCTCCCAAGCCGATCGGCTTGGAGGTACCCAGACCGATCAACCTCGAGCTTTTCTACCCCCGTTCATCGTCATCTTCAGTCCAGTTGATCTACAGGGCGATCTTTACCCAGAATTCTGTCGACATGTGTAAGATCATGAGGTAAAGTCTCTGTTTGTCCTCAAGGTTGTATGAAAATCTTGATTTGTAATTGTTGAACCTCTTGTTTATTATTTTTTTGTTATCTATCATATCTTGATGATGCTCTTTCATGTAATGGCTGGCTAGCGTACTTTGGGTTGCTTATTTGCTTACCTAGAACGATCATCATGTTGTGTTCTTATCATTCAATATTTGAGTACCCTCGTGTAGTGACAACATGCAAGAGGAAAAGTATTGGGTATGGTTTACATCCACTCACGATAACACTTAGATTTAGTTCTTTAATGCATGGCGATTACATCTACAAGTGATCCTAGATCCCTAGGACAAGCGTTTTATCTATCTTGTTTATATCCATACTCTCTATCCGCTTTAATCTAAGTCACTAGTTTTTTTGTTAGTTCAATCTTATCATATACAAAGAATCTTCGATTACATAGATTAGTACTTAGTTAAGCGTGCAAATCCACTTGTTCCACGGATTGATAAACCTTGGGGGATTACTCTAAGGGAAGAGCTACAACTGATCCGTACGCTTGCGGTTCACAAATTGACGAGCTAACTGCCATCAACAACCAGCAGTGATAATATGTGGGCAAGATAGCAAGGCAGTGGCGGCGGCGGCAGCGCTCACCATGGTGATGGAGGAAGCCGATTGGACAAGGTCGATAGCAGAGGCATCAAGATAGTGGTTACAGTGGCGGCAAGTTGTGGGTGGTGGTTCTGGTGGTAGCGACATCATCGGAGCAAGGAGGGGCGGTGAAAGGAGGGGCGGTGAGGGAGCTTGGATCCAAACATGGAGGTGTGAGAAAAAGGGGAAGAAAGGGCTAGCCAACGAGGCAGTGGGGGCGGCTGTGCGGCGCAAAGACTGCAAAGGAAGATGAGAAGATTTCCACGAGTGGAAGAAGATGAGACATGGGTAGGGTATGTTTTCTTTTCTTTTCCTCAATGCCGGAATTGACCAGGCACGGCATGAGGGTTAGAGGGCTCTCGAGGGATTATTTCAATGGTTTTCAAAATTCTTACTAAGATTTCTTTCTTTTTTATATAAATCCGCTAAATGATTTAGCTTCTGCTACAGTTGTCTATAGCTTTTGTTGAGGGACACCCCCGCAATTTAAAACACTTCTTTAAACTTGCAACATAGTGATCGTAGAAGGGGGTTAGAATTACACAACGGCAAGGATGCAACAAACTTTTCATGCTACTGCGGCACTGTGCCGTTGCATCACCACTCAGATAGACAATTCTAGATTCCACGAGGTTTGAATTTTATATGGTCCAAAAAAATTTAGGTTCCTTATCATCAATTATTCAACTCCGCGATCTTCTTCCTTCATCCTAACCAGATCTGCATTTTATTTTCAGACCCTCCACACTAACCCAATTTTTTTATGGTCTGTTAAAGATCGAATTGCCCTAGCCATTGGCTCCACCCATTTGCTCCTCCTTTCACCACGCCGATCCCTACCGAACCTTTGCATTTCACTAATTATGCAACGGCTCCGGCCGTCCCTCAAAACCTCTCCCCGCCGAACTTGTAAACCCTAACATACCCTAGATTTTTTTTGAAGTAAATCATACCCTAGATTTTAGAGTGGGACTTCAACTCATAATACAGGGCACCATCACGAGAGGGTCAGGCTCGCTAAGATGGCAACGACTAGGGTTTGTAGTTGAGTAACATGAGTCGGAGATATGGAAGAAATAATCGCGTACATTTGCCTTTTCCCATGCATTAGATAACTAACAGTGTGATGTTCAAGTGTAGAGCAAAATTCAACTTCCATGTGAATATGAAAGAAGTTTTAAACCACGTGTTTTAGACGGGAATTTTTTTCATTTATTTTCAGCTGTATTCTGATAAATACTGGACAGAAGTAAAACGCGACTGTTCTTACATTTAACACTTCCACTGCAAGCAGGTAGTATAAACTGATAATTGTATAAATGAATGATAATTGTAGAGGAAAATAAGTATATATGAGTAATGAATCAAATGACATATCCAGCAATTCTAACATGCAAGAATCAAACAATTCGTATGAATGAATTGGATTATAGTGTAGTAATATGATCCTGTCGATGGCCCGATCGAACCATGGACACAATGACACAACCGACAACCCCTTGTGTAAGCGCAAGCGCAAGGGAGAGCATTCGTCACTCGTCGGAGAGCTTGTCGAGCAGCATCCGCATGACCTTGACCTGCACCTGCAGGTCCTCGATGTAGGTCGCGGCGTCCTGGAACAGCTCGCCGAGCCCGCACGGCTCGCGGCAGGCCGGCACCAGCCTCCGCAGCTCCCTCACCTGCTTCACCATCCTAGCGTCTTCTAGGATGTCCCTCTCGCTGATCGCCGGCGCCGCCGGCGGTCGTGTCGTCGCCTTCTTGCTCCTACTATCTCCTCTCATCCTCGACCGCGAGCTCCTTCGCCTTGGCCGCCGACCACCGCCGAATGGAAGGAGCAGGGGATCGATGGATGAGCTACTAGCTGATGAGGAGTATCGTCGGAGGAGTGCTCTTCCACGGGAGAAGAAGGCACGTCACCCGGGCAAAGGCAATGAGTGCGCACGCATATATAGCCGCAATCTTTGTTGTTTACACCATGGATGGATAGGGATATGATCGCGCGAACATGGGCTAGCGCCCTATCATGCGGTGCCGGTGCGGCTCCAGATGCGCATGTCCGAACCGTCACCGCGAACCACCCGCAAAAGGGCGCGCGCGCGGCTTATTCTAATGCCGCCGTTGCTGCGGTTGGCGGGACACGGCCGCCGATGCAAGCGCAGCCGCGCAGCGCGGTGAGATTCTATATTGCCGGCGGCGGGGGCGGCTTCGCGGAAAGTTTGCGTCGCCATGCCGCCGGCCGGCCGATCGATCGAGCACGCAGACGTGTACATACGTGTTGGCGCGACGCATCCATCGGTTGATCGAGATCCACGTACCCATACTACGACGCTCTCGTACGTGGATCTCGATCGATCCACGTACGCATACGACGCTCTCAGACGCTTTTGGTGGCTAGGATTATTGAGAGATCAATCAGCAGCGACGGAATAGCTAGGTAGGGCGTGCGTGTGTGCGTGCATGGGTGTGGCCTGTTTGGCGTTGGCGCGTTGCAACGAGCACATGCAGCCACATGCACGATATGCCATTGCCGTCCAACAAACCGGAACGCCAGCTGCAGCAGATGCACCCGTCGCTATTATATCGGCGGATCCCTTGGCTTCCCTTGTGTGTGTTGCATGAGAACGAAGGCGTCGTGTGCGTGCTATGAGATGTCACTTGCCTGCCCTATAGCTTCCATGCCCTTTTGTCATTGCAACACCCTGGATTATTCCCCCGTATGCAACTTTCTGTTGCCCGTACCCATCAGCAATCTGCATATTCTAGCAAGTTAGGAAGGCTTGGGAGGACTCCTAATCTCTGATTAATCAGACCTTGCACCATCATTCCAGCTAGCTCAATGTGCATGTGTAGTGTAGTGCATTTTCAGCTTGGTCCCTTTGCACCGAGAGACGGGGCTGATTGGTTAGCCGGCCGGCGAACTTTGGCCGTTGCATGATTAGATATAAATCGGGTGACACGTTCATGCTAACCATCTGGCAAGTTCTAGATTAAGGACACTGAATGATTAACGTTTGGCAATCACTTTAATTATATACTAGCGGGGGTTTGCGCGGTGTTCACACACAGATGTCAATTCTACAACACTTGGTGTTGTTTATTTTCCATCCAGCACATATCCATCCCTGAAGGTTCAATGAAGCTCTTTTCCTTCTTAATTAGGAGAATTGAAGATGTGATCTAGCAAAATTATATAGGTCTATCAAAGAGCTTGTCTTTAACTAAACAAAGTTTATTGTGTCGAAGATATATTATTGCTAAGCGGAACTTTTACACGTTGCCATAAAAGTAGGATTATGAAAAGAATGAATATTCAGCACGGAAAGGGTTAATTGAAACTGCACACTGCGTACACTTGAAACATTTTCTTAACGTCACATTTCTTTTTTTTAAACGAAACGATGTCACATTTCTAACGAGATAGCGCATATGCAGACTCCCAAAATACACTAATGCTCAATGCATGTTATTGCCAATGTGATGGCAATTGGCACATGGAAGGGAGAGAGGGAGCCTATGCTTCCCTGCAAGAAACCGCGATCAAGTGGCTATCATTATGCTCCAATGAAGCCTGTACACGCGCGTGCAAAGCTTGTCAATGCCGGTGTAAACAAGCACAAAAGAGATGCATATATATAAATAATGAGCACCTAGATTCTCACAGATCGCTGCTAGGATAAGGATGTGGGTTCATCTCCCTCGTAGTTTAGTTGTAGTTCATTAGGGGGAATCAAACAAACAATTGTAGCTTTTGAATCATGTCCCCACGTGCCTGCATGCAATGCATCCATGGCTTAGCTGCGAACCGCAAAGGGAGCGTTGGAGTGGCCCGCACGTATCGTGTCCTCCAGCCCATAGTGTTTGTTAAGAGGGGAGACAGAGGAGCATTAGGCCGGCCTAACCATCATTAGCCTTCAATCAAATTATTGAGGGCCATCAAAGTAGAATCTCTAATCAAGAGCATAGCTAACTTAGTGCTCTTTTTTCTTCTCTTAACTTCTTAAGCCCCCCTGCTGAAAGTTGCTTTTTTTTATTGTTGTTTTGATGGTGGGCCAGGATTGAGCAACTTTCACAGTAAAAGTCTGCACATACATGGTCAAACCTAGTACCCCTGTTGGACATTAGTTTGTTGACTTGTGGGCTGTGGTTATCACTTATCATAGCATACATGGCGCGGCTCGTGAGGTGAGCTACTGAGCTTACAGAAGCTTGCGTGTTAGTAAAGGACTGTAGTTGTGTATCGATCAGTTGAACTACTGTCTGAAGGGATCGGATAAGCCTTGAGCCACATCTCGTTGGTTAGTAGAAAAACATTTCTTCATAAGTATGCAGACCAACGAAGGCAAGTGACATCCCCAAACGGCCAAACCCTACGCAAGATACTACTACTAAACATCTAATGCCTGCACTATCTTCAGCTTAGCACCATTCTTTCAACATGCATGAGCACGACGCCGACGCAGACACGTCTCCTTGCACTGTAATAATCTTACACTTACGTTCTTACCATGTACAGCGAGAAATGGAACGAAGAGCTCAGAGTCCTAGCATGTTTTTGTTTGAGGACTAAGTAAAATGGGTTGGCTCCATCCCTGTTTTACAGGTTAGGTTCGACCCATTTCGTATTTGGTTGAGAGGGATAGGTCCGTCCCAATTTTTTATTTAGTTGCAGAGGTTGAGAGAGATGGATTGGATGCCATTGTGACACCGTTAGCAACAGTTATTATGGAACCCATCTGTCAATGGTAGGGCCCACGTGTCATTCTCTTTTATTTTTTTCACCTTATCTTCTTTCTCCCACCCGCGCCATTCTCTCTAGTTCCCACCGTCGTCCTCCGATCCCCGTGCCCTCCTCCCTGCATTGTCCTTCCCGCTGCGCTGCGGTCGCCGTCCTCCCTGCTGCGCCGGCCGCCATCCATGTCCTCCTTGCCCAGAGTTGAACCCTTGGGGGGGCGAGCTCCCCTGGGCCAAGCTCGAGCTCGCCCCGGCCGGCAGTGGAGGCCCCAGACGCAGCTCGCCATGGTCAGCAGCACAGCCCTTTTGCGTGTGCACTCGCTCGCGCCTGACGGAGAAAACAATGAGCGAACGGGAGCGAAGTGGGTCCAATCGATCCGCTCGATTCGGAGTAATCGTTCCAACCGCATCTAGAAGGTATATTCCCTTCTGGGTTCATCCCAACTCACATGAATCTCATACTAAATATGCATCGACCCATTCCAACCTTCGAACCCAACACATTTCTAGACTAGCGCAACAGCACACAAAGACGCTGTTGGTCCCGTTCCCAAGTCCGGATGAGCAGTGACGAAGCTACCCAGTAGGGATTATTCTGGCGAGTTTCCGAGTGAGTGACCCTGACACCCAACTAGTTCATCGTGTCTGGCGCCAATGGCCCAGACCGTAACGCCATCAATCTCTGCACTGCTCCGCCTGAAACAGAGTAACCCTGTCCTCTCCGATGTCGACATCCCCGATTGTACATTATCGTTTCCCTCGTTTTCGATCAGAAAGAAGAAGGAAAAAAAAAACTGCATCTCCACTTTATGTTTAACCCAAACGAACCGGAGACAATCAGTACACTCCTCCTGGATGTGCACGGGGCTGAACACGTCGACACTCGACAGGATGCAGGAGCATGCATGGGCCTAACGTGCGCGTCCCGATCGATCAACTCAGGGGCAGCTAGTGCGTGCGTGCGTGTGCTCTGGTGGTGCCCTCAGGCCGCAGCACCTTTTGCGCGGACGTACGTGGCCGGCCGCTAGCTTTTACCTGATCTGATGAGTGATGAGGCTGAGCTGAGCTGAGCTATCAGTCGCCATCGGCACGCTCAGGCACACCGTTTGCAAAGTGACAGCGTCTTCTCATGTGTAAAGCCACTGTTCCGGAAAGGGGAATCTGGCCTGGGGAGGGCAGGGCGGCCGGCCGGGCGGGGTCTCTCGCCGCTCGTTTCGAGATCGACGGCCGGGCGTTAGTGGACACGAGCCCGTCTTGCGTTGCGTCCGATCGACGGTCAACAGATTTGGGAGGGAGACACACCGGTCCGTGTGCTGCTGGCACGCTCGAACCTTTGTCGGTCGACCTGAGCCTGAGCGTCAGATGACAGACTAGCGGAGGGTGACCTTGATGCTTTCTGTTTTTTCCTCCTTGTCCCTCTTGAGCCTCTTTTGCTGTGCGGATTTATCTGACGACAATATATCAAAAGAGTCAGAAGAAGAAGAAAAAACACATAACAGAGAACCAGGGTGGAAGTAGTTGCACGTGATCGATCAGCTTCGACAGAATGGCCGACGTGAATAAAATGTTCTTGCAGAAATTCTAATCTAACATTATCTTTTTCTTGAGGAGGATGCAGTCAGGCAGATCTCTGACGACCTGACCTGACCGGTGTACATTTTGGTCTAAAACAGTCTTGGGCTTCTTGGCCGTTTATGCTTACAGCTAGGGCCGGGAGCCCGACCCAGCATGCAACGCTGACATGCACGCAGTTCCTCTTCCTAGGTCTAAAAAAAAAACGCAGTTCCTCTTCCTCCGGTCGATTCCTATCTCTCCCCTTCCCCACAGGCCACAGCAAAATCCACCAGCTACGAGCCTACTACGACCACGACAACGAGCAGCTACCGCCGTACTCTTTCAGCTCGACGCCGGGCCGGGGCCCCAGCAAAAGCGCGCTCCCAATACCAAGCGGGTCGTGGAGCGCCAGCCGCAACACGTACACGCATGTGCCGACGCCGTGCAAAGTCGCCCGCGCAGGCGCGCAGCTGATGGATGGACACCACCACTGCCTTCTCCTCCGTCCGCGCGCCCGCCTCCGTCCATTATTGGTGGTCCAGGCAGAAAGAGCCCCGCGCGCACGAGACTCCACAGCGCGCGAGACCAAAGCCGATCCAGCGCCACCGAGCTCGCCGGCCGGCCCGATCGCCAGCGCCTACCCGCCGGCCGGTCGACTGGCCACATGCGCTTGCTGCTCGCTGCCGCTGCCACTGCGGGGGGGCTGGCCGGCTGCTTCAGCGCTCGTTCGCTCGCTCGGCCGGGGCGCGGGCGCGGCTCTCTGCGGCAGCATGCACAGCCACGGCCGGGCAGGTACGCCACATGCATGCACGCGGCAGGCCGGCCAGGCACGGGAGCAGGCGTGCGCGCGCGCCCGTACTCGTCGCGTGCGTGCGCAGGGGAGGGAGGGATCCATCATCCATGCGCACTCGTGGTGTACGTCTCGTACTCTCGTGGGCGCGGGCCGGTCCACCAGGCCAATCATGGAAGTCGCATGGCGGAACAGCTTCAATTAAACTTGCAGGGGGGTGGGCGGGTGGCTCACCGTGCATGTTGCGAGCATGTGATGTACGAGTACGAAGCGATCGAGCGCAAAGGCAAAGCAAAGAAATGGGGAATGCATGGCCGCCGCCTCGATCGGTTCCTAATACAAGCTCGGTCGCGAGTCCATTCGCTTTGCCATTTTGGTATGGTATGGGCGCGTGCGCGTCGCCCGCCGGACTCGCCCTCCGCCTGTCGCGCCCTGCCCACGCACATGTGCCATCGAGCCGCCCCTCTCCTCTAGCCTCGTCAGCCCGTACGCGGCGAGAGCGAAGGACGTGACAGTTTGACGCCTACGCCATGCTCGATCTGTAGTCTACACCATACTCTTTGTAGAAGGTTGGGTTTGTTTGGTATGCTAGGTCCACCATCACGTACAGAATGGCAACCCATCGGAAAGTGTGGCTTGCCAGGTGATTGGAGTGAAGCTGGCAAGACGAACAGTCGAATACATATTGTACCCACATGGACATGGAGAATGGAGATGGAGATGGAACCAGAACCAGAGCCAGCCAGAGCCAGAGCCAGAGAGGAGGATGATTGATGAGCACCGGCGGCCGGCAGGGCCTCAGAGCTCCTTACATGCGTGTCATTTCTCGAGTGATCTAGGAAACCACGCCGCTGCATGCATGCATTCGGTGACGATGACGTTGATGCAATTCTCGTGAGCTGTCCGTGCGCCCCGCCGGAAGCAGAGATCGGCAGGGAGCTCATCTCTCTACATCTGCATGCAGGACGTGCAGTGGCTTTGACCCTGATCCGGCTCCTTGCTAGCGCGGGCCGCCGGGCAGTGTCAGGCCACAGGCCAGCCCCCGCCCCTCCGAACCCCCCGGGCGGCAAGGTTGCATGGCTCCTCTGCCCATTTCGCGTGTCTTTTCGAGCAGAGTCTGAATATCTGATCCCCAGCTCGTGCCTGTCCACTCTCAGTCACCAACACGGCAGCTCAGCTGCACATGCATGCAGGCTGGTTGGAGGAGCTCTCTTTTTCCTTGAAGACGTCGTGGCACCCCTCTCATCACTTGATCTCATGCTCTCACTTCTTTAAGTGCCATTGTTTATAGTCCTTTTGAATACCTTTACCCCATCCCTTGCGTCTGCTAGTACGTACGTACAGTACGACGTGGAGGCAGCAGTGGAGCTAGGCTTCCTCCTCGCTTATGGGGTCAATGCAATTTGCCAAACACGTGGCACAGCTTCTAAATTCAGAACAACAAAATTTCTATCAAATTTTATCTGGTGGCCATGAATGTAACTCTATAGGCTGCATTCGATCTCGAGTGCGCGCTTTAACTAATTTTCCAAAGTGGCATGTTGCTTATCTATTCTTACTGCCAATAGAAATTTGATTAGTACTGTGAACAATGTCCGCTATATGCAAGAAACATAAAATAATGTCAGTACAATAACAAAACTCAATTGGTTGCTTTCAGCGCCAACAAATAATTCTCCTCATCTTTTGCGTCCAAATATTTGTTTTCTTTTAGCCACCTCATGTTGGTTTGACTTGGTAAGTATGATACGTATGCCG
This sequence comes from Setaria italica, assembly GCF_000263155.2. Lineage (NCBI taxonomy): Eukaryota > Viridiplantae > Streptophyta > Magnoliopsida > Poales > Poaceae > Setaria > Setaria italica. Next base: position 48,198,143 of record NC_028458.1, read on the forward strand.
TCGTGGCACGTAAGAAACCCTGCCCTATCTGTGTTGACATTTCTGGCAACGCGCTCCAATGATCAGGATCAATCACTACGAAAAGCTCATGCCAGTATGACTCCTCCGTGGATGTCATGTGCATGCATGCCGTCTACCTACTGTGATGATTGCGTACTTGTAGCTATCCCCATTTCTTGTTCATGGCACTCATGCTGTTTGTTTACTTAAAACAAAATAGGAACAGTGGCCATCAAGGTATCCAGCTACAAACAGGCAAGCATCCAGTAAAAGGGAAAGAAAAGGACATTAGCATCAACAGGGCCCTTTATTGTAGCATCAAGCCATCAAACAAACAAAAGGTTAGTTCTCTCAATTTTCATCCTTCTTTAGTTGAAGGGTACGTAGAGTTCCTGTCGTACTTTACGTTTTTTAAAAATAAATCTCTCAGTTTCGCTTGCATTTTTACCTTAATTTTATGCTTTGTACGTTTGAAAGACATAGCAGGGTAAGGTTCAGGATATTTTTACCTCAAAAACGCATGCCTCTTATACACACAGTACGTCCTTCGTGTCTTTTGTGGCGCAGGGCCCTCAAAGAAGCAAAGTTTTTTTTTGCGATTTGAAGGCAGTCTGATGGAGGAGAAAGCGGTCTAGCTTTCATGGCGTCCGTCCATAGGTGATGGCCGAGTCCAATCCGGGCCAAGGCTCCACCCCTTCCCCTCGGCATCGCCTTACGGTCTCCTTCCCACATCGGGCGCATTGCTTCAAACATTCGCTTGTCCGCCTGTCCCCGTGCGCCGACAAGTGGAATCGACAAGCCGAGCAGGGGCACAAGGCAAAGATGTGGACGGCACGCTCGGAATAGCCCGGGTGGTAAATACGGGCGCGCAGAGTGCGCGGCCGAAAGCTACAAGGGGCAGCGTGCAAACAGAGGAGGTGGGCACGGGCAGTATCTAAGGCATGGCGAGGCTGCAGTTTGCTCCATCCGGAGGAAAGCAACGGGGGAGTTTTACCTGATCCGTATCCTCCCGTCGGCGATAAAAACTCCCCTTCCCGGCCGTGTCCTGTCCGTGCCCTACCCACCAAGTGGCCGCGTCCGGCCGGCCGGGCGACGGGCCTCGCATGTGCGCGCGGAGGGAGGGGCCAGGCCAATCAATCGCCCTTTGTAACCGACCCAACCGTGGCAGCGGCCACGGAAGGCCAGCCATCCCACATGCGTGACGCGTCGCCGCTCGGTCCTCACCCCCGGCGCGGCCGCTGGAGCCCTTTTCCGGAAAGTTGACGCGCGCCACTTGATGCGCGCGCGAGCTCTCTGATGTCCGATCAGTGGTGGTGCACCTATCCCCTCATCAGAGGGGCACACGCCGGTGGGCAGCCTAGGTGGGAAACCGAGTCCCCCTGTTGTCTTAAAGCAGGGTGGCGACTGAAAATGGACTGCAGTCCACATGGACTTAATCAATTACCTGCACTGATTGGATTGGATCAAAATCCTGTCGCAGATATCTCGCTCGAGCAATACAGAGATCGCATGCTCCATCAATTACCTTTCTGTGATTTTCAGAGTGATGCCCGACGCTTTATTACTCACTGACCCAGCCAAAAGTACTATGAAAGTTCGCTTGAGCTCAGTGTTCCCTCGAGAAGGAAAGTGTCTCGTTCAGTTTATTAACGGCTCCCGCTCCTTAACGCTGATACCTGACAAACAGCGCTTGGCCGCCAGCTAGCCGTGCCTATCGAAAGGTTGGAGGTGCGGCCCAGCTCTCGGAAAACCCAATCAGTGGACGTCGGTTTCATCGGGCTGCCTTTGCCTGCCGTGCATTGCACCTCGCACGCACGCATGTGGAGATCGAGACCGGCGGGCTGAGGCGGCGCTCCCTTCTCCACACTCCCGGTCTCCGGACTCCAGGTAAAAGCGCGCGCACGTCGCCAACGCCATCGCCCCCAAATCGCCCCGCGGAGAAACACCATGATTACGCCCCCGCCCCCGCGTCGCGTCGCTTACCCCCCGTCCCCCTCCCGCGGTCGCGGATTCACCGGGCAAGCAGCCCAGAGGAAGGAACGAGCCGTGGGCACGCGCGTACGACGACGCCCCCGCTGCCTCGCCCGTCTCCGTGAGTGCGTGCGTGCGCGGTCGTTCTCGCCGGATCGGCGGATCGAGGGGCATGTTGGTTGGTTGCGCTCGTACTCGATCGGTCGGTCGGTTTCACGTGCCCGGGCCGGACCTGGCCAACATGTAACGTGCGCCCTGGCTTGTCGTGAGTAACAGCAGCTCGATCGGTTTTCAGATGGGGGGTACCGGGTACGTATGCGCAAGCAAAGCATGTGTTTATACAGAGCGGCAGGCGATGGACAGCGTGACAGGCATATCTGTCCCCGTGTCTTATGCACGCGTTGTATGGACGAGGATCCGCTGCGGCAGCTACGACTGCGAGGCGACGCCTGCAATTGATGGGAGGGCATGGACGACAATACGAGACAGATATCGCCGCGATTAAAACCCTGATCAGAACGCAGGCACAATAATTCGCCCCATCAATACCACCCTGAATTAATAGCTACGTGTCCCGTAATCAAGCCGTCAGCGCCAAACGCATTCGACGCCGGGATGCCCCCCATAAGATTCGGTTTCTCGCTCGCATGGCCCCGGCCACCATGCGCGTTTCAGAACGCACGCTGTGGGGGAGGTGGAAGAAAGATATCCCAGTGTCTCCGACGAAGACGCCACAGGGAGACCTTTGCGTCGCAGCGCATGAGGAAGGGCGCGCCACGTCAGCCGCGAAAAAGGCGCCAAGGCCACCCCGCAAAGATTTTAAGTTGGGTAGCGGGTGGGCTCGGGCATTATCCGCCCACGTGGTGGGCTAGGCTAGGGCTCCTCCACGACGGCTTCCGTTTCGGTTCCGCCCTCTGGCAAAAAGCGAACGGCGAAGCAAGGGGGTTCGATTCAACAGAGAGAGCGGCGGGGCGGATCGGGACGGCCGGGCCCACGTGCAGCGAGAGGGAAACGGAAGCGAAGCCACCACGCCGACCCCGATGGAAAAGGGGATGGAACGCAGCGCAACAGGGCCGGGGGCCGGGGGCGTGCTCGGGACCACGCGCTGGTGGCCAGGCATCCCACATGGCTCGTGGCGTCGCAGGGCTCGGCAGCGGGTCCCGGCGCGGCGGGCAAACAAATAAAGCGGCCGCGCCGGTGACTCCGTTGGCTGTCCTGAAGCGACGGCAGTCTAACGCGAGCATCAGTCGTGCGTGGTCGGCCAAGTTCAGTCAGGCGTCACTCGGTCCGGATCGCCTAACGTGCACGTACGCCCTGGCCTCGGCTTGAGAGTTTTTCAGCAGTGGTTTACTGGTTTCGACTTTCAAGAGTTTCCGTTGGAAAAAGTTTGGAGCAAGTCCGTAAGTATGGCAGTGAAGGTAAGGCTTTTTTCTGCAGTCTCAGGAAGGCTGCATAGATACGGAGTTAGGCCTCCGAACAAAGCTCACCCATCCGACTCTCCAGGAGGTTGCGCAGTCCCACGTTGGTCATGGCAGGCTCTGCCAGATAGAGAGGGGGTGGAGAGAAGAGAACACGAGCATCGCACATGAAACCAAGACGGGCAGGCTTTCAGAGTGCTGGCGTACCAGCATACCACCAATGAACAACAAATCTAGGCCTTGTTTAGTTGGGGAATTTGGGAGGTGCCAAATTACTGTTACAGCACTGTAGCACACTGTAGCGTTTCGTTTGTATTTGTGAATTATTGTCCAAATATTGACTAATTAGGCTCAAAAGATTCGTCTCGCAAAGTACAACAAAACTGTGCAATTAGTTTTTAATTTCATCTACATTTAGTACTCCATGCATGTACCGCAAGTTTGATGTGATGGGGAATCTTCTTTTTGCATAGTGTCAAAGTTGGGAGTTGGGAGTAACTAAACATGGCCCTAGGCTACTAGACAACAAGCCCTTAGCAAAGGCTGCGCCGCCTCCGGCGCCGGCCACCACCGATACACACTGTCCTTTCTTACGTCCAACACGACAACGAGCGCCCGGAAGGGAGGAACTAACAACCACCTTACTAGATCCTTCGGAAAAAAAAACAACCACCTCACCATAATCGGCGACCTTCCGGCCGGTTTTCAGTTGAGAAGATCACTCTAGCTAGAAGTTAGAACTCGTGTGCCGTCAGTTTGGGGCTATGGATTGGACGTGACAGCAAGCGTGCGAGCTTGCACTGCAGTAGTGGCCAGCTAAAAGAGGACGACGGCCTTCCGCTCATCAGGGGGCCGAACGGCATGGATGACGGACACAACACGAGCACGCGAGGACATGATCCATCCATCCTAGTATATCGTCCTACACACCGTCACAGCGCGCACGGGGCGTAGAGAGGCAGTAGCTAGGATCATGGCGCCCCAGTACACAGTACACGGCGGGCATTGATCGGTGGTGGTGTGCAGACACCGCACGGCGCGGCGGAATCATGATATCGATAGCCGATAGGGCGCATACAGGCCCTGTCACGTAGCCGCGTGGCGCGCACAGCCTAGCATGGCAGCGGCAGCGGGCACGCCCTACCTGAGCCGGAGGATGGCGACGCGCCAATCATGCAGCGGCCACGTCGCCACCGCCCCGGTGCCCCGCCACCCGTACGGACCACGTGGAGGCCTCGGCCCCCGGCGCCGCGGGCTCGCTGACGCCCGGGTCCCGCCCAGCATTATGGGCCAGCTCAGCTCGGCCACGTCCGGCGGCCGCCGTACGGTGGTGCACCGGCGCCCCGCGCCGCTCGGACCCTTCCTGAGTTCCTTCCCTGTCGCGTAGCGCGGGGGCAGCGCCGTATTTTCCCCTCGCACGCCGGAGCCCGAGAGAGAGCCGAGCCCCCGTCGCGGTGGGCCGGCGGCGACCGCAACGCGCGTGAAGAAAGGAAAGAGACCGTAGGATCGGACAAGCGCTGTGGACGGTGGGGGCCGCCCCCCTCGCCGGCGCTGTCCGCGAGATGTTTTTAACTGCATGCGATGAGGAGATGCGAGGGTCGGGCAGCGCGCGGGCCCGCAGTGAGTGACTGCACGCGGGCCCCCACGGGGTTCAACCGGCCGTGCCCGCTCAGATCGGCCACGTGCCATTTAATCCCCTCGCGTCGCAACATTTCACGTTCCATGCTGGTACTACCGGCCAGTTCGAAATAAACAATCGCGTATTCGCGTACCACCCCCGCTCAGATATTTTTTGTTTCTTTTTCGCGGTCGCCAATCCTCTCGTCTCGGGTCTATCGTCTACGGAAATTACGGCGTTCTGTTTGTACAGCTCTGCGGAATTTCTATACAAATCTCTGATTTTTCTATCCAAAAATTGGCGAATGTGACCGGAAGTTTGGAAATTTAGAGAGATTTGGGTCGTGGAAACCTGTATGGATTAGTCCTTTTTATTTTATTTCAAAAAATAGTCCAGGGTAACTTGGGATCGCGGGCGCGTCATGAAAGGCTCGCCGTTCTCGACCACCAAAGCCCAAACCGAGCATCATTTCAGGTTTCTCCGAAGTACAGATGAGTAATTATGAGATGATACAAGCACTGAAGAACTGCGGAATTTACTAGCACAGCAGAGGATTACGCTACAGGATGTTGCCGAAGGCACATGCAAGAATGCACCATTACACCGCACACAATGTGATCTGAATGAACATTTCAAGATGCATTCATCGGAGAAGAGACCAACAAACCAACCTACAAAAGAATCCTGAGGTGGAAGAAGGGGAGGAGGGGAGACAAACAAAACCACTGTGACCTACGGCTTCTTCTACCCCCATTACAGCACGGGTTAATCACTGGGACGCCATCATCATCTTCTTCACCATCACACTAACCGCTCGCCCAAATGAGGGAAACAAGACGACAAGGAAAACTAGGTGGGGAGAGAGAGGGAGAGCTAGAGGTTAACTAATCCCGAGGAAAAATTCGTGGGAGGAAAAAAAGAGAGAGAAAATTTACAGCGAATGCACGAATCTTGGAGCTTCGGTCACGCCGGCGAGGAGGAGGAGCCGGCGCCGGAGTTGGAGGAGGAGGAGGTGGCAGAGATGGCGGACAGCGCCTCGGCGACCGCTGTCATGACGCGGATCTGCATCTGCAGGGCCGCGATGTAGTCGGTTGTCTCCTCGAGGAGCGTCGAGAACGGCAGCTTCCGGCAGCCGGGCACCAGCCGGCCCAGCACCTTCGCTTTCCTCGCCAGGGGCGGCGTGCTCGAGCCCTGCCCAGGCGCGGAGGTGGAGGCCGAGGTGGCGGCGCCGTGGCGCGAGGACGGGGATGCCGGGGCGCGAAGGCGCGCGCGGCGCGCGGCCTGGAGGCGGCGGCGGCGTGAGGCGAGGATGGCGCGGCTCCAGTGCGTGCGCCCGCGCGCCGCGACGGCGAGCGCGCGGTCAGCCGCCTCGCGCACGGCCCTGCCGCGCGGCGGGCCCGCCGCGCCGGCCCCCGACGGCCCCGCGCGCACGAGGCGGATCGCCTCGATGAGCTTGGACGAGTAGAGCTCGTGCTCGCGCCGCTTCCGCCACTTGGACGGCTGCGTCGCTGCCGCAGGCTCCGCCCCGGGCGCGCGCTTCCGCTTCCGCCCCCTCTCCTCCTCCTCCGCCGCGGGCGTCGAGCTCGACGTGGACGCCATTGCCAGTGCGCTCGCCAACAATTCTTGGTCGCAGACGAAACCCGATGGATCGGGCGCCACGGAGAACGAGCTGTGTGCGATCCAAGAAGCTAGGTTTGCGCCCGGCTCAGGCAGGACAGGGGGGAGGGAAGGAGGAAGGAGACGAGGGGTGGTGGGATGGGGTGCGGTGGGAAATGGGGAGGAGGAAGAGGGTGGGAGGCGGGGGGAATATAAAGGGGGTGCGGCACTGGCAAATGGCGACGCCGATGGTGCTCCACTGCTCGGCCTCGCGCCTCCCTCCTGTGATCCGCTTGGATTTTCTGCCGCCTCTCTTTTGCGCTGATGTGTTTAACAATATTCCAGTGCGTAGGCATATGCAATTTTTTTAAAAAAAATCCCCATTTTTTTCTTTCCTTGTGGTCTAATCCATTTTGCATGTGTGACACTGGGAGTGAGCTGCTAATTATGAGGTCCACTGGGCTTGGACTTTGTGGCCCGGTGTCCCCCAGTGTGGTCACGGCCGGAGGTGTAGGGATCGCATGGACATGGTGGCCCTGTGCTCGAGAGCAAGTGCACGCAAGTGACCTCTTCTTTCCTAGGTCCTAAGCTCCTGCCTAGCGTGAAGCTCTGAACGGCAGTGGCAATACCGTGTACGGCGGCTACCGTATCGCGTGGTATCCCGTCTGATTGGGCACATCATTATTCAATGGCAGTATGTATACCGTATACGCTTGCTGTACGTGCACAGTGTCAGAGATTGGTAATTGGTTATCGGTGTTTGACTTCCAAGAGCCTGAATCTTTTCGCACATGGCAATTGCCGTGCAAGCACTGTCAGGGGCTCTCTATTTTTCTAAAAAATACGCTCCCCTTTCTTCTTCAGACCCGGCCGGTTCCAACTCCCATCATGGTTGGTCCCGTGCTAAGAACAGCGTGTGCCGATCGAGCGCTCTAAACACAGCAGCGGGGCTCTTGCTATTGCCTCCGACGATCAATCCACCACCAAAAGAGACTTCATTTTCATGCCCCCATCGAGAAGTCGCCCACACTCTACTCGGGGCCGCTACGGAAGTGACAAGGTTTACCGCCGATGCGTCTGTTCCTGTCACACCCTCGATCGTGAGCCTAAGATAAGCTACCGCGCCAACAAACAGACGCCGTGCCTGACAAAACCCGGTGCCGGTAGCGTGGATCAGCTACCGATCCGTCCTGAGATTCAGAGATCAGATCAAAGCGGCGGGGGCTAGCTCCAGGGTGCGCGACCTAGCTAGGCATCGCATTTTTCTGGGGCGTAAGCGTAGGCGCGGTATACAAATGCGGGGGCGCGGCTGGCTGGCACGCACGGTGGCTCTCACGCTAGTTTGTGCGCTGTAGTTTAGGCGGAGCCCGGCGAGTGATCCGATGCTAGTGCTACGGCGCCTTTGGCCATGATTAGGGGGGGCAGCACACGCCGGCGCGAGGGGGTGCTCTGCTTTGCTTTGCTGGGGACTTGGGGTAGCCGGCGCTAGCGTAGCGTAGCATGTGGCGCCATGTTCCTCATGGGCGCGCCGGGCCGCGGCGCCGATCGTTCGATCCGTCGCGCTGGGGGTAACATGACATGGATGGAGCCCCGGGGCGGCGGGTCACATGCCAGGACGTCGCTCGGCGCAAGCAACCCCCGCGCCCGCGCAACTGGGCTGAATCATTCGTGTCCTGTTCCACAGATTGTCCCCTCGGCGTTTTTAATTTCTCACAAAACCCGTGCTTATCCTCGGTAATCTGTTCGTTTGCAGCTGATCTGCTGATGCCTGTCGTTTAGCTGAAAACCCAGAGCTGGTCACATGGCCACATGCGTGTTGAATTTTACTGCGTGCCACGTGCCGTTGGCAATCGCTCTTACTACGACTGGGCTACTAGCAACCAGTTATTACTGGAGTCGAGCTGCAATTTTCTTTTCATGTACTGGACGAAAGTTGTATTTGACCCATGTAGCCTGAGAGAAAGGGGAGGGAGTATCAGGCCATGTGCGTTCCATGTTGTGTGGTATCAGGATCGACGTTGCTTGGCCGTGTAAAAGACGGGTAGGGCGCGTGGATGCCCGTCCCCGTTTTATGAGGCGGCTGCCGAACCTTTTAATGGCCGCGCCAAGTCAAATGCCCCCTGCCTCGGCAGGCGTAAACTAGGTGAAAGCAAGCCGCTCGTACGCCCGTAGCCCCGTCGTGATCCGAGCGCCTTTTTAATAAGCAAGCGCGTCTGCACAACCTCTGCTCTGCAGGGCCGCGCGTGTTTTTAATCCCAAAGCCTAGGGCTACCCCGTTGGTTGGCTGCACGCATGCCTGCTCCCTCGCTTCCTAACAGCTGCTACTCTAAGGCCATGTTTAGTTCACCCCCAAATTCCAACTTTGACACTATGCAAAAAGAAGATTCCCCATCACATCAAACTTGTGGTACATGCATGGAGTACTAAATGTAGACGAAATCAAAAACTAATTGCACAGTTTTGTTGTACTTTGCGAGACGAATCTTTTGAGCCTAATTAGTCAATATTTGGACAATAATTCACAAATACAAACGAAATGCTACAGTGTCGCTACAGTATTTTGGTTGTCCCAATTTGGGCAACTAAACAAGGCCTAATTGTTTCGCATCATCCGCCGCCGTACGCATGCGTGCGTGGCTCTTGTGACGTTGAGTACCAATGGATCGGGAACTCAGATCGGGAATCAACGCAAGCAAGTACCAACGGATCAGCAGCAAAGCAACTGACGTGGTAGAGGTGAAAAGCACTTACGCACTGACACCAAATTCAGTTTTGACATCGTACTATACGAATCTAAGTTAGGGGGCGTTTTCTTCCCGTGTCTTATTTTTAGCACGTGTCACATCGAATGTTTAGATACTAATTAGGAGTAGTAAACGTAGACTATTTACAAAACCAATTACATAAGTGGAATCTAAACGGCGAGACGAATCTATTAAGCCTAATTAAGCCTAATTAATCCATCATTAGCAAATATTTACTGTAGCAACACATTGTCAAATCATGGACTAATTAAGCTTAATAGATTCGTCTCGCCGTTTAGATTCGTCTTATGTAATGGGTTTTGTAAATAGTCTACATTTAATACTCCTAATTAGTATCTAAACATTCGATGTGACAGGTGCTAAAGTTTAGCAAGCGGAAGAAAACAGGCCCTTAGTCTCTGCAAGAATTAAGACAAGGACACTGGTGCTAATAATGCACTGGTATCATTTTAGCATTGGTTGAGCAGGAAATCATCAAACATCACGTTGATGAGTTGCCTTCCGTGGTTCTGGACCAATCGGCTAATTAAATACCATTTGCTTCTTAATGGGGAGCCACATGGGCGTCACTGCCTCATCACTCCCGCTAGATGCCAGGACGTCTCTCTACGTCACGCTGAAACGCGGAGATGCTGTAGTGTCCGAATCTGCCGCTCTTCGACTCCTGGTTTGGTTTGCCGGGATGGACTCGCGATGAAACCATCTGGGCCGTCTAATCATACAATCGATAGTCCAGATGAAACCACCAAAATAGTAGTAGAAAGAAAAACATAAGATCTACCCCTGCATGTGCCTGCGGTAGCTGCTCGAGCTCGACTGCAGTCTGCAGAAGGCATAGAACACTGATCGGGTTTGCAGTTAAGCCTTCAGCAACCAACGGATTACTCGATGAGACGACCTATGCAGGCATGCACGCCTTGCACATGTAAGAAAGAATAAAACGATTGGGAATCAAAAGATACAGTAATATACCAAGGCACTCGATTGGTTGGATCAGGTATGGACGACGATGAGAGGCCCCCCTCGGGGAGCAAGGCCTCAACGTTGCCATGATAACATGTGAGCCTGCCTGGCACACAGCAAGCGCAAGCGGCCATGATCCGTCGCCAATGTAGGATGCAGAAACCACATGAATCGAGCGTAGACGCAACGCGAGGCACGCACATGGCGCGCGCGCACGGGCAGGCTCCACCGCGCACTGTTCGACCCAGCTCGAGATCGATTTCAGATGCGCGCCATGCCATTCAGAAATAGAGAGAAGAAAGAGCCGGCACTTCCTTTTTTATCTGCGGGGAGCGGTAGCGTGGCAGCCTTGGCGCCGGGGCCGGTCGGCCGGGGCGACGCCTCCTGCCGGTGCGGCGTGGCTCGGGGTGTGTGGGGGCGATTGGATTGGATGGATCTCGCCGTAACGAGATCATGTGGCGTGCGGCGACGCCGGCGGGCGTGCGTTTGCACGCGAGGAGGTCGTACAGCCGGTACCGGGCGCCGCGCCAAATTTCGGGCGCCGGGGCCGGTTGTTGGAGCCGCTCTCCGGTGGCTGTACTCGAGCTAGGCGACGAGCACGTCCACCAGACACCAGGCGCGCCCTGGCTCAGCCGGCCGGCCGGCCAGGGCCAGCTCGGTCGATGTACTTCTGCTCGCCTGATTTGCCTGCTGGTGTGGTGGCATCTACCAGGTCGCGCACTCGCTTGAGAGCGGGGCGATCGTGATGTGGTTGTGCACTGCAATACGTACGTCGCGCCATGTAGAGCTGCAATCATTGTCAGGTCACATGCGCGCGATCCAGCGGGATGTGCGAGTGTGGAGGCCCCTGCTGACTGGGAGGCCGCGCTGTGGGCTTCACCGGTGAAGGGACCCTCGCTGATAGTGATACTGCTGCTGATAGTCGTAGTACACTAGTACACCTTCAACGGTTAAGATTCACGATGTATAGTTTGTAGGCATCTCATTGTGTCGCCTGCCGTCAAAAAAAAAAATGTACCCTCGTGAGAAACTTAGCTTATGGACGCTACATTTACTACACTAATCATCCCGATCGAGTGCGCAAGCCTTGGTATCTCACATCGTTCTCGATGCAAGCTTGAGAGACCATGGCATATTCACATCTTATAATAATAATATATATACGAATTGAGCACATGTGAATTGATCATTTGTCTTATTACGTTCGCATCTGGATCGAGCGTATCAAGAGACCAGCGATGAGCGTTTCTCTGTTTTCTCTTTTCATCAGAAGCACCTGTTTGAGCGTACGCGACCACACGTAACCGGAGGACCACCGGCGGTCTACCTCATAAGATCGAGGGTACAGATCCGGCGTGTACCGGCTTTGCATATCATGCTCCGGCGTATCTCCTCTGCGATCCGAAACGGAGATCGGCCGATGGGCACGAACCACAAAATGCGCGTCGCCGGATGGTCCTGCCGCGTTCGAATTGAATTGAATCTCCCCACCTCATCACCCATGAACGCTCAAACGTGCCCTCACGTAGGCGTGGGCGCAGCGCGATCGGTCCGCGTGATCCCTGACGACAACCAGTGCGAAATCCGGTGGGATTCGACGCCATCACGCCATGATCGTTGATCGATCCCTCAGCCGGCTGGAAAGAGCCCGAGCCGTGCCGTGGTGAGCGGCAAAAGGTGCCGCTGCGTTCCTGCCACGGCGTCCTCGCGGCGCCACTGTGCCACGGCGCCCTGCCGTGCCGTGGTGCGGGTGCGTGTCCGGTGGCGGGTGTCGCGTCCGGGGAAAAGGCAGGTGTCTCCCGTGGAGGGGCAGGGGCGCTGGAGGGCGAGGCGAGAGTCCCTGCCTGGCTGCCTCCCCCGGGCCGCGCGCGCAGCCCGGCCGGCATGATTGGCAGGCAGGCCTTCCTTTTCCGCGTGGAAGCTACTAAAAAGGCGTGCCGGCTGGCGGCAGCAGCGGCTGTGGCTGAAGAAGTGAAGGAGCAAGCACGCACGCGCCCCCTGCTCGGCGTCGACGACAGCCCATGTTTGCTGCAGATTCCGCTGCCCGATCCGGGGCTCTCTTGTCATCAGTACAGGATATTTCTGGCGCCCCTGCGCTGCGACGTGTGTGTGTGGTGGGGTGGCGGTGGGCGGTGGCGGCACTCTCTCTCTCGGGTCGTGTGGCAGTCAGTGCCGGCGCCTGTTTTGCGTGGGTTTGGGTGTCTGCCCCCGTCGTGCTCCTGCACGTACGTACCCCGTCCGCCGCTCGTTGAGAAGCAACGGGAGGGAGGGAAGCAGACGAGACGACCAGTGGGAATTTTTTTTTTGGTGCCGTGGAGTATATCCCAGAACCAATGCCCACTTTGCGTCAAGTAAAACGAAAAAAAAAAACCATGGTCATTGCCACTGTGTATAGATCCACGCTTAGCAAAACAGCGGCAACACTCGCAACCGAGTACTGTGCATTTTGAGAGCATTTTCGGCAAGGCTCGCCAATCTTCTGTCGGAGCCAGGATCATCCTTGTCTGGTCCAAAAATGATTGCAGCAGCCTCTTGGGTATAGCAGATAGATCCATGATGGATGACAGATGCCGCCACGTTCGTTCTCGCTTTCATACGTCCTCACGTGCTTGGCAGGCTGCGTCAAGCAACTTCGACCCCCTCCCCCCCCCCCCCCCCCCCTATGGTCCATGGATCTCATCGATCCAGACGAACGGTGCTTGGATTTTGCGGGGCAGGTGGTGGTGCCGCTCACAGAGACCGGCTCGCATTGCAAGTTGCAAACACGCGGCTCGGACCCAAGCGGATGTACGCAACACGGCGACGGTGAGCGCCCAACCGGCAAAGCCGGCGTCTCGCATCCTCTCTGAACATGGTGATTTTTCCCCCCAGCTATATCAGCCATGCGACCAACGAAACAACACCTCGTGTTAACGTGCAAAACAGAGCAGTGAACCGAACAACCCTGCTTTGCACAGCCATGGCCCTTCCAACTTAAAGGCTCTGGGTTGCGGCGTCCTCTGGGCTGTAGCAGCCTGCCTGGCCTGCACACGAGATAAAGGCGAACAGACACAGGCTCAGCTGCCTGCTGCAGCCTGTAGGGCACAACACTACCGGCTTTCAAGCTCTCTCGGCCCCTATTATAAAAAAAAAAAGCTTTCTCGGCTCCGGAAGGGCCGCCGGCCAGATGCCATCGAGCCATGTGGATGAACAGATCTCACTGAACAGGACTGTTCCTGACAAATTTGGCTGGGCTCAACAGGCCCTAGTCACCGGCTAGATACCCATGGCGCCTGGTGCGTGAACGTATCTGTCGAGCGTGCTCAACGAGTCGATGGATGTTAGCTGGGCGCTGAAGTTCTTTTGCAGGTCGCGCAAGAGCTCGTGTCAGCTGGTTATCAGGCTCAGGCTGTGGTGCATCGTAGAACAATGAGGTCGGTAGGCTTACCAATGCAACACCCAGCTAAGGGAAGGCATGGTCTTGCGGCTTGCCGACAACAGCCTACGCACAGAGAGGATAACAAAGCCACAGGGCACCGGCGTTATCCGGTGATTATTCACTCCCAATAGAGAAATATTGCTCCGTGTTTTTTTATGTTTCTGAGACAGCGAAAATGCTGCTCATGCAGAAAGCCAGAAACATGATGGCCTAAAACAGAGACTGCTTTGCAAAATGGCAGAAGTGAGGCCCATGACACTGCTGAAACACATGGAAGCTATGGCCTAATTCATGGGTTCTGAGGGTGACAATGCATAAACAATTTGACCATTGGTCTAGTCATGAGTCCCACCCACTAAAATTGACAACCAAATCAGCGGATTCCAATCCGGCCCGAGCCTGTTGGTCTGTTACCCTAATCATTTGGAAGATGACCGGAGGATATAAAAACGCAGGTGTCAATGGTAGAATATTGACACAAAAGGTCAACAAAACGTTGTCAGCTGCCTTCTGAAACTGCGAGTTGAGAATTGCAAAAGAACTGGGGATAGCTTTTCGCCAGCGCAGCGCGGCAGCACCATCCAATGCGAGTCACTGAAAAATTCATGGGATCCCATGCTTTCCAACTGTCCCTTATGCGATGTTGTGGCCACGGACCACGATGAATCGATAATGACGGACAATCAATCACGAATCAGCAACAGAAACCATCCCAAATTCAGGGAGCTAGCACTCTTGGTGTTGGTTGTAAAAGGATAGGCAGTTAGGCACTGACAGCTAGTCTTGTTTTTGTGTCTCCTAACAAACAAAACTGACAGGCTATAAGCTGAGAAACTGCATTATCAATTTATTGAGATTATGCAATGCATGCTACCACGACCACACACTGAGTTCTTATGACACGTCTGCTCTCATCATTTGGGAACTGATCCAATGATTTCCTGAGTGTTTTTTTTTTGCTATTTGGTTAAGCTGTGCAACAGATCAGTAGGATGGTTTGCAAAATTGCAATCTGTCAGTGATTTTGTGCTACGGAAGTGTAGGCACGCAGGCAGTATTTTGGGTCACATGCAGGGCACCACCACCCTTTGCTTGGAATCAAATTGTTCAATAGTACAACCAAACGTTCTTCAATGATTAGAGTTAACATGATTCCACCAAATGGACTCCATTCGGTGTTCCAAGCAATCAATGAACTACGATATACTAATCTATTAATTTTGTTGCCCAGCAAAGGGAGACATAAGATTTGCAAAAACAATGAAGCTGGGTAACAAGCAGCATGTCAGCTATACAACGTACAAGGGAGTTAGCTGGAACTTTGCCCCCTCAAAAAACCCCAGTTAGCATTGTGGGCCCGGAGCCAAATTGAAAAATATATACATTTGAATCACGAGAATTGATAATCAGTACGATACAAGTAATTACCAACATGAACCTGACTATACCTTGGCATTCTTTCTACCCGCTATTAATTGCGCACCACCTGAATTATCTCTTGGCGTCACAGAATAGGATAGAGTAATTTGTGTTGGACTGGGCTCTGGCCCCTCATGGAATTTGACATCAAAAGCAATGGATTGATAAAGACAAACTTCATCTTCTTTACAGTAGTAGACCTACAAGACATACCAGAACACGATCAGAGACACAATTGGTAATATCAACAACACAATATATTGTTAACTAATAAAAGAACAAAATGGATTCATGATATGCCAAAGAGCTCCTATAGACCTGGGATACCAATGACACATGGTTTAGCCTCTACATGCTAACTCAGCGATACACACACTAATTCAGAATGACCATATGAAGAGGACAATCTGCATTTGACTATTTTCCTAGCAGGGAAACTAAAGGTACCATCCTACAATAACCTGAAAGGATCACCATAGCATTTCATTTTTGTTTAAACCTGCTACCTTGAGGCAATTTTACCTCTGCTCCCATCCAATGCTCCATTCGTATTACATTCTTATACCTTTATAGGCTTAACTTGATCATTGGTCACATCTTGATTCAAGTGCCAAGAGCTTGAATGACTAAGGTGTTGTGTATTATCAAACAAATTAAATAATTTCAGTGTTGATTTCATGTTGCTACCTTGCAGTTTATCCTTCCCATTGATGACACTGATGATATCCTTTTGAACTTCAGTGACGCCAGCCCTTCGGAGTTTAGAAAACCATTTGCTGGCTCAATCTCGATTGCATTAGATGGCTCTGTTTCCACATCAAATTTACTGCGAGCTTCCTACGCCTCAGCAAAAATAAATGTTAATCTTAACATAAACAATCAAACAAAGAATATTACTGTTTGAATGTCGTGCCACATTCACTAGTGCCTATCAACAATAATGCAAGCTTGCAAAGCAAGATAATAAGAACAAAATCCTCTGGATATTATTGACCTTGGAGAAATGGTAACCATCAGGTACTGTAATTGCAAGAGACAAGAATCCTTCCATTGAAGAACCACCATCAACATTAATAACATCCGTGTCTACTGATAGCCGCCGTCTTAGGCGTTTCAATGTCTTCGGTTTTGGTGATGGTGGTTGCACTCCAATCAAATCTAGTGTTTTCACCTCTGCACCTTTCTCACTAAGGGTTATATACCTGATCGCGCTGTTATTTGTATCTGCTACAAGAAGCCTTCCTGTAACATATCAACAGTGTGGTCAGTAATGGAACACAAGGGTAATGATGAGGACGAAAATTTTCAATATAGAATATGGAGAAATGTATTTAAGCAGTAATTTTAGTATTGAAGACCTGGACCATCTTTCTTTTTGCTTGTGAATTTACAAATTTAGCAAAAGCTGTTGGGATTTGCTAGGAATCACTTGGGATTTGTGTCACCTTGTATATTTGGTCTCTTAGAGATGATGTAAAGTTTCTATCTGCTTTACTAACTGGACTTTGTTTAGGGTAGTTCATAGAGAGAGAATGCAAATGATTGATCGTAGAAGGCAAGTCAGGGTCATGACAGGCAAAAAAATTTCTGATGAGCTCTTTAGTTGCCAAATTCAATAAATCAATTATAGGAAAAAGATTATGCTATAAATACATGAGATCAGGTTGACTTGTATAGCAGTTCTAGTAACTCACAGCTCATGACTCAGTTTATTTCAAGAGAAACCACTTGAAAATGAATGAATTAAACAAAATTACCTTCTCCAACTTCAACGAGTCCTGCTGGCTCAGAAAGCTGCATTCAGAAATTTCAAAACAATTGTCATCAAGCAGTTCCTAGTAAAAACTACTTGTTTGTCAGAAATAGTAAAGAAAGCAACACCCTTTATCAATCTACGGCACATCACTAGTATAATGTAGCATCACAATTTAAAATGATCTGCACAATGGCTCTAACACAAATCAATATAAAAGAGAACAAATTTGTCCTCTAAGTATTAAGCTCACTTGAGCGGACAAGCCTGGACCATCCTTGTATCCTGCACGTCCAGTACCAGCAACAGTCGTAACTTTTCTCGTGACAGGATCTAGCCGTTTTATCTGCCATTTCAGATTAAGACAAGAAAAAAAATGATGACGACTCAGCAAAAAACAAAAGGCACATGATACAATTTATTATTATAACAACAGGTTTTGCAGGCACAGAACTGTTCCATCATCAAATGCACAACTGGAACTAAAACAAACCACACGTACTGTTGGTATTTAAAAGCTTATTTATTTATTTATTATATGGGTGATGGTAGACCAAGATAGTTCCTGACCCTAGCAGTAGCCCTTCATTCAGGGTTTTAGCCAGTTTGGTACCAAAAACCAATCCAACCCGGAAGAGTCTGGTTTCACGGTTTGGTCTCAGTGGTTTAAGTGGGTTTATACTGGCAATGATTCGAATACAGCATATCACAATGCCACGCCACGCAACGCCTACCTTGATCTCGCCTATAGCCTTCTCCGATCCTCACGGATCTCTGCTCCCCTCACTTTCCCCAAGAACAAGCAGCGCACATCAGAGAGAAACGACACACTACTTATAGCGTCACCAGGAGCTCCGATGCTTCAGGCAGGCACCACCAGCAGCACAAGGATGTCACCAGTGGCTCAGGAAGGAGCTCTGATCCTTCACTCGGGAAGAACGCCACCACTCCTGTCAGGATGGGGCTGAATCCCCAGTGTTACTTATAATGGGTTTGACTATTTGTTGGCTAAACAAAACCAGCAGTTGAAACCTGCTAGCACGGTTTGGTCTGGATTGGTTTGACGGTTTCAATGGGTTTGGCTTAAACCGTGAATAGGGCTACCTACCCCCTGGCACCCTCTGGCTGTAATTATCACATTATCTTTGTCAGCTGGTCTGGCACAGGATAGAACTGCTAGAAGAATAGGAGAAAACTGCCAAAGTTAGTCCATGAGCTCTAAGCCTACATACAAAGAGGGTAGTGCTGAATATCGCATCATTATGGACCCTACCATATGCTCACCAATATCAAACCTGAATGTCAACATGAGCAGTAGATCATCATAAGGAGTATCAGCACTGCTGATGCAAAGGGAAAAGTGTGGAGAAGACTAGTTGGAAAAGTATCAGGAGCTGCAGGTGAAACACAGCATGTGGTAATGTAGTAGGAGATTGAGCTGAAGGTGATGTCTCAGAAGGTGAAGCAGGACTCACAATTGGAGGAACAGTGGAAGGAAACAGGATAGGATGGAGCTGGGGGAGGGGGAGAAGAGTTCGGAGGAACTAGAGGCCAAGGAAAGAAGAGAGAACAAACTATGCTTTGAACAATGTCAGAAGAACAGGATAGGGAGAATATCTACAGACTACAGCCACAAACTTTATTCCACTAGGTCGTATATATAAGTATAGAGCACATGGGAAACCCTAAACATTTGACACAACTTAGCATCACGTATCTTACACTTAAAATAGGAACTAGATGATTATGTGTCTGAACAAGAGATTACCTTGTGATTGTAAGAATCAGCTACATATACTTGATTGTCACTGGCATAAACAACACCCAAGGGATGTTGGAGTAGTACATCTGAGCCAGTTCCATCGTAATCTCCAAACTGAACAGAACAGAAGAGTTTGATTAAAAAAAATGCTCGGTCAGCTTAGTGTTGCAGTAACTAGCCATATATCTTTAGTATCAAGAGACGAATACCCTAAATAGATTTTCTGCAAATACTGGATCTCCCCCAGCTAGCAATCTTGAGCCTCCTGTCTTCAGATTAACAGCTCGAATGGAACTGCTTTCACTATCAGCAACAAATAACTCCTGCAATTCTGTGAGAATAATTCTTGTGAGTCTCATGCTTGGTGCCGTGATCACAGACAGGACAGAAAAAAAAGGACTCGACAATGAATACCAGGAGCTAATGAAATCCCAGAAGGCTGTGCGAACGATGTGCTGGTGGCACTGCAACATAAATTTAAATTTTCAGAAGAAAATGCAACCAGAACATCTAAGACCAAATGAAGCACAAGGATGTGCAGGGCCAATGGCTGCTAACATATAAGAAGCAAATCTGTACGCTAAGACCCAGGACAGTTATTCTACTTCAACTTTCATAGTAATTAGCATAAAAAACAATTAAACGTGGCTTAAAACTGTTGGTACTTGTCTACAAACATGGCTTGAGCAATTATTAGTCACATGCTCCATGGGCAGCCTGCGTTGTATGATCACAGCAGATTTGAATCTTTTCAGACAGATAATGCCAGAAAATTTGCTACCTTGAGCCATTTAAATTTTTCTCATAGCCATCACCACTAAGAACTTTGGTTACACCATCACGTATGTTATGCTTCCAGATCTGGTGTTGCCCAGCCATCGCAATATAAACAGTCTCCTGTGAGGGATCATAGCAGACATCCCATGGCGAATTTAGGACCTACATAAACACTTTTAAGTCAAGCTTACTTTGTTCTATTAATGGGAAGTATGATATCATAAATTTGGCAGTGTTGAACTAATGATGGGTGCAACTCTGGTGAAAATGCCACAAATATTGAATCCAGTGGAAATTCAAAAAAAACATACTTTGAAGTTTTGATATTTTTTTTTTGAAAATTTGGCACATCCATGGGTTAGCTATGGATTTGCCAAAAAAAGAAATTGCAGAGTACGTTTCTGGATGGTTCATTACTTACCTGCATGGTCACTTGACTCTTATTCAAATATATAATATGAGGAGGTAAGTAAGAATGATGATGATTCTCAAAGATTCTCAAAAACTCAGTCAGTTGTGCAAGCTGCCATCTACCATGTCCTATTTGGGTCAAAGCCACACTGTGATACAAAAGCTGTGGTCCTGTCTGGAAACATTATCTTTTGCAATATGCATCTATCCATAAAATTTTTTGGCTAGATAATTAGTGTATGAAAGATGGGCCATGTGATTCAAAAATGCAGCAAGGGTGCACTGGAGTAGCGGCTGGAAATAAAACAATGGATGCAGTAGATCAAATACATCTAAACTTAGTGAGAACAAAGTGTCGAGGAACATAAATTCTACAGCCCATGTTCCTAGGCACAGGCAACTCAAATTTGAGGTTACTTTACTTGTAAAACGTGTTATATATCTTGTAAATGAATTGGTCGATGAATCATGCATCTGAACCATGTAAGGCATATGCGAATATTTGTCCCAGAATATCTGCAAGTGTTTTATGAATCTGGAGAACAGAATTTAATTGTAAGCCCACAGGGCTAAATTTCATATCTTTATGGGTCGCCAATATTGTGGTGGGCTATGACAGATCTTTGGCTCTCACTCTCTTGGTTCACTTGTACGAGAATCAACTTTTAGACTGAACAATGTAATGTCAATGATCTTAGCATAGTTTTTAACTAAAGTTCTTGTCTCTCTAAAAGCCATTAGTTACACTTGAGGCTAAACCAAACAGTGTTAAGCAACTGACTATGTGCCTCGTGGGAGTTGCATGAAAATAAGGTGCTCATTTTTTATATTATGGTTCCAGAATTGTAGCAGGAAAAGAAAAGTCAAG
The DNA here is from genome assembly GCF_000263155.2 of Setaria italica. Lineage (NCBI taxonomy): Eukaryota > Viridiplantae > Streptophyta > Magnoliopsida > Poales > Poaceae > Setaria > Setaria italica. The sequence goes on from NC_028458.1 coordinate 48,218,882, forward strand.
CCATGCCTGATCAGTTCCTTGACCTCCTCCTTTGTAATCGGAACCTTTAGTCCCATTTCCAGCTAGTGTTCTCACAGTCTCGTCCACAAAATTAATCTCTCTGTAAGGATAAAAAGGCATTAAGATGAGACAAACAATGATATATTGAACACAATATTGATCTGAACACATACGTAACTATGCTAACCAAAATATCAAAGGAACAATTGCTAAAAAGAATATCAACGGAAGACCATGGCTTAACAGAGACAAAAACACAGTCTGTTCCATTTGAAGCATTTGCATTTCTTTTGTTTATTTATGAAACAATACATGCAGATCCCTGTAAAATGAAAAGTAGGGCCCTTCTGACATCATCAGGCGACATGAAGTGAAAAGAGAAGAGGTCGAGCAATCACTAATAAAATCAGAAAAGATAAGAAGAAAACACTACACTGGCAAATAATCAACTACATAAAAAACTTAATACTTCTTGATCTCGTGTATCTTTATTCCTTATCATGGTTTGGGGTTTGGACTTCAAAAGAGATGAAAGAAACTGCAGATTTCTAATGTGAAAATTGAGACCTGGCCAAAACCCACGAGAAGACTACCTAAGGGTATTATGGAGGGGGAGGGAAAGCCTAGGTGAGAAAATAGTCTGCGAGTTCATTGTTCATATAGAAGGGATGTATATCAGACAACAATGTAGACTATTGTCAAACGAATTTCTCATGTTTGTAAAAATAGTTTCTAATAGAACAGTATGATCAGTGCTTAGGTTTGAAAAATCAGCTAACCAATGGAAACTGAATGTTATTTTACAAATGAAAACAGGACACCTGATACACCCAAGTACTCAACACAGCCTCTTAACCTCCTTAACATATCTCCTTAGTCCTAACGCCAGTTACTACCTTCCCTGGGTGCGGTTTTTAGTCCTATGTTAGTTCTAACACACTCTTAAAACTGTGGATGGCACTAGTTGAACGATGTAAACAAGTTTCAACACAACTACCAAGTTACACAAGAGTAGAGAAACAAATGAAACTGCACAATGGCATACAGCTCTCTATATACCTACAATCATAAGATTTAACTGCTGAGACTGCAAAAGCTACTGCTATGTCATTTTGCAAGTTAACAGAAACTGAATGACCTAACAGAATTCAGTCAAGGTACTTACCGCAGTGCATGGTTCTCAGTGTCAGCAACATATAAGACATTCTTTTTGGAATTGTAAGCAAGACCCTGAAATAGGTGGCAAGGGATATAAGTTGTATGACATAACATGGATAACAAAAGGAAGTTCAGATAAAAAAGATCTAAAATTTTATTTCAAAAATAATTTACACTTAAGAAAAAGTGCATCAGCTGGGATCATGCTCACTCAACATGGCAATGCCCTCCATTGAGGGATAGTGTCTATACGTCTACTAAAGCCAAGTTTATCTCAAAAAATGAGCACTCATATCGTGTTTCTGAACCAAAAAAAAAATGCAATCGGAACTTGGAGGGAATTAGGGTGGTTTTTAATGAAGAAATAGGCACCCAAGTTTGAGTCGAAGAGAAACTGAACCAGTGGTGGGAGTGTAGACCAACAAGACACCAACTGAGCTAGGCTAAGTTCCTAACTTCCTACTGACATTTATTGATTTGTACAGGCAACAGTAGTTGTGTTTCCTCACCTGAGGGCGGTTAAATAGGGCAGCATCAAATGAGCCATCAAGCAGTCCTTCCTCGGAACTCCCAACTTGGCATATGAACTGCCCTTCCAAGTTGGTCACCACCTAAATAGCATAAGAGAGGGGGGGGGGGGGGGGGGGAGGGAGGCTATTAGTTAAAAACAAATCAACTTCATGTTCGCAAATTAGTCTAACTGATGTTATGTCATATTGATAGAAACCTGAAAGAACAAGAACAGAAGTACTCACAATTCGATTATGATTACTGTCTGATATAAATAATCGATTGTTTTCTACATCAAGTGCAAGTTTCCCAGGAAATTTTAGAGGTGAAGTTAGTAAACGACTATCCTTGTCCTTCTCCAATGCCAAGGGAAGCGGATCATTCTGTAATAATTTCCTCTCTTCATAAAACTCAAGTGCTGCACCAACTACATCATCGAGATCCTGAAAAGAGCATGAATAAATAGATTTTACTGGATGTAATTATGAACATTCAGCATGGATATATGTATGGACAATAACAAGGCTGAAATAGTGAAGCTAGATGGGTAACTCATGTTTTATTTCATTTTCTTCTCTTTTTTTGGTAATGGGGGCAAGCATTCAATTTAAGTAATATGAAATTGTTTATGCAAAAGTCATGGAAATAATTTTATGCGTTCAATAGCCAAATTTTGAAGGAAACGACTCAGTAAGGATGATAAACAATTAAAATATTCCTTGCAGTACGTCACAGTAGAGGTTTATTGGACAACAAGCACGCACCGGTATCTCTTATACTATCTAGAGCCATAAGAAATTGTTCGGGATAAGTAGGTCGATCCAGTTCCGTAGCACCAAGTAATTCAAAAATAAGACTGTACATGACTAATCTATTATCTATTATACACCATATTGACAGAGTCTCTAAGTTTTACTAAGCCAACAACAGTTTGCAAACATCAGGGGTTTGAAGCTTTGAAAATAGGAAAACAATGACAACAAGCTGGACACCTTCAATATCAAACTTACAATGCTGGATTACTGATCACTGAACCGCTAGGAATACCTTGTGCCGGTTGGGGGGTCGTTTATTGGAGTAGTTCTGCATATTCTAGTTATAAGCTGTGTTTTTGGTTGGTTTTCTTTCGTTTCTAGTCGGTTAAAGCCTAGATGTTGTAAGTCAGCTAAAAAGTGTTTGGTAGTACTTGGAGCAGTAAAGACCCGGCGAAAAAGACACTGTAATTTCGTTATGATGAGTAATGAAATCCGGGTTCAACCGTTGTGGAAAAAATGATCTTAAGGATGCAAAGACAAACATTTTTAAGAAATTATGTTAGCACACCATGATTCTCTTACAAGAGAAATGCCTCGGTACCTTTCTATGACCTTCACCTGATATCTGTGCTAGAACCTTTCCATTGGGCCCAATAAGAACAAATGTAGGCCAAGAGTTCACACCGAGTTCTCTCCACAAGTACATGTCACCATCATTTACAACCTTCAAAATGATAACATCTCAGGTAAGTTAAGAATAGAAAAGTAAGCAACACAAAAAAGGTTCTCCAACCATATGAAAATGCCGATGCAAAAGGTAGTTGATAGGTGTCTTCTGATATGGAGTACATGTTAACGTGAAACAAAAACAAATAAAGCAGGTACCTGAGCAAATACAGATTATGCAAATTGAGTAGGGACACGAAATGATTGTACTTCATTTAAAATTTCAGAAGGTATATTGTTCTCATACCGGGTGAGTAATGTTGTAGCGAAGAACAGCATTACGAATAGCATCAAGATCTTTTTCATTATCAAATTTGGCAGAGTGCACACCAACAACAGTGAACTGCACAAAATCAAGCAACATATATGTGAAGTTCCAATATATTGCCAACTTCAGACACGTTAGACAAAAAAGAGTGTCTTGCATTCGATTATATAATGCAGCCATCATAGGAACAATAATGGCTTGTCTCATTCCAAACAGAACATGCTACTAATTGTAGAACTAAGAAGTTAAAATAAGGCTAGCTGCATCTGGCATGCGATCTACTACCCACTTCATAAGTTGAATTTTTCCATAGCGCTGAATTCAAATTCAATACAAATTTACAATTGAGATCAGAAGTTCTGTGGTATGGCATTGAAGTGAACATTAAAGTTTCAGGACAATGAACAACCATATGATCAAAGTACTGAAAGTAGAAAATGGAAAAAATAACCATGGCAAATAACAGAGTACATGGAAATTATATGCCAAGGCCTACAACAAAATACTCTGGTTGTTGTACTTCTGAACTACTAAACTAATAGCTTAGAGATCATTTGTTGATTTCAACCAAAGGGACTTTTGTTGCCCAAGAATACTTAACCAGACATATAATCAGGACCCAATATGTGAAGAGAAAACAAATGCTCACAGGTTTATCTTTATACTTCTTCTCTACAAATTCCAGGTCTGGCAAGACATGCATGCAGTTGATGCAGCAATAGGTCCAAAAATCCAGCAGTACCACCTTTCCTTTTAAATCCTGCAGCACAAATTTACACAATAATAACTAAGTGTTGAATCATAGTTTCCCAGACTTAAAATTTGCAGCAGATAAAGAAATTCAAGGTTAAAATTGCAGTCATGCATCATGTTTTAGTCCTTAATGAAAAAATATATTCTCTTCGGCGAGATAAAAATCATATTTACCAATTACTACTACAAAGCATAAAAGTCTACCACCTAGAACAGCTTTCTATATTGCATGAGTCAGGGAGCTACCCTAAATAGCTGAGATGCTTAGTCGATTACATTTCAAGTTGAATAAGTGAACAGGTGCTGAACTTTTTTTTTGGGTGTAATCATGCACCTAGAGATCGTGCTTGATGTTGTTTCAGGTATTGTAGGTATGATCAGTATACTTGTATGCAGTTGAATCTAATAAATGTTCATTAAAACTGTATATGCATGAGTAAAACATCAGCAATGGAGCATCCTGACCACAAAGAGTATCATCAGTATAACTGTCTTTGACTGAAATTTCTTCACAAATGTTAGAAGGCTGTCAACTGGAACTTTTGGGCTATGTTAGTTACAATCTAGGCAGTCCAATTGTGATACATGCAAGATCCTCATAGTTCGAATCCAAAACCAGGGACATGCAGCTGGTAGGGTAACAAAATTGCAGCTACAATAATAACCTAAAATGAGTTCTTAATTACTCTTCCAAACTGAAGTGGAGCCGTATTCAACCAGTCAAGCTTTCTTGGAAACTCAGGAACATATGTGGCAGAACCCCTGTGATAAAATTTGAAAGAACATTAGTGTCTAGCTGCAAAAGAACAGCATTGGTACAATAAGCAAATCCAAGTCTTACAGGCCTTGAAAATAGATGAATATGCATTAGTCGGTTACCAACCCTGATTCAAAATCAGCTAAATACTTCTTTATTTGTTGAGCTCTTGATGACAGTGATTCTCCTGCAAGCAGATGGTAAGATGAGTCGACATAACTGATTTAAGTCACTGAGGACTACTTTCTTTTTCTCGAACACGCAGGAGAGCTGCATATCATTATAATAATAAGAAGAGAAAGAGGTAAGAACCCTTACGAACTCACACCAACTCGCCCCACGTAGAGTTAAGAATACATGTGCGCCATTGTAAAAACAAAGAAACGACCACTACCAAAATCAGAGGAGCAAGAACTCCTACCGACCACTGTCTGGCACAAGGGCAAAGAGAAATTAAATACCCTTAACCCCAGCCAAACTCCAGAAATAAAGTTCCTCCCTAGCGAGTGACAAGGCTTCAGCTATGTTGGGACAGGCACCATCAAACACACACGGATTAAGATGCTTCCACATCGTCCAAGGTCCTAAGATGATGGAGTTGAGACCTTTTCAAGCCTAACCATCAACCAAAGTTTCCACCCTAACACCACTAATCAAAGGAGAAATTATCTGGCTGCGCAGAGAGGGCTTGCAGTCAGGGGGCGGAGCTAGAGAAGAATAAAGGGGGGTGCGGCACCTTCACAACATACGTAGACATTCAATTTAACATGGTGAAATTTTAAAGGTGATAAGAGACTATTAATTTTTTCTGGGTGCGGTCGCACCTGGCACTCATAACCTAGCTCCGCCCCTGCTTGCAGTCTAACCCCTCAAAGGATAACAAAAATTGCCACGCAAAGGCACAAGAGATGAGCAGATGCTTTGGAACCAAATATTTCCGAGCTAGGTTTCAATCCTCTCTCTAGATATGCCAAAGGAATCAGTCCCAAGAATTACCTTGCAGGCCCAGCCTTACAGCCCACAATGGCACCAGTTAAGCAAGATGGAATTTGGAATTGCATAATAACGTTGTGCAGTATTTAAAAAGGTGCTGCACCCTAGGTGGGCAGTTGGGTTTCACCTGGCACCTAGGCAGCGATCAGGTGGGCTAGGCAACCAGCTAGGCTGTCTAGGCAAAAATTAGGTGGTAGGCAGGAGGGTGCTAGACTGTTAGCGCCCAGGTGAACTGGCCGGCCAATTTTTAAACAGTAGCATTGTGTTAGGCTCGTTATTTACTTTTAGCTCGCACCAAAATTCCAACTGGGATGATCCTTTCGAATTAACTGACACTTCAAATTGTTTGCAATCACGAACCTGTAAAATCCTCCTTGATCTGGATTTCTTACCTTCATTATTAACAAAAATTGAACTACTTCCACCTGTAAAAAAATTCAGCAGCCCTTTGGGAGATGCAAACTGCATTGCCTGCATAAATTAAAAGGATTTTTTGACAATTAATCTCAATCTAGTTAGAGGTACCAGCAAGAGTGATGACAAGAGCAAAAGATGCGAGACACTGACATGGAAACTCAGCTTTCAATATGAATTGTAGAAACTAACGTGTAAAAATTCATGAGAATAACCAAAAACCAGTGTTAATTTTAGCACAAAATTTAAAAGTGGACCCTCGCATCAAATCGCGCTGTTATCAGTAGTATTAGTCATTAAAATCCATTCGCATAAAATGTAATATTCTTCTATGAGATGATGGCCATGTTCATCAGTTCTAGTAGTATTTAAGATTCACAGCCTATGAAACAGGCACACTCTTATTAAATAAGATATTCCACAGAAAACTCCGAAGTCCTATTGATAGCCAGGCTGGCCTTTCAGTCAAAAAAAATAGCCAGGCTGGCCCCATAGTCAGTGATATAAAGTGGGGACAGCCATACAGGTGACAAAAAATGAATATTAGAGCCCCAATGAAGTGAGGTGAAGAAGAACAAGAAAGCAGAATCACAGAAGGTGTCTTCCATGGTGAGAACACATGAGGCCTGTGTGGGACCCCCCGGTCAGGGTAGAGTTCTGATTGTAAACCATCTCTAATGTAATTGGAGACTATGAACAATATCAAGCCAATCAGTAAACAAAGAGGATAAGGACTAAGGAAGAATCATTCCTCCTCAAGTAACCGCCATTTGACTTCTCATGTCTCGGTGATCTTTGCCAGAGGCTATGGGCTATCACATAATCACATGCTAGAAGATAAATATGGTTTATCTAATGTGGAAACGCCTAGCACAAAGATACAAAATGTTAGCATAGACCCTCAATTTGTTCCTGAAGATGCTATCATTTGGTTTCATTCAATACAAAATCAAGGCAGATCAAGATCCTTTTGTAGATAATTACTCAATTTCAGAATAGTAGCCCAATTACCCTATGCACACAAACCCAGGATGACAAAATTGATGTGCCTGTTAAATGATGCAATTTCAGTCACTTAACATGTTCACATTGATAGCAGGAAAGAATGTGATAGTTACAGCATCAGTTTCCTCAAACGACAACTACTTTAAATGGAGTGATAAAAGTAACTGTGCCACAAAGGTCAAACCCAGAATCCACTAGAACTTTAAGTGAGGACTAGACTGAAACCAAAACAAAGGCAAAAGGAGCACACTTCTAAAAAATGCAGAGTCTTTTCGAGTGCCATGCTAGTGTGCAATGAAAAGTTTTATGCAGCTTAAGTATTTACCATTTTAGCCCACTACGAACTGTACATTGGTCACGATAAAAAGTCTAACCCTAGTGGTACAACCAGACAATAATGGAGGATAGTAACCATACTGTATTTTGGCATCCCCAAGAGGTCTGCCCCAATTTTTGCTTATCCCTGTGTTTTCCCACATGGAACTTGCATGCAATCTAATACTTCTTTACACGTACAATTGTGTAAAATTCCAAAGCTATAAATAAACACCGTAAATATACATGTAAGAAAAGAACCATGAAACAAGTTGGATGTGTAACAACTGTACCTTCCAATTTCTTACTGCAACAAAAACACAGGAAACGGCTATTCCCAGACTTCCGTACCTCAATATTTCCCGTCGAGAACCCAACAGCCTGCAGGATTCTTTACTACATAAATTATGCTTTACAAACAGTCATGACTACATAGTAACTTAGTTATTAGAACAACACTATTACATTTCTTGGAACATGGGAAACAACTCTATGCAAAGGAAAGATAACAGCTCAGGTGGTAATTATTCAGTCAGGAATTTTCAGTGGGAAGAGCATACTCCCAGAAAGATATTTCAAATAAGACAGGATGTAAGTGCGCATTGGAAACAGTGAAATCAAGTCTCAAGAGCTATTTAAGCCTTTCCTTTTGGAAGAAACTGACCTTACCCTTCAGTTTTTGAGGTTGGAGAACTTTGTGTGCCAGATACTCCAGCATCAGTTGCCCCATTCAGATTCTCAGGTGAAGCATTTCCTATGGAACTAATATTCCCAGAACTTTCTGCCCCTTCATCTGCATTAATTGTCTTCCAATCAGCACCAAGTACTCTGGTACAACCAACAGGAGATGTATCTAACTCCGTTATCAATGAAATAACCAATTTACAACATATATTCAGGCCAGATCAGTTTGGCTACACGGACACCCACAAGTTTCAACCGAAATTCAGAAAAGCAGCATATGAGCCATATTCAAGCTGATGGGTCAGAACCAATGTGATGGGTTTTGCGCAAGAAGATCCAAACGTTTTTATTTCCAATTTTTCATACAAGAGATATGTTATTGGACAAAAATATATTTTGCTTGAACTACATACTGTGGCGAGCATTAGAACCACCATACAAAATGTCGTTAATTGAAACATCTCCAATGTTCTTTCTTATGAGCGAGGGACTGCCTTCTTGTAACGCATCTTCCTCTAGAGTAGTCGTCACAGCGATACACCTGCAAGATGGGTGACCGGAAGAACTATTTAAATGAATATTTTTCATGAGTAATTAACTGCATCCTGACTAATAAGGATGTGGACGCAATTTCATGGAAGTAACTGGCACATCAAAGTAGCTACTTAGGACGTGAAACAAGGCAGAACTTTAAGCACTTGCATTGCAGTAACATTTATAAAGATTTAGTTAAGAGCCAAACTGCTAGAACTTGAGCTTTATGATCAAAATAAGCAGGCATGTTTCTGACAGAAGGGAAAACATCCAATACACACCTCATTTCTGCAGCTTTTGCAGCTTGAACACCAGCAAGAGCATCTTCTATCACAATGCACTGGAAAAAAAAAGATCATCCAAACAAATAAAATATGATAGAAGGAATGGATATTAAATATTTCCATATCAGCGCTTAGAATGATAGACTTTGGTTTTCCTCATGTCTAACAACAAAATAGAACACATATTGATTATAAAATTTTGCTCTTAAGTGGGAGAGCCAGGTGGTAGAATAGCATTGAACTTTGAATCTTACTCGTACCATTGTATTAGGAAGAAATAATATGAGAGTTTGGTACAGCATGACACACTCTAAGTGTCCGCCGGGCACTGCTTTTACAAGTTTGAGACTATACTAGCACTAAGACAGCTAGGAACAGAGCTGCAACATAATCTAGGTATTACTGCTAATGTTGTAGAACAGCCGCAAGCATTCAAACGTATTAACCAAAGCCATTAGCTAATTGCAACAAGATAACTACAGTCCTTCACACCACTAGATTTCTATATGTCTGGATTTTTTTATTTTTTCATAAACGAGTCACCCACTATCCATTCTGATTTACAAGATAATTTACCTCACTTGTGTCAACACCTAAGTTCTTTGATGCTGCCAGGAATATGTCGGGAGCAGGCTTCAACTTTTCAAATGCATCAGCAGAAACAATGGCATCAAATCTGAAATTCAAAATGGATCCATCAGCACCACATAAAAAGTGGTGGAAAGATTAAAATGAGCACAACCGTAAATCTTCAGAATTCTCTGAATTCATAGGTGGTATATTGAATTCTGACAGTTGTGGTTCAGCTCAAGTCTACTAGAGGTATACAATATCATAATATCATCAAAGTTCAGTTGCTGCGTTCATAATTATTTGGGCTTTGGGTCTGTCCAATGACAAAAATAAATCCATGGCTACTTCTTGCATTCAGTTTAAACCCATAATATAGGAAGATCTAATTAGGCTCCAAGAGAATTAGACAAGCATATGAGAGATCTATAATATCAACTAACCCCAATCCAAAATGTAAGTCATTTTCACCATCCCCACTTATACCTAGTGTAAGACACTCTACACTTTGGCAGCACTTTCCCATCCCTCTTTCCTATTCTACCTTCATTAATTGCCTTGCCTTTTCATTTCCTATGCTCTCATCTACTGTTATGGCCTAGGGCCTGTGCATGCAGCAGCTGCACATGCATTGCATTCTGCAATTAGATAGCTAGCTATTAGATGCATCTGTTAGTGAGTTGTTAGTAGGCATAGGTGCATGCGGATAGCTTGTTAGCCACATGAAGATTGTTTAGTTTGCAGGTTGCTTAGAGATAGTGTTTGTTAGTTGTGCTATCAGGGATGCTGCCGATTAAGAGGCAGCCGTGCATCTATTTGGTTAGGCAATGAGTAATGAAAGTAACGTTCCCGCAACTCCCTCATGTGTTTCATCAGCCTTGCGCCTCCCCTTCCTGAGTTTCCTTCTTCCTCTATCTCCCTCTTTCAATAGGGCTTTCTACCACCAAGGCATCACTATCCAGATCCTCCCTGACGGTTGTTTACCATTTAAACCCAATCTATATCATCTACTCTAATTAATTTCTTAAGAGTCACTGATTGAAGGGTAAACATAGTCATCTCACACACACCACATTTCTGCGCCAAAGTCTAAAACAACTTACATTTTGCACTAGCATCATGAGAGGCATATAATAAAATAATGTATCCCAAATAATGGCATCATGAGAGGATACTAATAAAATATGTCAGAGCAGGTGACCTACCATGGACTATGTTGGCTAAACACTAATATGGCCATATATCATAGTAATATCAGGAATAAATTGTAAAAGGGGTAAAGAAAGGTTATCTTTGGAAAGTGAACACAATTATGTCATTAACTCTTGTGATTCAATTCAGAACAAAACACTTACAGAGACACAGGCAAACCAGCAGCAGCCAGATTTGCATCCACCTTAATCCTATCAGCGCTGGATGCAACAGCAACCTTAAGACCAGCATTTTTGCACTGTGTGGACAAAGCAGGTCTTTTAGCGTTGCTACTTACTAGACTAAAAATTATTTTAATTAATTTTGCTGCAAATACCTCCATGATGAGCTCCAACGCCCCAGGAAATCCAATGCCAGAATTTAGCTTTGCATACTGCAGACAAAAATAAAGCTGTTGACTATGCTGTGATCCAATTCTGATAAACAATTTGATAAAAGAGGTTGCATTGATAATCTAACCTTGTCAAGATATATCTCAAAAAACCTCTTTTTGGCACTTTCAGGATTGAAATCTTTTACTCCTTTTACTCTTGCAACACCTCCAAGGAAATTCGCCTCACCTAAGCCAATATATCCACATTGAGAGCACAGTACCAGAAAAAAAAAATCCGAAGGTTCAGATACACCTTTTTACCCCAAACATGCAGGAGAGGTTTGGATGTATTTTTGTACTTAAGAATTTGCAATAATATGATGGGTGGACAACATGATTTTTTTCTTCTCGTAGGGTCATCCGACTATGGAAAGGTAGGCAGTTAAGGCATGACAGCTCATGATGATTATTATCAACATGCCACAAAGGCACAAACTAGCAACCACTGCTGCTACCTAGGATCAGAGGAAATGCTGGTATCAGCATCCCCAAATTATGGAACTTAGAATATTAATTAACTTGGGAGCTGCAGAACTTTCTAGGATTCAAACGTAGCGACATAACTATTATGATGCAAGCATGTGACCATAAACGTGGTGGGCTGTAACAAGCATTCTGACACACCAATTTGTTTAGAGTTGCATAAATAGTTTGGACGGGCCAATCGAGCTAGGCAGCTAGTAGCAACTATTCCAGTTACGGTAGAATCACGGCAGTGCTGGCCAGGAGCATTCCAGTCAAGCACCATACAGTCATACACAGCTTTAAGAAGCACGGAAATGTAGGGGATGCGAGCATAAGGATGCTACCGTCGCAAGTCGTGGATAATCGAGTAAGGGAGAAAACAATGCGGGGGCGCCATGGGCAGATAGCCATTGATACTAGAACCTCCAGGTAGTGACCACTAACCGGTGCCCATGAAGGGGACGAAGTCATCCACGGTGACCTCGACGCCCATCTCGGCGAAGACGTCGACGCCGGCCTGGCGCGAGGGCTCCTCGCTGTTGCAGAGCACGCCGTCCATGTCGAAGAGCACGGCGGAGACCTTCCCCCATGCCGGCCCCTCCGCCACCTCCGTCCCCGGAGAAGAGGGGGACGGCGCGGAGGCGGCGGCGGCGGCGGCGACGACGACACCGCGCCGCCCGCGCCGCGGGAGCTGCACAGCCGCCGATAGGGGCTTGGGGAGGAGGAGCGGGCGGGGTGGCGGCGCCTGGGAGGTGGGCGGGTAGTGGCGGGACGCGAGGAGGCGGTGGAGGCTTCCAGACGAAGGCGCGAGGTGCCGCGCCATGGCTGCTCAGGCCAGGCTTGGGTGGGGCTCGCCGTGTCGGGAGCGTGCCGTGGCGGAGCGGTGGGCGATGGTTTTTGTGGAGTGGATGGAGGGACGGCTCCTGGACTCGTGGTTGCGCACTTGCGCCGCTGCGGCGCACGAGTGGAGCGGATGAGTGGGCCTGTCCGCCCGTGGACGCGGTGCGCGGCTGCTGCTCGCGCTTGTCATGTGGCGGACACGTTGGCCCCGTGTGGCCTTATCTTTGCCGTTATCAACGCCGATCACACAAAAGAAAGATGTTTGATGTTTCAGGTGAAACCGCAAAATAAGGTCTGGTTTAGTTCCCAATTTGGGATAGGCAAAATTGGCATTTTGCCATAAATGCGCAACTGTAGCGTTTCGTTTGTATTTGTGAATTATTATCCAAATATTGACTAATTAGGCTCAAAAGATTCGTCTCGCAAAGTACAACAAAACTGTGCAATTAGTTTTTAATTTCGTCTACATTTAGTACTCCATGCATGTACCGCAAGTTTGATATGATGAGGAATCTTCTTTTTGTATAGTGTCAAAGTTGGAAGTTTGGAGGGAAGTAAACATGGCCTAAGAAATGCGAGCAGCAGACTGGCAGAAAAAAACATGCCGAGATGTTTTAGGGGCGGGGAGGGGGGAATAGTGTAGAGCGACACCGTCGCGCAGCAAGGGATGCTCGTGTATCCGAATTCTGCACTACTGTGTTGTGTGCGAGTTGTTTCATGCCTGCCTTAGGTTGCGTGTTTGCGTGAGCGCCAGCGTATCGGCGATGCATGTATCGATAGTTACAGAATGTGTTTTTTAAGTGGCAAAAAAAAAGCGGTCATGGAGCATCAGATGTTGATAGCATAGCAATGTCAACGGATGCGAGATTCAACGTGCGCTAAGTCAAACTTACTAAAATTGATTCAAGCTTTAAGGTTCCTTGGAGGGAAAGAAAAATGATCTCCGTTATTTTGACGACGTGCGTTGTAATTCATTGGTATACAATGCTCGGTACACATTCCGAGTTGATCATGTTGTTTGTAATATACTTCCTCCGTTCCAAATTATACGTCATTTTGACTTTTTTACTTCCATAGATATTATTATGTATCTAGACATAGGGTATATCTAAGTACATAACAAAATCTATGAATCTAAATAAGCCAAAATAACCTATAAATTGGGATGGAGATAGTACGAATTAATCCTTGTCGGGTGGTCTTGTAAGCAGAGAATCCATGCAAGCATCCTTGGCTTGTGATGTCGTAGTACGGAACTCTATTTTTACCTTAAATGAAATTGGAATGCAGAGCTCCTACCATTTGTATAAAAAAGAGCAAATTGCATGGTCGGTCCTTAAACTTTTTCAGGTGTGCCATCCCAGTCCATCAACTCTCGAAATGCATTTCTACCCCCTAAACAATTTTCGGGTCGCAATGTAGGCCAAAAGGGTATTGACGCGCGTCCCGATCCGACGTAGTCGTGCCACGGTGGAGCTTACGTGGATAGGTGGAGGCGAGGTGATGGATATTTTTATCAAATCCTCCTTCTTTCTCTCCCCTTGTTTCATTCGTGGCCATTCCTGTCTCTTCGAGTCCTTTGCTGCTACCGGCGATGGAGGTAGCGAGGAGCGGTGGTCGGCAGCAAGAAGACTCATCGAGAAGAAGAAGAGAGCAGCCCGTGCAAGAGAAGCTGGATCAAAGTCCGCTCCGCAGCAAGAAGACTCATCGAGAAGAAGAAGAGAGCAGCCCGTGCAAGAGAAGCTGGATCAAAGTCCGCTGGACCAGAGTCCCACGGAGGACGGGGGATGATGTTGGCGAGATTAAGGTAAAAAGGGGAAGCCGCCCCAATCTATGGTGAGTCCTTTGCATCCTAGCCTCCTAATCTGCATCGCCATTAGGTAGTAACAGATTAGTTGTAGGATAAGGAGAAGGCGGAAATACTAGTTGGTATATCTGAAATTTGGTGAAATTTTGGAAGGTTTAAGGTTTAGGAAAAAGAGTGAAATTTGACACCATCAAGGTCCAAATTGGCGAGAGGTAAGAGGCTGATATTGAAACACATCCATGGAGATGAAGTTGAGTAGTTCAAGGTGTTATGGGATTATGGTCAGGAGTTGAGAAAAAGCAATCCAGTGAGCTCTTTTTACCTTAACCTTGCAGCTGGTAATCTCTTTAGTACATGCTACATGTCTCTTGATGCATGTAAGAGGGGCTTTTTGGCTAGGTATAAGCCAATTATATGCTTGGATGGCTTCCACATTAAAACGAGGAACACTACTAACAACTATTGGTATGGATCCTAATAATTGTATTTTTCCTATAGCCATGGCTGTTGTCGAGGTAGAATCACTTGTATCATGGAAATGGTTCTTGGAAACCCTCAAAGAAGACTTGAAGATTGACAACACCTTCCCATGGACCATAATGACAGACAAGCAAAAGGGTCTCATCCCAGAGCACAGGTTCTGTGTTAGGCACTTGTACTCTAATTTTCAAGAAAAATTCAAAGGTGAAATCCTAAAAATTAGTTGTGGTCATGTGCATGATCTTCCCCAGAGACAACTTGGAATATTCAAATGGAGAAGATGAAACACCTAAATCCAGATGCACGTGGATGGTTGCTGAAAATGCCCCCAAACACTTGGGTAAGAACATTCTTCTCTAAATTTCCAAAATGTGACATATTGCAGAACAACAATTGTGAGGTATTAACAGCTATATCCTAGATGCTAGAGAGTTACCTATTATGAGCATGTTTGAGAGGATTAAGTGCTAGCTGATGACCAGACACTACAACAAACAACAAGAGATGGCAACTAAGATTACAGGATCCTTTTGCCCCAAGATCAAGAAAAAAATGAATTTGCCAAACTGTGCTATGCATTGCCATTAGGAAATGGTGTGTTCCAGGTCCTCATCAAGGATTACCAGCACATTGTGGACATAAATGCCAAGAGCTGTGATTGTAGAAGACATCAATTGGTAGGCATTCCTTGCAGCCATGCCATATCTTGCTTAAGGCATGAGAGGATTTCCCCAGAATCTGTTCTTCCTAGCTGCTATTCAATTGAGGCTTTCAGCAATGCTTATTCTTGTAGCATTTGGCCTTGCAAGGATAGAACAGAGTGGCAGAATGTACATGGTCCAGAGGTGTTACCACCTGTGTATGAAAAGAAGGTTTGCAGACCCCCTAAGGCTAGAAACAAGTAGCCTCATGAAGTACGGGGACCAAATGGACTAAAGCTATCTAAGCATGGAGTCAACATGCATTGCAGGCATTGTTCCGAAGCTAGACACAATACAGCTACTTGCACCCTAAAGAAAATGGACTTCAATTCAGAAGATGCCAAAAAGTTGGTGGCAAATACAAAAGCTCAACTGCAAACTGAGGCAGCACAAGTTGGGACACCACAGGAGCAACCACAAGATTTGCCTATCAACCAGGTATGTGCTCTTGAGGTTCTGTTCAACAAGATTTAATAGTTGACTGAATCATTGATCTTTTGCAGGAGGTAAGAGTACAAGATGATGTAGGTTCTCAACAAGTGACACAAGCTAGTACAGCAACCTTGTCTCAACTCTTTGAGGTAAGCCATCTAAATTGATCATGTAATCATGCAATAGTTACAGAGTTTCAGTTTTCCTAATATCTTGTTTGTCAAAAAAATTGGATGTAGGAGTCCCAGAGCTCTATGCTGTCTCAGCCTTAAGGCCCCTTACCAGAATCAACCTTTATCTTGTCTAACCAGCCAATTCCAAGGCCAGGACCACTGACAACCATCACCAAGGCAGGCAGGGCAGCTGCAACCAACAAGAGGAAGAAATTCACAAGCAAAAAAAGACAGCAAGGCATCTGAAGCAAAGAAGAGGAAGACCTCCATAGCTAGCAGCAAGGCCTAGTGTAGGTCTTTTGGTGGCAAGATGTGCTTATAACAAACATCAAAACTTTTGTGCAAGATGTGTTTGTCTCTTGCTCTTTTGTGTAGACTAGTGAAATATAGGCTATAGTTTCATTAAGTGCAGCATTACTTGTAAAGTTAAGCATCAAAACTCTATGGATGCAATGTTATGTACCTAAATGCTAAACTAATGGCACATCTAGTTCAAGATGCTGTGAATATGAATGGTTGACGTTTTATTGCACTCAACACTAATTAGAACAACCTCATTTTATTTAATAACTTCAAGTAATTTCATCTCCTTATTACAACAAAGTCATTCCATAAGAATCCACACACAAACAACAAGAATACACTTTTGTAACACAACTATTTGTTGTCCTATTCCTACTAAGCATCTGATATGCCTGACCAAATCCTCAGTCTTCAGTTCTTGCTTTCCAGTGTTCTCTTTCTTTCCTTTCGTCTCCTTCATAGCCACAGATTCGAGCTCCAGCCTACCTCTCAGAAGCTCCTCGATGGCCATCTTCCCTTTCCGGGTACCCAAGAAGGTCACATAATCCTCCTCCCAGTATCATCTCGATGCCAACCATAGTACAAAACGAGATCAGAGACACCTGAATCGAATCAGCTCAAATCCGGATAGAACAACAACAGTAGGCCAAACAAGAACTCAAACAACAACTTCCTCACCTTGTGATTACGACATTTGTAAAAGATGTGCCCACGGTTGCCTTTTTCGTCGGTCTGAACCTCCAACTCAAGGATTGTGCGCCGCTTGCAAAAAGTACATGTATGAGCGGGAGCTCTAGCCTCTTCCGCCTACTAGCCACCGAGGAAGACGATTGACCTTCCATGGAACTCGCAATAGCGAATCTGGGTCCAAAGGCTATGACGGCGGTGGCAAGTGTTGGGTGGAAGAGAGGAGAAATGGGGAATTTTGGAGTAGCTAGGGATTTATAATGGGATCAGATAGATTTTTTATGGGTGAGAGTTTTTAGGGGTTCTGTGCAAATATGCACCAACAAAATAGTGGCAAAACTCCTACCTTCCACGTCAAAGTGCCACGTCGACTACCAGGCACGGGTTTGTACCCGTTAATACTGTCTATGCTATAGTAGGATGATACACCTGAAAAAGTTTAAGGACCGGCCATGCACTTTGCTCTATAAAAAAATACCTAGTATACAGAAATATGACTAACTACATGCAAGTAACATTTCGCAAAGGCTTTATCTAAAAAGTCTTGAGAGACCTGAAAGATTTTTTGTTGAGTTCCCTTTGTTAGAATTTTATCATCCCCGGATCATCACATGCTAAGAGGGATGCTATGTGAGGGATATGGGTACCCCATGGGTCCCTACCGACTAGGATACTGGTCGGACGCGTATTGTAGTCCGACTCGGATTATCATCCATGTAACTACCGAGTAGATTAGATTCAAACCGACTTATAACCCTAGGTCATCAGCCTATATATAAGGCCAAGGGAGCCCCCCGAGGGTATCAAAATATTGAGCAATGCAATCCACCAAAATACAAGACGTAGGGTATAACTCTCTGGAGGCTCGAACCTGTCTAAAACCCTCGTGTCCTTCATGTTCTCGTGATCACCTTAGAGTTCTTGATTTCGCGATTGTCCCCACCTACAAATCAACCACTTGGGTAACCCTTGGTGGACTGCCGGGCTTAAAAATCCGACACTACGTGAGAGAAAGGGTTCTTTACTAAATCACTCATATTTACAATAATCTTTTTTTACTTTGATTTTATCCTTGCGGTTTGTGAGACCGTGACCAATGTTAGAATAACTCTGTGCCATGCGAGCGGATTGCAAACATGTTAGTTTGGATTGTGGGTTGTGTCTTGCGTGTGCGTCAGTGTTGGTGTGGGTAGGTCAAATCATTTCATGTACCATGTGCATTTGAAAAGCTCCTTCATGTGATCATTTTACACGCATGTGTCATGTGTGGCTCCGTTGTTCCTTTTTTTTTAATTGTGTTTCCATTTTTTAGTCTTTTAGGAGTGTACTTGTGTAAAAAAAATTGTTTTTATGAGAACTAATCACCGTAAGGATCCGCGAATCATATTAGCTATTGAGAATTAAGTAAGACATGTGCCCCTGTATAAGCTTAGCAAACAAATTAGCCTTTAGACGATTACTCAAGCTAATATAGCTCTAACTTTTCGTCTTTTTATCTTTCTTAAGATGTGCACAACATGTTTTTCATTAAGAAGAAGAGAAGTTTGAACAAGCACAATAGCACTCCACGACAGCAACAAATTTGAAGAAACACACAACACTACACCATAAAGCTTGGGAATAACCCACCACACAATTACAAGGAGAAGCCTGACGAAGCGGAAGACCACCAAGCACCAAGCGCGAAGTCCAATCTTGCTGAGTAATGAGTTACCACCAAAGTTTGAAGATGATAGTGCACGCGAAGAGAGAGCGGCCACCTCAGCTCCATAAGACAAAGAATAAAACACACGCCACGGTTGACGGTCGTTAAGTATCAAATATGATCGTCAATATTCTCAAGAATAAGGAAGAACTAGCATTTCTTACACGCATATTTGGTTTTGAATAATGTAGTTCCACATGTCCTTGGAGATAATTTAAGTGCAGGTGAAATAACACAAAAGGAAAGAGAAAAAACACACTCACATGACGAAGAAACACAACTCCAACCAATGAGAGATCGCCATAGGGGTAGCACACGGATCCATAAGTCCACATCAGGGGGTAAACCACATAACTTGGCGCACGACACCCTAAACTGACTTGAGGGGCCATCAGACAACGTCCCAGACGAAGGGTGGCGCGAGAGGTGGTGCCAGGGGTTCGGCCGAACTAGCCCTGGAACCTCTGAAAGCATCTAGGCCCCTAATTTGTGTTTTGGTAATTAATGACAACCTTTGAGGACTAACAATTTCATTGGAGATATGAGTATAGGTCAGTCCTGGGGATGAAATGAGTTTTAAAGGATGCTATGGTGATAGTTTGGATGAATTCGCTTTGGAAAGCTCAACGCAAAGGTATATGATAGGGCTTTTCTATTTTACCGGTCAAGAAGTGCTTAGAGGATGATAATTGACCAGATTAATAGGCTAGATAGCCGTACTATCAAGAAGGGTCAATTTCATTTGCTTGACAGTTCTAGAGTGCCATTTTGCTCATATAGGATTATCTCATTTGAAAAGTGGATAGGATAATAGTAAAAATATATTTTGGAAAAGACGCGATGTGTATGACGGACGGTCTCCTTGTTGGGGCAGACCGTTCATTTGACTTAGCCGTTTTCAAGTTGGTTCTACTACGCTGAAAGTTGGAAGGGAAGATGGTCCAGTCCTGAGGGGCCGACGATCCGCCACATGCTCTAATTTTGTTTTGGTTCTGGTCGGGGTTTCATGTTGTATGGTGGACGGTCCGCCAGCTAACTCAATAAAGCTAGAACAAACAAGTTGCGTCCTGGTGGGGTGAAAAAGTTATAGGGCGGATGGTCCGGCCCTGAGCGATCGATGGTCCGCCACATGTTCTAAGTTTTGAATAGAACCATCCTTAGTCCTTAGCGGGGCTTCATCATCAACGGCGGACGGTCTGGCTCTCTGGGGCAGACGGTCCACTAGCTAACTTTAAAAGTTGGATAGAACCTTTTTTTTTGTTCTGGAGGCTGGGCGGAGATGACCAGCGGACGGTTCGCCAGGTTTAGGCGGATGATCTGCCTCTCTAATCTTCATCCTAGAAATGTCTAGCAGCTCCCTGCGTGCTTGTGAATTTGAACCGTGGACGGTCCGCCCTTGACGTAATGGTCACTTTTGACACGCATTTATTGTTTTTCTAGCTGTTGGGATGAACGGCGGATGGTCTGCTTTCGTAAAGGTGGATAGTCCGCCAATCCCCTGTTTTCACGAGTTTTGAACATAACGGCTAGTGTGAGAGGTTGTGATATTGTGTTTTGTAATGGTTTATATACCATGATGTACTAGATAAGAATAAGGAGTATGCAATAAAAAAACAAATATGCTTCGAATCAAGATACTCCCTCTTTTAAGAAGCGTTTTAAAATTCAAATTTTACCATCTTTGACCAATTAACTATCAATTTTTTATTTTTATAATGTAAATTTTATATTATTGAATTACTAACCAAATACTCTTACAATGATCATACGTTTATAACCATAAAATAAGCATGAAAGACTACACCTCATAATCTTTCAACAGTTTCTACAACGTGCTACCTTGTCACAGAGCTGGGAACTCGAGACTATCACAGTAGATAGTACATTTGAATTTAGGCCCATTTCAGACCAAGTTACTTTTCCTTGAAAGAAAAATAAACGGGAAAAAATTAGGTGCAGGAGTCCTGCAGACCCCCTCGGTGCAGGATGGCTCTAGATGTGCGACACGTCGATCGAAAAAATATCCACCGCTGTTGCCGCTCGCTTGCTTCCTGCGTGATAGCCCCGCTCGGCTCGGCTCAGCTCGCAGGCTTCGCAAGGCTTGCAGGAGGCTCGGTACCTGCATTAGTTAGGGCCCTAACTAATTAGATGCAGAATCTGGGGCCTTCCATAATCCCAAGACGTAGACGATGACCCGAGCGACGCGTAGAGGCTGTTGTCGGCGCCGTGCTACATAGAGGCTATCGTTGGTGCCGTGCTGCGTAGAGGCTGGGCGACGTGTAAAGGCCGTCGGCGGCGCTGGACGGAGACGACGACGACAGGGGCGTGCAGAATCAAGTGGTGGCGACGGAGCGATCCATATGGCGCCGTCGGGTCTAGAGGCAGAGTCGTTGGAGCATGCCCTACCGGGCGGCGGCGACGGAGCGATTGACAGTAGCGGTGATCATGGGCAAGATGAGGTAATTGAAGGAACATGAATAATAAATTGAAGTGATACTATAATAGTAGTATGTATTGTTGTAAGGCACCATTAATTCTCGACTTATTGTACAACAGATGGTTGATGAAGTTGTGAAAAATTATTTCATCGTTCCTGAAGTTGGAATGTCTTTTCAATACGAGCAGGAAGCTTATGATATGTACAACACCTATGCAGGTAAGGTTGGGTTCAGTATTAGAAAGAGCGACATAAAGCGTCGGAGAGATGGCGGTATCTATCTCAAATATATAGTTTGCAGTAGTCAAGGTCATCGACAAATTTGAGTCATCAAAGGACACTACAAGGATAGGTTGCGATGCTCGTATTCAGTTTAGTGTCAGCAAGGAGGGGATTTGGTCGGTGCAGAAGGTTATCCTTGATCACAACCATTACTTTGCAAGTCCAGATAAAAGACAGAAGCTTAGGTCCCAACGTTGTGTTCAAGAAGCGGACAAGAAGCTAATTGGTCAGATGAGGGAGGACGGGATGAAGCTAGCCTAGGTGTTTGTGTTTATGGTGCAATTTTATGGAGGAGCTGACAAAGTGCCATTCTCACGGATTGATTGTAACAATGAGATTGGTCGGCAACGCAGAAAGTACTTAGAATCCAATGACGCACAAACATTGTTGGAATACTTAAAAAATAAGCAGATAGAGAATCCAACATTTTTTATGCTATTCAAATAGATGAAGAAGATGGCAGGATGGCTAACTTCTTTTGGGCAGACGGTCAATCTATTATGGATTACACATGTTTTGGTGATGCCGTGTCTTTTGACACCACGTTTCAGACTAATAAGTTTGAAATGCCTTTTGCTCCGCTCCTAGGAACCAACCATCACGAGCAGACTATAATTTTTGGGGCTACATTATTGTTTAATGACACTATTGAATCATTTGTTTGGCTATTTGAAACTTTTTAATAACAATGTCAGGTAAGCATCCCACCACAATTTTCACTGATCAAGATGCGGCCATGGCAGGTGCAATTGCTTATGTATTCCCAAACACAAGCCATCGTCTTTATTTGTGGCATATTTATCTAAATGCTGCTAAACATCTTGGTCATGTAATCCAGCAGCATCCAGAGAATTTTCTTCCTGATTTTAAGGGATGTGTGATCTGAGTTTTACTTCAACAAGAAGTGGGATGAATTGTTGTGTGAGTACAACCTTAAGGACAACGAATGGATGTTAAACCTATATGATTTGAGGACAAAGTGGGCTACTATATACCGTGACTAATTTACAGCTGATATGAACTCCACTCAAAGAAGCGAAGGTACAAATAACGTATTCAAGAAAAGATTTCATAGGAAATTGGGTATTTCGAAACTACTTGAAGATGTGACAAGATTTCTCCAATCACGTCGAAAGAGCCCAGTTGCACACATACCTGTTTTGAAGACCATGGTCGAGTCATATACAAACCGGATGTATAAAGAGTTTCAGGAAGAATTTAATGAACAATTTTCATTCTCTTGTAAATTGTTACACACTGAGGGGTCGATTTTGACATATACGATTACACATATGTACTCTGATTATGGAGCAACGGTTGTGTTCAACAAAGCAGATATTACCATTACATGTGCTTGCAAAAAATACGAATCCATAGGTACGTACAATTTTTTATTGCAATAGTATAGTTTATTATACAAATTAATGAAATATGATATCCGCATATAGGTCTACTGTGCAAGCATGCCCTCAAAGTCTTCAATGCAAATGATGTTTTCTTGTTGCCATCTCAATACATATTGAACAGATGGACAAAATATGCAAAGAGAGGATTCTATATTGAGAAATAAGGATCTGAGAAGGAAAGCTTGAAAACGCATGCTGCACGTATTGCACAAAAGGCGACATCCATTGCATTGAAGTGTTCCTGTCCAAAGAACTTCTTGTTGATTTGGAGAATGCCATAGATAAGTTGGACTTGGAAGCAGATAATTCTCTAAGCAGGATGCAACAAAAAGCCAGTGAGATCCCTCTAATTTTAACTAACTGTGTTACAGACACATTAAGAGGTAAAATATCATTTAGAATTTCTCGGGTGATGAAAGGTCCAAAGAGTAAACGAGGGACCATCTCCCTAGAAAAGAATAAAGGGAAAAAAAGAAAAGTGGTAAAGGGAAAGGTACTAATCATATTAATTCTACATGTTTTTATCTATTATATGCCAGTATAGTTAACTTGATATGTTTGAATACAGGACAAGATTCAACAACTGCAGAAGAAAATAGATACGAAGTATACGAAGGTGCTGATCTAGACCAATTTATCGTAAGTCATATGTGTTGGACTATATCCACTTTTCATATTTGATTTCCTTATATGCAACTATTTATTGGTAATTTCATTTTCTATGGTACAGGATCTTAATGATGGTGAAAAGAATGTTAACAGTATGATGCTAAACTCTGCAAATGATGTGTATGGACAATCTTCATCCATGGCTGCTCCATTGATCCAAGGTGGATATGCTAATGTCATAAATGCCACAATTTAATATGTACAGTGATTCTTCTACCGTGGGCGCTCCTTGTATCCAAGGAGGATATACAAATCTCTTAATTGGAGTTGATCGAGATGCCACGTTACAGCCTGTTGTTAAGAAATTAAATTTTGGTGGAATGCCAAATTAAGAAAACATGTAACCTTTGTTGTGTTACGCATAATTTTATTTGGATTTGTATTATGTCAGTTGGTATCATGTAACTCATTTATATTGTTTGATAACAATCACATCACACTCATGTAACTCATTTATATTGTTTAATAACAATTACTTCACATTTTATGGACCCGTCATTCTTTTGCATGTACCACTCTTTAGATCTAACCTTTTTCAGATTATGGAATATCCCACATCACTATTTGCTTACTAGCAAATCGAGTCGTTGGTGCGGGCTCGTCTTCCGCCGGCTCCAGGGGCACGCGCGCGAGGGGCTCGTTCGTGCCAGGTCGCCCTAACTAAGGCCTGGTTTGATTCGTTGCTTATTTTTAATCACCCGTCACATCGAATGTTTAGATACTAATTAGGAGTATTAAACGTAGACTATTTACAAAATTTATTACATAAGCGGAGGCTAAACGGCGAGACGAATCTATTAAGCCTAATTAGTCCATGATTTGACAATGTGTTGCTACAGTAAACCGCAGCTATCGGGGAAAGATAGGCTTTAATAGGTTCGTCTCGCGGTTTAGCCTCCACTTTATGTAATGGGTTTTGTAAATAGCCTACGTTTCATACTCCTAATTAGTATCTAAACATTTGATGTGACACTTGCTAAAAATAAGAAAGGGAACCAAACACCCCTATACCCTATACAGGTACCGAGCCTCTGCGAGCCGAACTGGGGTGTCATGCAGAAGCGAGCGAGCGGCAACGGCGGCGGATTCTTTTTCGATCGACGTGTCGCACATCACCACGGGGGTCCGCAGGACTCTGCACCTAATTGTTTTTCCTGGCTTTCAATCACCTCGTGTGGTGTGAGAACTGAAGTGGGAATCATTTCGACAAAGAAACAAAAAAGTGAAAATTGAAAACACATCAATGGGCAGCAGCGATGCGAACTTTTCAATTTTTTTCATGGAGGGGGCAGGTACAGTACAAACACGCCTCCTCAAGGCCCCTCGTGAACCAACCACAGACCAATCACATGCCATCCCTCGGTGTCACCAACCAAACCCAACGCCAAAAAGAATCACGGAAAAACAACGCACAGTGATCTGCAATTAGTTCGGAGATTTCAGAGGGCGATGCCTTCCAAGTCGACAGCGAGCACTCTGGCGAGCGCCTCGAGCCCGACGCCCTCGTCGCCGTCCCCTCCGCCGGCGACGCGGATCATGGCGCGTACCTCCTCGTCGGCCGCGGGCATCCCGGCCCACCCGAGGTACGCCTTGAGGTCCTCGAACCCGACCTTGCCGTCCCCGTCCCGGTCCATGAGCCGGAACGCGTCCTCCATCGCGGACCCTCTCCCCGCGGCGGCGGCGGTCGTGGCGCGGCTGGCCAGCAGGCGCTCGAACTCGTCGTACTGCACGAAGCCGTCGCGGTCGGCGTCGGCGGCCGCGATCATGGCCGCGAGGTCGTCGTCGTCGAACTGCTCGCCGGCGGTGGTCCCCGCGGCGGCGTAGAAGGACTTGAGGTCCTCCCGGCTGATGCGGCCGTCCCGGTCCGCGTCCAGCACGTCGAACGCCGGCCTCAGGTCGCCGGCGGCGCCCGCGACGACGGCGGAGAGATCGAGGCCCAGGTACCTCCCCGTGGGGCACATGGTCTCGCCTGCCCGCCGCGCGAGGAGAGGCTGGAGGCGCGAGGTGGGAAGAGAAGTCGAGAACTCGGGAACAGTCTAGAGCCCTGGATCCAAAGGCACGCGCTGCTCTCGCGGAGGTCGCGGCTAATTGCGTCTTGTGCTATTCCCAGCGGAGGGGAGGCCGCCATTTATAGACATGAGGGAGGTGGACTGTCCCGTCATCGAGGACGTTGCTCGTGAACCCGGTCCAGGAACGAGCGAACTGCAAGCGGACTCCATCTCACTGACGCCGTGGGCCGGTTGCTTTTGCTCGTCCGAGAGTCCGGTGCAGGGCGGAGTGGTGGACGGGGTGTTTGGGAGGCGCTGACATGTCAACGCGGCAGGGAGATACTTGCATTAATTCGTTGATTGGTTGGCTTGACCGCTCGAGGTCTGGAGAGAGCTTGCGGCGCAAGGAGCTTGCTTGACAGGGGGCCGGGGTCCCGCGGGGTTGGACCAGGCCGAACGGGATGACGTGTAGGGTGACGTCTTGAGGTCAGCCGTCTTCCGCCGCTGAGATCTTCGGTGGCGTCAATCACAGGGGATACCACCGCCCCCAGCAATTCTCTGAGACCGTTCCCGGGCGCTGCCGCGAGCGCGCTGCTGTTGCTTTCGAGGGAAAGCTGGGGCGTAACTACCAGCGAGCGCCAGCACGTGTGTTCTCATTAACAACAAAACTTGCGTGGCCACGTCGCCGCCTTACGTTTGAAAAGGATACCGCATCATTTGACTTAGCAAAAAATGACTTGTTTATCGTTTTGAATCTGATGACAGCCTCGACGCAACTTAACTGTTGATTTCTGTGGAGGCGGAGTATGGTGCTCCAAAACTTCTCCTTTTCTTTTTCTTTTTGCCCCATCACTGACGGTAGAGAAAAAAAAAGCTTCCATTTCACGCCGGGGAATCCATCAACGTCAGAGTTACTGTGAGAGAATAAGCACGTCCCCCACGAAGGGCGGGTGCCCGGCGCGCATATGCTTTGCTATGCCTGGACGAGAAGGACGCGACGTGGCAGCGTGGTCACTTGGCAGACGACGAGTGATCCACGCCCGCCATTTGCTAGGAGACGGTCGCCACGCTCACATGCCGTCCGGCGTTCGCTACGCGACGACCGTCACAGTAGACCGGTCCAAATCTACTTTGGCACGGTCTGTACTGTCACGGCCTGGCTCACCGTAGGACGGCGGTGGAGGACAGGTTCACATGGTTTGGCAGAGAGCGTGACCGGACGTTCGCGAGAGCAACAAACGGACGGCGACGAGTTACAGTGACCAGTGACTTGAGAGGGCACTACCGAGGCCTTGTTTGGGAGGAGGGGTTAAAATTTAGTCTTGGCTAAAATTTAGCCCCCTCAGATGAAAGGGCTAAAATTTAGCACCTTGGGTGTTTGGAAAGAGGGATAAAGTTTAGCACCTCTTCTGTAAAATGTCCCTTTTGCCCCTGCTGTGCTGCCCCTCCCACCGTTTTTCTCTCAGATCCCAGCAAAGGAACTGGGGTAGGAGGGTGCAGTTGGAGAGCTCCGGCGGGATGGTGCCGCCGAGGGAGAGCCCCGAGAGTGCTTGCTTGTAGACGCGGCCGTTGTTGTAGGTGACGCCATCCCGCCGAGGGAGAGCCCCGGGAGTGCTTGCTTGTAGACGCAGCCGTTGTTGTAGGTGATGCCCTGGAGGTGCGAGAAGAAGCTGTTGCACGGCGCCGAGAAGGACGCCTTAGTCCAGTTGCGGAGGCCGTCGACGAGGTCGGAGAGGGACTGGTGGAGGTGGGACAGGCACCGCTCGTCGTCGGGGTCGGCGGCGCAGAGGAGGAAGAGCGCTGCAGCGAAGGCGGCAGCGAGGTGGTGTCAGGACATTGGGGAACGGTGCTGCACCGCTGCTGAAATCAAGCAGATGTGGAGGGAGATGCCTGCCTGCCACTGCCGCGCGATTGCTCGCCCTCATCCGCTGCTCGCCTACGCCGCGAGAGCTCGACAGCGAAGGAACTGTGGCCGGTCGGGCTAGGATCTGGCGGCGGCGGTAGTGGCGGGGCCGGTCGGGCTCGGATCCGGTCGCGGCGGCGGTGGCGGGGTCGGGCGGAGGCGAGGCGAGGCGGGTCGGGGGCACGGCGGGCGAGGCGGTGGCAGCGGGGTCGGCCGGAGGCGACGGGACCGGCGGGCGAGGCGGAGGAGGCGGGCGGAGGCGGCTGGCCGGGCCGAGCTTGCCCACGGGGAAAGTTGGCGCCAGGCCAAACAGCAGTGGCGTGACCGGGCGGAGGGCGACGGGGCGGGCCGGAGAAGGCAGGCGGAGGCGGCGGGCCGAATCCAGCGGAGAGGAGGCCGGCGGCGGCGGAGGGAAGGCGGCGGTGGCGGGGCCGGCGAGGCGAGGCGGGGCCGAGCGGCGCGTGCGGGGAGGAGAGAGAGGGGAGGGGTGCGGCGCGCATGCGGGAGTGGGAGGAGAAAGAAGGGTGCGGGAGTGGGAGGAGAGAGTAGGGGTACTGGGTGGAAAAATGGATGAGGGGACCACTTTTAGCACTTCTAGTCCATTTTAGCACCCCTTGAGAGGCTAATGGATTATGGGGGGCTAAAATTTAGCCCTCCATTTTAGCCTAGGTGTTTGGGAGCACTAGTGACTAAAAGTGATTAAAATGGGGGTGCTAAAATTTAGCAACCCCTCTCCCAAACACCCCTAATACCAAAAGGTACGACCTATATTTTCGAGATGAATTTAGCAACCTGATAACTTCATTTCACCAAATTTATATGGTCATCGTTTAAGAAACCTGATAACTTCATTCTGAAATGTGCAGTATTGTCTAATCAGTAGAATTAGTAGTGTATATTTACGGACGTTTGGTTCCTTTGCTTATTTTTAGCACGTGTCACATCGAATGCTTAGATACTAATTAGGAGTATTTAACGTAGACTATTTACAAAACCTATTACATAGGTGGAGGCTAAACGGCGAGACAAATATATTAAACCTAACTACGGTTGATCTAGTGTGAAACCCTCATTGCAAAACTAGTTTTGCAATATATAGCCAATCCTATCAAAATACTACTCTAGGAAAGTAAAGGCATACACGTTGGATGTATGAAATGGGGAAACGTAATGAGGGGATGACGGGAAGCAAACTCTTGACACAATATTTTTCCTGTGGTATCAGTAGGTACTAAGCCACCACTAGTCCACGTTGTTGGAGCACTCACACAAGAGTATAGCTTCCCAGGACCAAAGTCTCTCCCAAGGTGCCCCTTGACATGGCCAAAAAGGCTCGGCCACTAGGGTTCCCGTCAAGTCCCCTTGGTCACCTTGATGCC
>NC_028458.1:48247949-48253428 GCF_000263155.2 Setaria italica
ATAATTTCATAGACCCATTCATGATTTGGGCAAGATGTGGTATGGTGGCTAATTTTAGAGGGGGAGTCCATAGTGAATTAAACGTTGTTGGGGATCATTCTATTTCTAACATCACAGCATGCATATAGTAAAAAATAATAATAATAGCATTAATACAGTTGCAACATAGTCTCCACTTATATAATGGGTTTTGTAAATAGTCTACGTTTAATACTTCTAATTAGTATCTAAATATTCGATGTGACGGGTACTAAAAATAAGCAAAAGTAACCAAACGGCCCCTTAGAGAAACCTTCAAATGTAGGGGAGGGCAAGGCCGATCTTGACTGCACTAAGGGCAGCCACAATGGGAAATAAAAGTGATCCATATAGAGCTATATGACATGGCTCATCATAGTGTAGGTACTCCTTAAGGAGTTAGAGTCTTATGGTACTCATATGGCTAAAGACCACCCATATAGAATAGGATAATATTTTCTCACTCTCTCTCTTCATAGCTAGTTGGGTGGGATAGTTGATTTTTATTTGTAAGTGGGACCCATACTTAAATGCATACATGGCTCACCATTGTGGCAAAGAAATAGGAGTAAAAGACCACTTACACATGGCCCACGGATAAAGATTAGTTGGCTTTATACATTGCTCATGCCCTAACCTCGCTCCTGGGTGCATATAGTGAAATGGGAACGATTAGAAATGGTAAGAAAATTATAAAAAATATACCTCTAATAAGTATAAAAAGTTTTTATCCATGTGAACTACAGATGTGACGAAGTTTATACGCTACTCTAATTTTAAAGTATGATTTTGTTAGATTTTCGACGCCCCGGGGGGGTGGGGGTTGGTTGGGGCCTGGGGGCCGTGGAGAGTTTGACCGTTCGTCGAGGAATCCCGGTGCTAATCTGGCTGGGCCTGAAGAAAAGGGTGAAAAATCAAAATTGGTCCCTGAAGAAAAGGAGCCCAGTGATAATATGGGCCTAATTGATGCGAGATCGTGCCACACGGCCCGTAAAGATAAGACCCCGGAAACGGCGAAAACCCTAGCCACTGTAACCTCAAGCCCTATAAATGCAGCGATGCGAGACGACGAACTCCCCACCGCGGCGCCGCCATTGGTAAGAAGAAATTGGAACATATTTTTCCTTGTTTCTTTCGTACGCAAACTTGTTGCTTGATTCCATGAAAATTCTTGAGAGACTCGAGCCCCTTGATGACTCGATCCCTCAGATCTTTTTCTTCGGGGCTCGAGTTTTCCAGAGGGGCTAGACTGCCGGAGATCTTGAGTCGCTTCGCCTACTTCCCACCGTGAGGCGCAGCGAATAACATTCTCCAAGATACGCCCGCAAAAAAGGTTTCTTCTCCGGGTTTTCTATTCGATTCTTCTGCTGTTTTGATTCTTGTGCTCGATCCAGTTCTTCTGTGAGTCCCGTGATGGCACAATCTTTGAGACCTGAGATCTTTCTTCCTGGATGAAAATCGCAAGCATGATCCCTGAGGGCCACAGATTCGATCTCTCTTTCTAACTCCTTTGATTGCTTTACAGTTCTGGGGTGTAGTTGTTCTCCATGTTCTGATTGTATGGATGATGAAATGCACTGGGCTCCGAGCAGTGAAATTCGCTGCGTTTTGACGGAGATGCACTTGCCTAGAAAGCATCGTCTGACATGCCTATCAGTTCTAATAATATAAATTATTTTTTCTATATAAATCCGCAAAAAAGGCTGCATTGTACCAAGATTAGGGCTCAACTTCTTTACCCTCGTCTTGATTTTGCCGAT
Source organism: Setaria italica (assembly GCF_000263155.2). NCBI lineage: Eukaryota > Viridiplantae > Streptophyta > Magnoliopsida > Poales > Poaceae > Setaria > Setaria italica. Next base: position 48,249,728 of record NC_028458.1, read on the forward strand.
TCGGCTGTAGCCAAATTAACGAGGAAGAAAAACTGGTCGGCTTGCCCTTCTTCTATGGGTTATCCGCTTACCGACCTTCCCATATTTCATCAAATTATTATCAGTTCTCTCAAAACGAGGTGGGTAGTGGAGGAGGATGTGCGTATTGTAGCCATTCTTGTAGACTATCTCGAACAGCAATTTCCTGCCATGTCTTTCTCCGTTTTTGATTTCTTGTGATCCTTTCTCCTTTGATCGTTTTAAATGAAGTGAGGAAGAAGTGGCGGGTGGTTCATCATCCGGGCAGCCTGATGCCATCGTCGCAGCCTGCGTCATTGATGCCTACATTTCAGCTCAGTCAGCAAAATACTCGTCAGTGCACGAAGCGATGGAAGCTAATTTGTTGTGGGATAAACCTGACCTGAACAAGTAGGACATCACCCAACGTTTGTTAAATCTCAGGATTCAAGGTTGCCCAACTTGGGTGCCAAAATTAGTGTTGCTAACACTACAGCGTTTCGTTTGTATTTATAAATTATTGTACAAATAATAACTAATTAGGCTTAAAAGATTCGTTACAACAAAACTGTTTTGTGCAGTTTTTAATTTTGTCTACATTCAGTACTCTCCGTAAGTTTGATGTGATAAAGGAATATGCGATAAGGAATCTGCTTTGCATAGAAGTTGGGATTTTGGAGTGAACTAAACATAGCCCATGGTCCAAGTAGGGCCCAAGTAGAACTTTGAACATATTCCCAAACCTGACCTTAATCTTAGATTGAATTTCACTGGAACTAAATCCACTCCCAAACAAGAATTGGGAAAAATTAAGACCTGACTTTTATTGGATTTATTGGAATTAAATCCACTTCTAAACAAGAATTGCGTAATTTTCCGTTTGAACCATTTCTGCACTGTCTCGATGGTAAAGGGAGATTTTTTTATTTACGTTTGTTTCCTAAAAGTGAACTGGTGGTTTAAAATTCAAGATAAATCACCATCCAAAGATTGGAGTTAAATGGGCTGAAAGTTAAATATGTTTCTGTAAGCCCAATGACGACCAAGAGCTTTCTCTCTCAAAAAGAAAATACTAACCAAGACCACCTAGAAAAAACAGAGCAAATGGGTGACGGAGCATGCGCTGCCATCTTCATGACGTCAATTGTATGTACTGCGTCCCTAAACAAAATTTAACATCTCGTTCGTATACTAAAATCATCTTTTTGTCAAATTTTGTACCCCTATGCTGCATCGGCTGATGTAGCGAACTGCCGCCTTTTCCATGTGTTACTGAGGCCATTCGACCCATGGACAGTTTATTGTTCCTACTCGCTAGATTGCATAGGCCACCGGAGGCCGGAGAGATTGGGGAAGACAACTGGCCTCCGACGCGGACTGAATCTTCCTTCGTTGGGCGACAGGATTTCGACCCAAAACTGGCTCCTTTTCCTCCTAGGTCCAAAACAGTTGGCATTTTCCATTGACAAGGTGTGTCCATGAATGAAAGCACGCATTCCATCCAGAAAAAAAATCAATACGATGAAAAGCTGTGTGCAAACTGCAAACACGAGAGTAGCTGTGCTTGTACATCTCCAGCTCCAAAGAAGTGCAGAGCATGATCGTCTACAAAATGACACGCCTCGCGTGCAGTCTTCACGCTCGACGTGCGACCCAGTCCGACCACGCGTACGTGCCAGCCGTCGCAAGCAGTGGAAACTCCGCCGCAGGGCTTGGAAAATGCCGTAATGCTTACGACGTGCCGGGGCGGACCGAGCTTTTCTACGTTTTCTTTCTTGCTTGGCTAAGCAGTTGCCATCTGCCGTGTGCTCGTCTAGACCGCGTCCATGCTTGCAGCTCCAACTGGTATTACTAGTATTTTCTATTTTCCATGACGTGTCTCGCTGAGCTCGCAAGTATTGTGATGGGGATTGATGAATATGAGAATATCTCTGTCAAATACGAACTGGAACTGCGCTGTAAGCCACTCCAAGTAACAATCTACTGATGCGAATAGAAAAAAAAACACTTATATATATTTCGAATCATATACATTAACTTTTATGATCAGCAGCAGGTAGAAATTTCGAGTTTATACCAGGTCAGATAAGATTTTTCTTCCAATTCCGTAGACCTCTGGGGTGCTTTACTGGTACCACATCAATGAAAAAACACGGCAACTAACTCCGTAGACCAAACGCAGACAGCTGCAACTTTCTCGCGTACATTAGCGTCAGCCAATCTGCGTACGTACTCGGCAACGCACCCCAGAGGAATATTGGCGTACACACACCATACCAGAGAGACGGTGCCGCCGGGTCAGGTCAACTCTCCTCTCCAGGCCGTCGCGGCGCGCGAGTCCGCGACGCCTCGTCGTTGAAGCAACCGATCGACTCAGGTGGCCGATCAAGTGACGATCCTTCCTTCAAAATCCGCGTCTCCGGGCGTGCGCGTTCCCGCGGGTCTTTGTTTCGCTCGCCATGGAGTGCGAGAGGGGCCACGACGCGGGCGAGGAGAACGGCTTCTTCTACCACGACGACGCGCAGGTGGAGGCCATGCAGCGGCGCGTGGACGCGACGGCGCCCCTGGGCGACGACCCCTACACCATCCTCCGCCTCCCGGTGGCCGTGCGCGAGCGGCACCGCGACCTGTACGAGCCCAAGGTCGTGTCGGTTGGCCCCTACTACCACGGCCGTGCCGGCCTCGGCGCCGCGCAGCAGCACAAGTGGCGCCTGCTCCGCGACTTCCTGTCCCGGGGCAATAATAAGAAGGCCGCCGGCGGCCTCCTCGGCGCCTGCCTGCGCGCCGCGCGGGAGGTCGAGGCCGAGGCGCGCCGGTGCTACGCGGAGGGGTTCGGCCTGGGCGCCGACGAGTTCGCGGAGCTGCTGGTGCTGGACGGCTGCTTCCTGCTCGAGTTCTTCCTCAGGAAGGGCGAGGGGCAGCTCGCCGCGCCGGGGGGAGCCAAGTGGGCGTGGCACCACATGTACCACGACGCCCTCCTTCTGGAGAACCAGATACCCTTCTTCGTGATCGAGAAGCTCCACGGATTCGCCTTCGCCGGCGAGGACGACGGCGCCGGGCGCGACGCGCTCCTGGACATCTTCTGCAAGGCCTTCGCCGGTGACCTGCCGTCGAGCCGCGCCATCCGGCCGCCCAGCGACAAGACCATCCATCACCTGCTGCACCTGCACTACGAGTGCAACGTCCGCAACCCAGCCGCGGACAGCGACAAGGGCGGCCGCAACACCATCGGGGACGCCAGCGCCGCGTCGCTGGCCATCTGGAAGCAGCCGGCGGCGGCGATCCAGTCGCCGCGCTCCGGCGAGGGCGCCGGGAGGAAAGGCCGCCTGACGTCGATGATCCCGCCGGCGGCGAAGATGGAGGAGGCCGGCGTGACGTTCAAGCGGAAGGCGGCCCCGCGGGACGTGTTCGACGCGAGCTTCCGGTACGGCGTGCTGCACATGCCGGCGTTCGTGGTCGACGAGGGCGCCAAGGTGCTGCTCGCGAACCTGGTGGCGTTCGAGCAGGGGGGCGGCCGCGCGGCGCGGCAGCTGGACGGGGGCAACCTGGTGACGGGGCTCGTGGCGCTGGTCGGGTCGCTGGTGAACTCGCGGAGGGACCTGGAGGTGCTCCGCCGCTGCGGGATCATGCACTGCATGCTGGCCGACGACGACGCCGTGGCATACTTCAACCACGTCGTGCAGTACACGACCATGGACTACGAC
>NC_028458.1:48253528-48277041 GCF_000263155.2 Setaria italica
CCCCCCCCCCCCCCCCCCCCCCCTAATTTCTGTAATTTTTCTTCATGCAATTATTCAAATACCTGACAATCTCATCCCCATGTTCCGAGGTACATAAGAAAAAAGGTCACCAAGGACCATACTTTTGAAAGGTACATAGTTCAAACAACACAAATTGGATCTCTGCGCTTCAAACAAAATTTAATGTTCAAATCGAGCTTGCAAGCTGAAAGTTCAAATTTAGAAGATTTTCACATTTCAAAATTGAAAAGTAGGACACAAGTTCCCCAAAAGCTTTAGAAGCTTTATTACATTGAAATGATTTTCTAGATAAGTTTGATACAATTTTCAAAAGAAACAATACCAGATGTTTTTCAACAGAAATTAAATTTCGGAAATGTGAGAAACATAGTTAGAATGTTCTTACCAGCGTTTTGGACTTATTTTGCCATTAAAATCGACCCACCCAGTCACCCACTTGATCTGCAGCCACAGCACGTTTGCTGGCTGGTCTTCATGTAGCTGGGGGTTTCATTAACAAATTGGTTTTCTGTCAGCACTATCTTGTGCACTAACAAGATGCAAATGAGGGCTAAACCATTACATAGCCTGCACCAGCTCTTAGGTGAAATCCACTATTGATTATCACGAATAAATGTCAGTCAGTTACATACATTGGGCTGGCTAACTGGTTGTGTAAAAATATAGTACTCAAAAGTCAAAACTGTGCCAGGGCTCTTCTGTATCCAATGCGATTCAGACCATTCCCTCATGCAGATTGACAGTCTTGACAGCCCAAGACAAACCTAGCCTACCATCAGGCGTAGGTTTAACTAATGATCATCGACTATCTCTAGTCACCAAAGAGAACCCACAACTTCTTTAACTGGACACCAATTAGCGAACTGGCGAAGAGAAGAATATAACCAGTGAATACACAAGAAATCCAGCCAGAAGGATCCCTCCATATACAAAAGCCTGGGATGTCTGTTTTGGATGACTATATTCAATGCTACAGCATTTCATCCTGTCTCTCTCATTCATCAGAACACGTTCAATGTACCTGTTGAAAAAAAACATTCAAATGAAACAGAAAAAACAGTGAGTTTCTGAAAGACAGCACAAAAGATTAGCAAGGTGGAAATCTAGCATCTTTGTATAAACATACTGTTGTGTAAATATAGTGCTCTGCAGGATGTCAGTACTGTTTTTATACGCATCCGCGAGACGGTGGTCATACAGTAAGGAAGACAAGTCCACAAGTTGCTCTTCAAGTTTCTACAAAGGGGTATCATAGATTGGGAGAGTAAAATCACAGTATACATCTTCCATCATGAAGTACACTAATGCAATATATGAAACAAATACTTACATCCAGGTACTCTTCTAACCGTTCAACAAGATCATGGGGGAAAGGCTCCGGCACAGTGGTTACCTTCTTATAGAATTTCTCTACCCATAACTCAGTGGTGGACTTGTTTTTATTACCTTTCACAGGTTCTCCTAATGGTGTCTTAAGATGCTCTGATGCAAAAGATTGAACAACCTGCACCAAACCACACACAGCAGTTATACTTAATGTGCATCTGGGGAAAATAGGCCAATAAAGTAAGCTAAATTGCATGTAGAACCTCTGATGTGTCCCTTATTTTGCGAAGAGCAGCATCAACTTGAGCATAAATTGTAGTTCTCTACACACATTAAAACATGGGTTACAGAATGGATGTGAAAGCACAGAAGAAACCAAATTTATGTCAGTGACATATGAACAGATCGAAAATTATGCAATGACAATTATGCAGCAAGCATGATATGGACGCATTACATATCCAAGTTATGTTGCTCCTAATCAGTAGCCAGGGAAAAACATTAGAAACTGGCAAAACTGGGATACAAGCAATAGGGACCTAGTTTGGCCTCAAATTTTTTTTGTCAGTTTGCTTTCCTATGCATTGTGCAAACCAAAGGAAGCACGAACAGCTTACAGCTGTTGTACTGAGGGCCCACGTCAACATACTCATCTCATTGCACGTTTCATGGAAATGGAAAATTATTGCTGATAACTTTACCAGTGCTACATCCTGAAGAATTTGACTGATTTGGGAGGAGTTTGAAAATGGTCCAAAAGGATGGCAGCCTGCAGCCCACAGCCAGTTCACTATAGGTCTTTCATGAATACGTGATGCCCTTTCATATGGTGCACTAAGACCTCCAACTGCGGAAGCCAAACCAGCCAAGATGTGGCGCTGTGCGAGAGATGGAAGAGCAAGCTGCGTAGTCGTTTCTGACACATAGCTGCAACATCAAAGGGAATGAAGTAAAGATAGGAGCAACCTGAAACATGCAGTAAGTTCAAGAATCCTTAGAATATCCGTCTGGCAGAAACTTTAACATACCTTAGAGGAATCTTTTCATTCTTATGCTCAAGCACAATAACAACATCCTTACTTGTCCAAACAAGACTTTCCTCTTCCATGAGAAGTTCAGCATCAACATCGGCCAATGACAATACAAAACTGATGGTATTGAAAAAGAAGTCAAATTTTAGATTATTGCCAGACTTAAAATTGTGAGCCATAATAGATTGATTTTCTGCACTTGTGACGATGCGCTGCTAAGGAGGGGGGAGGAAGGGAGGGAGGGAGGGAGCCTGTGCAAGTGAAGCTTACACTGGGATCACTCTGGTCCCATAAGTTCTGTACATATTTCCATGTTTCTTCTTTCCAAGGCCTCTCCTTTCTTTCTTATTTCTGGGCATGTAAGATTCCCACAGGGGCCTGTGCTTAATAGAATCTTTTACATCATCTTCTCCATCAGTCCAATGCTGTAGTCGATACCAAAAAAATACAATTGAAAATCCATAACACCACCCATATCAATAGAAGGATAGAATATAAAGTATTGGAATCATGAAACAGATGCTAGCTTGCAGGATATTTCACACACAACATATTATGCACCTGCTTCAGGAAGAATCTACTTGAGAGAGAAGGGTTTGCAACTTCTAATAAACCAGCAGACAGCACATCCGCAGAGCGCTCCATTTCCTGCACAATTGAGAGCACATCATTAGAATGCTGAATTTGAAATTTAAGATGAAACAAGAAATTTAGACCTATCTTTATGATTCTCCTGCTTTGTACCGTCCTCTTGAAACTGTTTCATGTTTTACTTTAAGAAAGCTCAGTAACACATACATGTGATGATTGCCTTTTACATTTGGTCCGAACATGTCTGTTATTTTGCACTTGATTGTTGATTCAATCAATTTTCATTACAGTTGAAAATCAATCATACAATTATGCTTGTTATCCTTAAGGTATGATTAAATAGCTATATGACAGATGGCCAATAGGTCAGGTGAATTCAAGCATAGTACTTCTCTGCATGCTAAATGCTCATTTAGATATTAATAAATTTGAAGTATCAAAATTAGAGGAAGTGTTTCGGTAATGGAGATACATGAAGATTGCCACAAGTGTCCATTTCGTTTAAACATACATAAAAAATACAGAACCTGCAGGTGTGTTAAGCTACCAATGATTGCAAAATGTACACTGCAATTCAAACACGAGCATTTCGATGAAGCCAAAATCCAACAAACCTCTTTAAGTATTGCTCCATCCAAGTATGTTTTGGTACGGACATGAAACCGACCATCACTCTTTGTTTCATGAAGAGAATGGCTACGCGTTGCTTTCGAAACTGCAACAGCTAATTTTTCGTGCTGGTGCAGCGCATGCGAACCAGAAATTATTATTACTTCCTGCCCAGGGTGGACCATCTTTTTAACCTGAAAAATGTGAACTTTTAAGAAACTTTGGAGGATGCATAATGGAATGTAATAATCTAGGTCAAGTTCTGAGAAAATAGTTTAATATATATTCTTTGGCCAGATTCTTTGCTACATTAATTTAACAGATTGGCCTATAATCTGGTTACTTTTAACAAGATAACAGCCGTAATACAAATTGATATCTAGTCTAAACTCTACTAAAAGATCATGGGCATATGGCAGTTAGAAAGAAAACAATCTGTTGCGTTTGCAAAAAAAATTTACTCCTTGTAAGCAGCCTTCATGATCATAAAGATAAATTATTGGCATTATGGATCATGAAGCAATAAGGATTGTTTGGAAACTATGCTGGAATTAACACAGATTAGGAAGTTTTGCTAGCATCTATTTTCACTGTTGAGGATGAGTTATTCGAATTCGTACATGTACATAGTAAATACTTAGGGTCTTTTCCTTGCCCCACTTTTACAGAAGTACACAATTCCCTCTAGTATGAAAGAATGGTGTTGTTGCTTATTTTTGCGTGGAAATTCCTCCAATTTCCAAATTATCCATAAAGACTAAAGAGGAATGTATGTTTTGCAGAATTTCATTTTTAAATGAATGTACGGTGTTCGAAAACAAACATTCTGAAGTCTTAACTAGTAAATGAATGAACATACAAACCGGCAAGGGCACTAAACACTTATGTAGCTTCAGAAATATAAAAAATCATGTTGGAAAAGTAAACTAACCTCCCTTTCTATAGCTTGAACGTCAATACTGTAGTTATGACCTTCTTGAAGAATGTTGTACCTATTGTGGTTCTGTAGCACTATAATAGGTATAAGCAACCTCACTGCCATGTCAACAGTTTCAAATCTGGATTTCAAGAAAAAAACAGGTAGCATTAGAATAACTAAGAAAAATAGAACGCCTAAACTCTCAAACATAGATTAAGCTAGACATCATGCATCACAAGGCCAACGTAATCATGAAATGCCTTGAATTGGCATAAGTTGTGATTCATCTATAACTTGTTCATTTGTTATCCTTATTTGCAAAGTTAGCCACGTTGCTGGACCGCACAAAACAAAAAGTGAGATGCCAATATGTACTTCAATAGGATAGGTGATAACCTGGTGAAATATAGTACAATTAGAAGTCACAAGACAAAATACAAGAGTGACCTAGTTAGCCTGCACGTTAACAGGCAAAATCATGCATGAGGAAGTGAAGACAACTGACCACACCCAGATACCAAGGTAGTATAATACCCAGATTCCTAGGTACTTGGAACTATCACCTATTTTCAATAAGAACGCTGAAAAGTGAACACTATAGATAACCAGTTGCTTGTTGCGATTGCTTCATCAGATCAAGATAAGATATTTTGATTGTTTTACTCATACACCAAATAACGAAGAAACTTTGAAGCATACTATTTTTACTTTCGAAAAACACCTTATATCAGGAGCTATCACATGCTCAATGGTAGTTGAAATTAAACCTCCAAGCTGCCCAATGAAAATATCTTGTGTTGAACTAGCACTTGGGGCAGCAAGACCTCTTGGAAAGATTATTTGTGATAGTCGTGGCATTGATCTATAACTGACACTGCCTTCTTCGGTTTCTATTTTCCCATATGTACAAGGGCCCGCTGAAATATCTATTACAACAAATCTGCAGAGGCAAGCACAATGGGAGTTTAGTGCACATATAACTTAATTCCAACCGCTTGAGCAATTGTAATGCATCACAAAAGAAAACAACTCCAAAGGGCAACGGTTAACGGTACAGTATGGCAGAGCTATTAGATCACACACAGGAAATTATCTATGGCATGCAATTCAATGAGTCACTGCTTCCTATCTCCCTCTCTGCACATTTCCAAGTTTATGGGTTACATCATCTGTCATAATCAGTTAGCACACGCTAATGACCAAATAACATCAAATAAATCTGAATTTCAGATAATTTTACAAATATCAGCCCTCACAAGATCACTTAAAACAGGCAGTTAAATATGCAAAAATACATGACCATATAAAGTAATCACAGAAAACAATGGTCTAAATATTATCTCCCCTACGTAGTTGGGTTATGAGAATAACTGCAAGGTGGAACACAGATACAGCTGCAACCCAATCACCCAAGTGGCATGACTAAGCGTATCACCTTCCTTTTAAAGGCCATAACTACCATTCTACCAATGACAATAAAAAGGGGGTGTACCAAGTGCTGAAGGCTCCCACACAAGGTGGGAATGGGATCCAGGGCAGGGAATTTCCAGTCACACCCTTGCCCGTCTTTCAAGGAGGTTGATCGAACAAGGGCAGGTTGATTTCACCACTTGACAAGCCCGCACTTCAACTTCCCATGATAATATAAAGAAAAAAATATTCCTACAATACCTATGTTAATAGAGAGAAGAGAAGGATTCACATTGTTTATTTGTTGGAACCTGACTAAAATGGTGAGTACCAGCCATACATCTACTAGAGATGTTAGTTAATAACAGATACCCCCATTTCTTTTCCATTTGATGTTTTGGGATTGGGAAGGAAAAGGTGTTCTTTTTTATGTTATAGGATTTGAAGAAGAGATGTACGTACACCTTCCTAACATCCCTGATGTTTTGGGAAGGAAAAAGTGTTCCTTTTTTTTTCTGTTATAGGATTTGAAGAAGAGATGTACGTACACCTTCCTAATATCCCCCCCCCCCCAAACCCCCCCCAAAAAAAACATCACCACCTCACTTAATGTGTGCAACGTTTTACAAGACTCATAGTTCATTGATCACAATGGTTGGGGGTTTAGGAGACAAACAAATTTAATGAAGTAACAGTGCGTACGAATTTGATGGCATATGATCATCTTGTGCCTTATCCTTGAAGCTGCACAAGTCTAAAACATCAAATATACTATATAAAAAAGAGAACCATTTTTTTAATTTAAAAAAATGTAAAGATCCACAGTTGTATCATGTGGCTGTACGATTATGTGGTGGTTCACATCTACATACACATCATGAAACAGAAAAAGGGCAGTGACAAACAAATGAACCATATCATTGTTATAAATTGAAGCAGCCAATAATGCAAAATGGGGATGCTTACTTTTCCTGAGATTAATATTTAAATCATTACTTAACTGACCACGTGGCCACAACAGGGTTAATTTACTTCACTTCTAGTCGTGAATGAAAAATGTGGCTTCTTGGTAGAGAAGGTGAAGGAGCTTCCCTGTAAGTTGTAAGTTGTAGCAAAATAGCAGCAGATTAGAACAATTATCACCTTCCAGAACTCAGCCAAACTTGAGTTGCTCCACCACCATTGTAACGGTAGCGGTAGATGTATTCTGCTTCTTGTTTTTTTAGCTCTTGTTCTGTTAGTCCACCAATTGTACCATACATTAAACTATCAAGATTATTTTCTTTGTTTCGAGGATCCATTCTAACCTGCCAAGGAAAATATGTACAATATTAGCTACGATTCTCAAAAGCAGAAGACAGGAAGATGAAGATTGGGAGCACTAGTTTTATCCTTAGTAAATTAAGGATAGTGGATCTCTGATCAATGTCTTAGGTTCATCTCTGGATGCTCCCCAAATGTTACAGAAGGTAAGGAAGCTGTGAGGACCATCTAAATGTCCTTTGAGGAGAACAAACTAGTTTTAGTGGAGGAAATTACCATAGACTTGAAACTGTAAAAGGTGAGAGTTTCATCTCTTGTTAAGGACACATTTTCCCAGTGGTTGGATGTTTTTTTTTGCTTATAAATACCCAAGAAGAGCTATTTTTTTTTGTATCAACAAGGTTCTCAATTTCTCATGTACTGTTCCGTATAAATGTACAGGAAGATGAAACCAGTTATTACATCCTGACCCCTATATTGCCATGAAGGACCATGCTTACTATAATTTAGAACTTAGAATTTGCGTGCAGGCATCAGAGCACAAAGTACAAACAGGAAGCAGTCAATACAAATAAGAGGGGCAAGGAACAGGGTTAGATGCAAGACCTTTTACCTTATCAAAATTAACAACAAATATTGCAACAGGAACAGGCCTATCCATCTCATTTGCAGGATAACCAGGCTCCATGTCAAAAATGAATGAGTATAGCCTCTGAAATATCGGCTCCACTGTAGTCGCTTCTACCTCATACAGAGGCAATTCCCTGCCATATTCGCTCTGAGAGACAAAATAGTTAGAGTCTGTCATGCCGATTATGATCTGAACAATAGTTAATGATTGCTGCATAGGAAAATAATATACTCCTGCTTACATCTCTCGCAGTTCCTGCAGGTTGCATTGCCTCCTTTAGTGACTTCTCAAGAGAAATCAGCTCTGGTTGTCCAGCCTAGGGAAGTGATTTAATAGCGCTTCATGACAATAGGATAACACAATTGTAGGGGGAAAATCAATATTATCTGAAATGAAGCATTACCGCTATAACATTGTACATAATATGATGCTCGATATCAATTGGCTCCCCTGTCTCGAAGCAAGAGGGCCTGTGAAGTGGGAAACCCATTTTTAGGAATTCTTCAAGCTTGTGCCCATCCAAAGAGTATCTATACCCTCCATCGCCATTGAAACCAATAAGAACAACATTAACCTCGAGAGGCACTTGAAACGGAACCTGAAGAACATTCCCAATGAGTTAAATAAGCATTGGAAACCTAAACAAAAAGCAAGAACTTACATGTTCAGACCAAAAAGGGAGAAGAACAGCACTGAATGATTGTGGTTTAGATTACACTACATTTGGTGTCATTTGTCGTTGTAAAGGAACTAGCAATTAGCATAACTGTAACAACAGCTTGATTACACCATCAGGCTTAAGGTGAAACGCAATTTGAACTGCCATCCCCATTCCAGCCACAATTCATAAGGTGAGCCCACTTAAAGTCATATGATGCTCTTGGGTGTAATTATACTTGCACGCGTGAAAAAAGAAAAAAACACGAACAAATTGGCACTGCACACTTTCATCACGTAGCTGCCGATCTCGACGAGGAAGAAAAACGAAATCCGAAGGCAGATCCTACACGCAGGTAGTCTAAAAACGGAAGACCGTGCTCCGAATCAGCTCGGCTCTAATCAAACTGAACAGCCATCGCGGATCGCACTTGGAGAGGTTTAGTGGGGGAGGCGAGGAGGCGGGGGAAGAGACGGGGAGTACCTCTGCGCGGGTGTGGAGCATGCGGCGGACGTCTGCGCGGATGCTCTCCTCGACGTCGTGGAAGGCCCCGTGGTGCCAGTGCGGGTGCCCGGGGTCACGGCGGAACGCCTCCCGCCGCGGGGCCGACGACACGGTCGCGGCGGCCGCCAGGAGGAGGAGGAGGCCGAGGAAGACGGGAGGCCCCATCACGGATGGCGGGTCCGGAGAAACCCTAGGCCGGGGTTTCTGGAAGCTTCGCCGTCGCAGTCTACTGGAGAGAGCGGGGGCGTGGACGGCGAGGAGGGGAGACGGGCAGCGCGGCGGCACCACAGTCCACGGCGAGTGCGTTGTCTCGCCGTCCCTCGGCGTGGGTGTTGCTTTGAGATTAGTGACTTTTGACTCGTGTGGACTGTGGATCTTTGCCAAGCTCAAGCGCGTTAATTTTTCATCTTTTCATTTTCTTTCGGATACTATCGATTTGTTGTGTTCGGAAAAATAGAGTAACCTTTTTCCATACGTACAATTGGGTATTGGAACATGTTAATTGGGACTAATTGTTGCAGATCTAGTGATAGGGACATTACAGCGATCTACAGGAACTAGTTGCTGCTGCAGATCTAGTGATAGTCACCGTTGAGACAGTTTGCTTGACGTTAGTTGGTTGAACGTGTTGATGAATCTAATATTTCGAAATACTTCCTCCGTTAAATTGTAGATCATTTTAATTTTTCTAAATTTGATGAAGGTCGGAGGCGAGCAGCCGGCAACTGCCGGAGGAGGAGGAAGGCAAGAAAAGGGCCGTTGTGGGCCGGTCGTTGGTGGTCCAAGACTTCAAGTGGAGGGCCCAATTAATTAACTTCGGCCCAGCACAAGACCCGCTGCCGGCCTGCCCCTGCTGGCCTGCTCTTATCGCTATTGGCTAGTGCTCCCCCCGAGCCCCCGCCCGTGGCCGCCCCGTCCGGGGAGGGCGATTTCATGGAGGAGGTGGAGGCGGAGGGGACGGGAGAGCAGGGGAGCGGCGGCGGCGCCGGCCGCAGCGTAGATGCCGTCGCCGCCGCTGTGCGCGGCCGCGGACGAGGTAACTTCTTTCATCTCGCTCTGCTGCTAGTCGTGACTGCTCTGTTGCTGTGCAATTAAAAAATTTCCTGCTTAGTTACGCTAGTGGTGTGTGACATTGCTCCGTGTACTCAATCTCATGCTTGACTCTGCTCGAGGGCATCTATTCTGCCAAAAGCCAACGTGGAATATTTTCTGATGAGGCCAATGTTTGCTGAAGTAAAGTTTATCAAATAAGCATAAAGGCATTGCCAATTTATGTACTAGCTAGATGGAATTCTTGATGTATAACTTTTAATTTTCACTGTTTTGTAGCTACACATTTTGGCACAAATTGAAATGAGAAACTTAGGCAGATAAGTTCCAAGTTGTAGAATGCCCAGCAGTACATGTATGAGAGGCATCCTTTTTCATTTTCAGAAGAATGCATTATCTATGAGAGCATTGTATCTCAATCAATATTTTTTCGACATGGAATCTGAAATTCTTTTTAAAGTCTTTTTAAACTTTTTGTTGAATGGAGAAGCAATAATGCTTGCTGATTGAGAACGGCAAAGCTTAAATTCTTAGTCTGCACACTATTACTCTCTCGGTCAATTTTTCTTGTGAATGTGATCTTAGTCTGAACAGATGTAACCACATAAACAACAAAATGGCATACAAATTTCGATTTATACTTGATCATCATGATTTATGGGTCTATGCATAAATTAAATAGCTTACAAACAGCTTAATAGACAGACTAGTGGAATTATGTGGTTAAGGTGTTGTCAATGATTTGTTTGGAACAATGCAGGTCATTTTAGAACGGAGGAAGCATGGCCTGGGAACGTTCAGTTGGAACAATGACCCACTATATACATCGTGACAAGGAGATTCAACATCTCAGTTGCAATACATTCTGGGGTTGTCTGCTTTGTTGGAACTTTGCTAAGAAGTGTGTTAGCAACCGTACTTGTTCTTTGTTGCACATTTTTAGCGCACGACGCTTATTGTCCCACGTCTTGCCAAGATTTCCCACACCATTATTACAGAGGTTTCCAAAACATGCAAAATGATCATTCTACAATTTATCAGCCAACTTGCTACACCATTTTCCATCAAACCACATGCAAAATATGGGAGGGGGAGATACAACAGATCCCAGCAACAGTGACTACCTATTTAGCATCACAGAGTGAGAAGAGAAAGCAGCAGAGGTTGTCAGGTAAATACAACACATGTTTGCACGCTGGCGATCATTGATCAGGACCTTTGAATGTAAAAGAACGCAGCTCTTTCTGTAATACATGAGCAGACAGTCTATGCATATTGTCACATTGGCACACCTTTATTTTTCAAACTACAGAATAACAGAACACGAATTAGCAGCTGTATACCGTACACTGACCGTTCAGTGACAAACAGAACACGGCGTCGAAAAGCTACAGCTTTGATTGTGGTTTAGAACCCCGGCCCTGAATGAATTTCTGCATATTCGCGAATTGCTCTTTTGTCATGCCACTGTAATACTTGTGACCTCTTTCCTGAAAATTGGAATCCTAAAGATATGAGACACATGCATTTCTGAATTAATATAGGAATCTCAATTAATTTCTTTATAATGAACATTGATACTGAACACAAACGTTCAGCTAAAATATTTGCTCATTTGTCACCAAAGGATAATTAAAGTGTCCATTGCTAAGATCCTTGAGAATATTAGATGAACATTTCTTATGGAGCCACCCATAGATTTCCACTGGCATATATGCTTCGTGGTTAAAATACCACACAAGATCAGCTAAGGTCAATAATTTGACCATAGAAACATTAAGCACCACGTAAGTAAAATGTACCACGCAATGTGCAAGTTCGAACCTTTTCAAGTGCTTGAGCATGTTTCAAGTCCAGCTGAAACCCATCATTTATAACCGATTTGTATAACAAAACTAAGTTGGGGTTGTTCCTTGCAATAGCCTCAGCAACCTCTATTGCCTTATTCAGCACCTCCTTGTCATCCACTATGTGGTTAACAAGCCCCCACCTCTCTGCCATTTCAGCAGTAACTGGCATGCAGGTTAGTGACACTTCCCGTGCTCTGTTAGGCCCAATGATGCGAGAAAGCTTCTGTGAAAGACCCCAGGAGGGAAATATCCCAAACCTACATCACATGAACAGATAGATTAGAGCACAACAGGTGAAATGAACAAGTTAGATTGCAATGCCATGAATTGGAGCGCGAAAAGGTATCGACTGATGATAGTGGAGAACACGAGCAGTGTTTCAGTGCATGCTCTGGCCAAGGAATGCATAAACTCAAATATCAAGTCTCACTTTCTGAAAAGTGGAATATTACGTCTTTTGTATGGAACTATATCCAGGCAGAGAACACTGAAACTTTTTAATTTCCCTACCAATTCCGTATCATCCCCATTTCCAGACACACAGTTTTTTTTTAGTTACCGCCCAACTGAAAAGTATTCCAACAAACTACTAGCAAAGAGTGCCTCTAATAGTCTAATTGCAACCCTATAGTCGCAAGAGCAGCAAAAGTTATAGCAGGTTACTGATTCCGAGCAATCGTGATCTGGATGAAGTAGAGGACTATTGACGCACTTGGCGTGGGTGTCGAGGAACTTGGCGGAGCGTCCGGCGACGAGGATGTCGCAGGCGAGGGCGATCTCGAATCCGGCGGTGACGGCGAACCCCGCGATGGCGCCGACGATGGGCTTGCGGCAGAGCTCCATCTGCGCGACGGGGTCGGTGGCGACGTCCTTGACGTCGCCCTTGAACACGTCCTCCGCCGCCGTCAGGTCCACCCCGGAGCAGAACGCTCGGCCGCGGCCCGCGAGCACGACCGCCGCCACGGCGTCGTCGGCGCCCAGCCGCCGGAACGCGGCCGCCAGGGAGACCATCATGGGCTTCGTCAGCGCGTTCAGCGCCGCGGGACGGTTGATGGTCACCACGGCGACCGGGGACCCCGGCCTCGCCGGCTCCACCACGATGAGGTCGCCGGAGTCCGGCGGTGCGGCGCCCATCGGGTCTGATTGGGTTTGGGTTAGCGTCTCGGGTTGGTGTGCTCCCGCAAGCGGCCCCCTTTTGACTTGCCTGATGAGCAGATGGGATCCACACTGCGCCGTAGAGGTAGAGCCGACGACATCCAGGGCCCACCACCTAGAGAGAGCTACCGGAGTCGGCTTGCGTATTCGACTAGCTAATGCTGATAACGTTGGTGACGTGGCACGTGGGTGACTAGCATGTGGAGTGGAGGTGGAGCCCAGCCCACCGACGTTTTGCTGGTAAAACTGAGAAGCACAGTTGAGAGTTGGGACAGAGACATCGTGCTTCGGTAAACAATTACCAGTTTCTTTGTTCTTCTGGAATGCAGTTCTGTACATAACTAGGCTGCTGCAAACACCGCCGCTAGGGAGTAGGGATCACATCTGAGGCCGATGCCTTCGACGGAATGGATCGCAACACCTTTTTTGTCGCACCCAATCTCATCCGATGCGTCCCATACCGTCAATAATCCACCAACTTTAATTTGTTCTGACCAGCAAACATGTCACTAGCTCACGTTGCAACAAGAAGTCCAAAGGAATACGAGAACGAAGCTATGAGAATAAACAAAAGAACACCGTTGCGGCGTCACTCACAGATCATCTATCCTACCTAGCTAAGCACGACTGCACGAGTGACGTTACACTGATCGAGGCCAAATTAGCCCCCGAACTAATCTATTGGACTAGAAAACGAATCTGAACAAGCAGCTAACAATAGCCGAAGCGGCGATCGATCGATTCAGTTCAGTGCTTCAGGCCATGATCAGCTGGCGCACGTTGACCGGCGAGATGTCCGATGGGCCGCCGTCGAGGATCCGGCGGGCGATGAGCGCGTTGGCGGCGTCGCTGGGGTGGTAGGGGTCCCAGAACACGTACTTGGACCTGTCCGCGCAGTACCGCGACGTCGGCCCGCACGGCACCAGCCCGCCGAACCGCCCGCCCACGTAGCAGCACGCCGAGTCCGCCACCTCGAACCCTGCACGAACGAGAGCAGCGAAATCGATAAGATCACAATGATCTCACAGCATTTTTCCCAGCCTCCAAACGATTCTTTCACGACACCGTGGGATCTGTAGTTGGCGATGATGTCGGAGACGATGTGGTAGACGTCGGCGTAGACGAAGCGGGAGCCGGGGAGGGCGGCGCCCAGCTCGTCCACCAGGGCCCTCAGCCGCCGGTTGAAGGACCGCGCCAGCTGGTTCGGGAACTCGGCGCAGGCCGCGGCCGCCGACGGGTTCGTCTCCCTCTGGTACGGGATGCAGCCGATCGGGCCCACGTTCGCCACCACGACCTTGCGGGCGTCCAGGAGGTACAGCCTCTGCGACGCACACAAGCCACCGCGTCAGGCACGCACGCTGCGCGACAACTCGCAGCAGCTTTCAAGCAGGTGCCTACGTACCGCGAGCTGCTGGCGGTACTTGGCAATCATGGCGCCGATGAAGGCGGCCGGCGGCGTCGAGGCGCGCTCCGGCACGGAGAGGATGGGCGTGAGGTAGTTGTTGATGAAGTCGTTGGAGCCCATGGTGACCGAGAAGAGCGCGCCCCGCAGCAGGCTCACCGCCGCCACCTCCCCGTGCCGGGCGATCAGGTCGTGCCGGCTGTTGGCGTAGTTGTCGATCTGAGCGTCCAAGTTCAGGCGCCCGCCCTGTCCAAAGACAAAACCAGACAGATATCAGCACCAGCTTGCGTTAAAACAATCACACTGTCTCCATTCAAAATCCAGAATGTTTCTTTCCTGTACAAGCTCAGCTTAGCACTCATGACAGGTCATCTTAGTAGGGGACAGTGAAACAGTAAAAATGATAATTTATTTACATTATTTATGTGCGGCAATGCAGGGCATGCAGCTAGCGATTCGTTAGCCTTCACGCAAAAGAGAAGGTTTTGGAGAACTGACTCATGCGGAGGCGATGATCAAAACTTACTCGGGAACAAGCTAAGCATTGGGGATAAAACACACACACACATGTAAAGTACTCTTAGATTAGTACGACGATTTCACACAGCAGGAATAGTGGAGAGGCCGTGTACTGACGAAGATACTGCCGGTTTGGTTCAGGATGCCTCCGCCGCCGGACGCGTAGTTGACGCCTCTCAGCAAGGCGTCGCCGGTGGTCTCCGGGGACATGTACGGCGGCACGAACCCTCCCAGCCCCATCTCTTGCCCTGAAACACGAAAACAAGTGAGGAAAAATTCAGGGGCCGATGCAATAATGCAAGGCAATGTAACAGTAAAGCTCAGGCAAAGAGACTGCCACCTAGAATGTCGACGATGGTCCGGCCGTTGGTGTACCGGCCGGTGGGCTGGTGGCCGAGGAAGTCGATGCCGTTCGGGGGGTAATTCGCCTTGGACAGGGAGACGATGTAGTTGTTGTTGCCGGCGTCGACGAGCGAGTCGCCGAAGATGAAGGTCGCCGGCATGCCAGCGCCGGCGACGCGAGTTGGCGCGAGCAAGACGAGGCAGGCCAGCAGGACGAAATGAGATGCCACTCTGGGCCGCCGCTCGTGCGGAGGACACATTGACGAGGCAAGAACGTCACGTACACCGAGAGATCTCAGATGAGGGGATACAACTAGACAAGCAACGTTTTGCCTAGAAGTACAGCGACTGTTCAGTGTTGCTAGAAGCCTTGGAAGTTGCTAGCTCACTTGATCCTACTGGTTATTGTTGAAAGTGCGAGAAGTGGTTGCGGTAGAGGAGAAGTTTGATGGCGAGGGAAGAGAGGTTGCCTACTTATATAGCACGAGAAACAGAATCTAAGGGACTGCAGAAAATAACACAGATAATTGAGACAATAGAAGAAAACAAACAGACAGAAATAGGCTTGATTGGGCCTTGCAAGTAGTACCAATTAGCTCACTAATAAATACCAGATATTATGAGCAGATGACAGACCGAGGTTTAAAGATGGAACAAATGGAGGCAAAGAAAGCGGCCAAGAAACCAAGACTGACGGGGAGGAAAGATTGTGTGACCTGCGAAGGTTGTTGCGAGCAACATACATAAAAACTCACATGGCATTGTTTTCACATGAACGTATCATGGTTCATGGACTCTCCCATTCGGCATTGATTGGTTGCCGATCTCTCAAGCCTTCATCAGGTGCCCGTGAGCCTTTGGCACCGGGACGGTGACAGAATTCTGCTTCTAGGACTGGAGCGAGAGTCGGATCGGTTCCCGCATTTGGCGCATCTCATTGTACTAGGATCAGGCTCCTGAAATGGACTGCAGCGGGCAGCCGAGCCCAGGACATGACGGAGGACCGAGGGTCATGTGAAAGTGCTTTTGCTTTAAAAAAAAAGTCAGAAGCTAAATTAAGGGGGTGAGCTTCTAAACCTCTACTTCTACAAAAGCAATTTTTTTTAGTTCATTCTCCACAACCACACTCAGGGTGCTTTTTCCGGCGGTGAGGGTGGACGTTTCACGAAAATTACCGCAATGCCACCGTTTATGGGCGTACCCCTTCGTTTTTCTTTCCCACCGACGCCTCTATCGCTCCCCACCCGACGCCTCCTCTCGGTCCCTGCCCGACGCCTACTGCGCTAGGGTTTCACCGTGCCCTCCGGTGGCGGCACCCCTCATTTGCCTCCCCTCAAGCTGGCAGCGGCGCTCCATCCACCGAATTGAGCATCCACGGCCCTCGTTGTCCTCCCAGCGAGCCCACGACGGTGCCCCTTGTTCACCTCCCCTGAAGATGGTGGCTGCACCCTGAAGCCGGCGGTGATGCTCCTCCTCGTCCTCCCCTCGAGCCCGTCGTCCACCTCCCGATCTGCACGCCTGCAACCTCCCCTTCCAAATCTGGTGCTAAGGCAACTTCGACTCCCCTTCCAGACATGATAGCAATCATTTATAGCTCATTTCTTCTATGCCAAATGCTGCTCCAAGGAGAAACACGGCTAGGCCAAATAGCTCATGGTAATGCAGTACTAGTTTTGTGTCCATAACCAAAATGAGGGGCATGGTATTTTGTTTTTGATCTATACTATTGTAAAGGGTTAACTGACTAGCAAGGATGAATTGCTAGAGTTCATTACGGTTGAAATAATTTGGCTGGCGTGAATAACCTGCTTTTGTTTAAGTTCTACTATATGGTGACACATCACTATTTCTTAACTCAGCTAAAAAGATGGATGTGTTTTTTTATTGACATGTTTGCAAGACAAAAAACTGGTTCGTTTTGTCCAATATACTTTTAAGCCATATACAGCTCTTTATGTGTGTTGATAATAGGCTTGCCCTCAAAACATGGCTAATTTGCTTGGGGTCCAGGTTTGTCACAACCTGGAGAAAGTTATGCTTTATGTGTGTTGATAAATTGGTGGATGCATGACAAATTGTTGGATGCATGAACATTTATATTGTTATGATTATGAATTGAATAAATTTTTTTCTTTGTTCAAGAATGACTGATAAGGCAGATTGGTGTGATGTTAATGTGAGGCATTTCATTGACATATGCAAAGGAGAGATAGAAGCTGGGAATAGACCCTTGGGAATGTTCACTAGGGCAGGTTGGAAAAATCTGATAACTAAGTATGAAGAAAAAACTAGGCTGAAGCAAACAAAGAAACAATTGAAGAATAAGTTGGACAATATGAAAAAGGAATATACATGGTTTATGGAGTTCAAGAATTCTGCCACTGGTCTTAGATGGAATGAGGCAAAGCAAGCTGTTGATTGCTCCAACGAATGGTGGGATCAACACCTAGCTGTAAGAACTATGTACTGTCTTTTTTTTTCATTTACAATTTTGCATTTTGAGTATATGGGCCGACTTATTAACTTTATCCATTTAATTTCAGAGATGCAACAATCCTGATAAAGTTATCAAATGCAATCATGTTAGGTTCAGAAAACAAGCACCGAAGCACCTTGATGATCTTCATATGTTGTTTGATAAGATACATGTTAGCGGGGCAAGTGCATCCTATCCTGGAGATATTTCCTCCGATGACTCAAGTGATGAGGATGTGGGTGAGATACATAAACTTCTAGATAATGATGATGTCAAGTTGGTTGCTCTGAAAAAATCGAAACTAGGAAAAAAGAAATGAAAGGAGTCCTCTACTGCTATTGACGAAAAGGATGAGAAGAACCCATTCTTTTGATTGTACAAGAACACATGTTTGAAGATAGAAACTGCAGCACAGAAGATCTCCACAAGTGTTGAAGCATCATCTGCACCTCCAACCAGCCAAGTCCCTAGCATTGCAAAAGATATGAAGATGGTTAAAGATTGTAGGGTGCAAGAGAAAACAGTTCTAATGCATACAACCACCTTTCTAATTGTCAAGCCTGAATTTAGTGAGATCTTTAGCATGCTGGAAACAAAAGAAGGAAGGTTTGACTTGAGGTTTATCTTTACGGTTGCTGGTTGGCCAGATTCTACACATGACACATGCATCCTGAACCATGCGTTAGCAAATTTTCCTTCATTTCCCGTGCCTCCTAAAGGTATGCATGTTTTGTTACTGATTGTCAATATTTCTATTGTTATTTGGCTTTGCTGATTTGGTTTTATAGGTAAATATTACCTCGTGGACTCTGGTTATCCAAATCGAATAGGATATTTTGCCCCTTTTAAAGGAAGCACATACCATATCCTAGAGTTTCAATTTCGTAATGGACGTGCTCCTCAAGGGAAGTACGAGGTGTTCAATTTCTTGCATTCATCTCTTTGAAATGTCATTAAGCGAGCTTTTGGGGTCTTGAAGCAGAAGTGGCGTATTTTGAAGGGCATTCCAAGTTTTCCTATTCGAACTCATAAGCATATAATTCTAGCTTGTATGGTATTGCATAATTTTATTTGTGACACCAATTTGGAAGACAAGTTGTTCGATAGATGTGATGATGATGAGGAGTACCTGCTACAACATAGTGCCACGGCAGAAACACAAGAAGATGACAATCAAGATGGAGAGAATGAGGACACCATGAATACCATTCGCAGTAGGATAGCCGATGCTTTGATTAGTGCGAGAGGGAGATAGTTATGTTGAAGAAGAACATCATTCTGTGAACCATAGTCTTTTGTAATATTCTATAATTTTATTTATGTGGACCATATGTTAATGGTGAATGTAAATCTTTAAGAAAATTATTTTTTTCTTTTTAAAATGGCAATTTGCATGCGAATTAGTGAACAAAACAATGTTTTACAATAAATTTAAATATCAGCATTCTCTTAGCGGTTTAGGAGCATTACATACATTTCTTACCAAACCTACAGCTTCACAAACATTCTAACCAAATGGCTTTTAGTTCTCTCACAGCTCACAATAGCTTTTCTCATAGCTCACAGTTCACAATAATTTTTTTCATAACCACTGTACAACCAAACGTACCCTGAATCCGGGACGCTGCTATCAGCTATTTACTGTGCCTCGCGTTATAATGCTCGATGCAAGGGGCGCCACTCGATCTCGAAACAGAGCAAACTAGCCATCGAGTGGGATTTCGTTTTCCTAAGAACAGCTGCGGAAACTGCTGAGTGATAGCGTAGGAGACGAACGGACGATGGATGCTGAAAGGAACAAGCATCGACCAGCCAGTTGAAGCTGCCGTCGGAGGTGGCCGGCTTTGCGGCGCGCTCTTGCAGGTTGCAGCCTTGCAGGTGATTCAAGGTGTCACTTGTTTTACTGATCCTCGACCTTTGTCCTGAATTTATATCGTGTACGTCTTGGAAATAAATTTCTCTGCTTCCATCTGCTAGCGCTTGTACGTCACACGTTTTAGGAATGTATATAGCGGCAGGAGGCCTTTGACGATTAAAGTTAACAACCTCACTAAGAAACAGGTTTTCACCGTTAGAAAAAGGTAACAAGTTTTGACTTTTGAGTAGCCATCTCAAGCAAAACATGTCCCGTTCCAAGATCCATTGCTTGCTTCACACAACGCAAGGTGACAAGCTCAAGGTTCTGAACTGAGCACCTTTCGCAGCCCCTGCAAGAGCAGACAAAATGAAAAAGTTCATTTTACTCCCATAACCTCCATGAATAAAATTTAAACTCACTTTACTCCCCTGAATTATTTTATTTGATCCAATCTACCTCCGAATTAGATTTCTCTTTTTTTCTCCGTGTACGAGTTGAATTTTGAATTCAACTTTTGTGAGCATACGCAAAACATGCTTCCTTTTGTTAAAAAACTATACTACAAATTTTTCATGGTTATTTTCACGGGTTAGGAATATGTAATACGAAATTGATCTTAGAGATACAAAACTATACAAAAAGTAATAACGAAAAATTGCTAATGTATTTTTCTAACATAGAGCATCATGTTATAAGTTCACTGGCAAAATCTGAAATTAAAACTCAACTTCTACGCGAAGAAATAAAAAAGAGAAATCTAATTAGAGGATAGATTGGACCAAATAAAATAGTTCAGGGAGTAGAGTGAGACTAAATTTTACTTAAGAGGTTAAGTGTATAAAGTAAATAGGTTAGGGGAGTAAAATGGACTTTTCCCCAGAGAAAATGCACCACCCGGCACACGTTGATAGCGGGTCAAACAGATCATCATCCCCGGCTAGTGGTTCAGAAGAGCAATCTGAACAGAAGATGCCCAACGTCAATTTGAGTCTATCTTGCCCCTTGTTTACTTCCCTCCAAACTCCCAACTTTGACACTATGCAAAAAGAAGATTCCCCATCACATCAAACTTGCGGTACATGCATGGAGTACTAAATGTAGACGAAATCAAAAATTAATTGCACAATTTTGTTGTACTTTGCGAGACGAATCTTTTGAGCCTAATTAGTCAATATTTGGACAATAATTCACAAATACAAACGAAACGCTACAGTGTCACAGTTATGGCAAAATGCCAAATTTGCATCTCCCCAGTTGGGAAGTAAACAAGGGCTTGGTTCAGAACTTCATACGGCGCGACAAGAAATAAAGATAATCTTCTACTACCTGTGTCTATCTTTCTGAACGTACAAGTTTCTTCTTCGGAAAAAAAAAAACTACAGTCGTACAAGAGAGCCCAAACTAGTACCCAACTAGTAACTTAGTAAGCCCATGAGCATCAACAGCCCATCCAACAAGAGAGGAAGAGGATCCCTTCCAAATCGCCTTTGCTCGCCCGGCCCGAAATCATAGCCATCTCGTCGGTCGTCGTGACGGGACAGCGCCCGACCGGCGGCATCTCGGCCCAGATGCTGCACCTGCCTTCTTCGTGATTGGATTTGGAACAAGTCTGCTGCTGTCATGCATGGTCATCGTCTGTCTGTCGATTCTCTATGAGTTTTAAAAATTATTATCACCAAACAAGAATATTTTAATTTTTCCCCTTAGCAATATGTTCTAATTTTCTCACCATGTCAACCATCAATTAGCGTCTGTACATAAATTTCATCTTTAAAACAGAACTATCTATTCCTCACGAAGTGAAATGAAGGGCTTCCCAACTCGAATTTTTCAGCTATTAGATCTAAAATCGGTGGCTCGGATCAACTCCCTCTCTCTATCTTATCTCCTCCCCTCCCCCCGACTCCCCCCACTAACCCCGACGCCACCCCTCCCTCCTCGTCCGCCCCTGCTGCCTCCTCGGCGCCGACGAGGCCTGCCTCACACTGCCACCCCTCCCTCCTCGTTTGCCCCCGCCACCCTCTCCGTCTCCGACGGCTGGCGCTGCTGGAGACACCACCGCCGTCTCTACCGCTGTCGCTCCTCTCTCTGCCGTCGTTGGCTACATCGCCCTCGCCCCGGCACCGCCCAACCGCCGTCCACTGCCGCCGCACCTCACCGCCCCCGCCCCCGCCCCCGTCACCTCCACTGGGCCGACCTTCCCTCTAGGGCCGCCGGTGAGCACTCACCCCGGAAACCCTAAACCCCTAACCTTGGCGCCCCTAATCTCGCCGGAGTTGCAGAAGAAAGGGGAAATGGTGTGCAGATGCTGAGGAAGAAAAATTTGCGTGAGGAAGATCTCTGTTTCACCCGGGTGAGCTATAACTTTTCTTTAAAACAAAAAGATTTGTGTGGTTGGGGAAATTGGTTTAACTTCTCAATCGCATATCCGCATGCAACCGCAAGCACGCCGTGTATCGTCTGAATCGTGATCGGTGATCACAGGACCGGTTGGCGCATTGCGATGGTTAACGACCGGTCATCATGAACTCAGGATCGTGCTTTTCCTCCGGGCTCCGGTGACGGCCAAGTTCAGGAATGCGATGCTAGCGGAGTTTTGTACAAGCGCGTGCCGTGGTCTCTCGTCGGGTCTCACCAGCGGTCAAGTACCTCGCCGTCGACTTCGCCAACAACAGCAATGAGTGGGCCGGGTGCCGGCCCGCTACTGCCGATCGAACTGAATGGAGAATTGGAGGTACATGCACAGGTGTTGCCGTGTTGGGAAGAACTAGTTGTACTCTTCTCCCATATGCTGCAGTCGAGTGGATCCCCCCTAATGCTAAATTCTGATAGAGAGACTGAAACGGTCGATCACTTGTGATAGGACTCCGGCAGATCTTAACTGATGATTCTCGCCTCAATTTGTGCAGTGCTTATAACAAGGGAAAGGGCCTTTTTCTGTGGTGTTCAGCGCATCATCACATTTATTTGGCTGTAAGCTGTATCCTAACATTTGCAACGGCCTTGTCACTTTGCAGTACAAACATACAGCAAGCAAGCATGAACTCCATGTAGCTCATAATAATTTGTTTATTTCGACGAAATACACGATAGTACGTATGCAAAGTAATCCATTCACTTTGCCGCTAACAGTGTATATACACCGTATACAATTACCATCGACTAAGCACATTACCGCTATTGTTCTGTTTATCACGCTCGTTTCGCAGAGAGTATGATCGGTATAGGCGTATACCAGACACATGCATGCTGACGTGCTTGACTCGACTCCACACCCGACCGTCAAGGGTGTGCGTGCAACACTTGCATGCGCTCGCCATGCATGTCAAGCAAAGGCCGAATCAGACACCGCCGCCGATGCCCCCTCCGGCGCCGCCACCATAGCCTCCACCGCCGCCAGAGCCAACGCCACCACCCGCGCCAGCACCGCCACCGTAGCCTCCACCTGCGCCACCTCCAGCACCTCCGCCGTAGCCACCACCGGCACCACCGCCAGCTCCTCCACCGTAGCCGCCTCCAGCGCCACCTCCTGCACCTGCGCCTCCGCCGTATCCACCGCCACTGCCTCCACCAGCTCCTCCACCATAGCCGCCCCCTGCACCGGCACCTCCGCCATAGCCGCCTCCGGCGCCACCTCCAGCACCGGCACCTCCACCGTATCCACCGCCAGTGCCTCCACCGGCTCCTCCGCCGTAGCCACCGCCAGCCCCAGCTCTCCTCACGGCAAGTCGCCACCTCCCCCGGCACCACCACCAAGACCTCCGCCTCCACCGGAGCCACCACCAAGCTCGCCACCTCCACCAGCACCGCCGCCGCCACCAAGACCAGCGCCGCCCACCAAGACCGCCGCTGCCACCAGCCGCTCCACGGCACCACCGCCATGATCGACTACAAAGCA
>NC_028458.1:48278143-48301772 GCF_000263155.2 Setaria italica
GGGGCGTTGGCGGCGACGGCGCAACCACCCGCGCACATGACGGAACGACTTCGGCTGCCGGAGGGATCGGGGGGCAGGGACGTGATCGGTGTGCGGTGAACAGGCGTGCGGCGAGGGACGTGCCATGTTCCACCGGGAAATATCGCTTGTCCAACTCCAGCATCCAAATTAAGCAAAGTGATCGGAAGGTGAGGTGAACACAGCTTTGCACGGCAGGTTAAAATGTTCGTCATGTACGTGAGGAGATGGCCGAGTAAAAGTTTTGAACGGGTACGACGATATGATCAGTAGCTCAGTACATATGCATGCAGTTTATTATCATTCGCATATTAGCATGGAAATGGAGCATTGATTTTGCTCTGCGATTTCATGTGCCCTTTGTGCAAAATTCATATACGTGATCTCTGTTAATTATTGCTAAATCGCTGCTGATCAACGTGTGGCCATGTACTTAGAACAAGGAAAGAAACGGAGATTAACATTTTGTTTTTGATGATATTTATTATTGAATACTCGTATCACAGACGCCACTATCAATAATCAATCAATAGGCTTATCTGGAAAATGTCACATGAAACGCACAAGTCTATATCTGTTTGCAAATCAAAATACTTTCATAAAATTCTTGGTAAAAGCGACATTTTTCTGTGTGATAATAGCTCAGTTATCATGATATTCTCTACCACATTCATTTCTTGCTTACTTGTGTTCTTAGAATTGTAGTTGATATTTAAAACCTTCCACCACTTGATCTAAAAAAATTCACCACTTAAAACCAATGATTCACCACTTAAAACCAATGATTCACCACATCGAACTACATACTATAGCTACTTCAATTTTTCTAATACTTGCTAAAAGTAGTGCTCAGATTGATGATCTCAAATGCATGTTAAAAGGTGCAAGTTGTTGGTCTCAATTTGAGACCCAACAAATTTAAAGTTACAATGGGAACAATATTCGCAATTGGAAAAATTGAACTCTATTTACAACGGGGTAGGGCTCCCCTTTTATAGTGATCCATGACCTACTTTACATTCTAAAAATCTCCTTACTCAACCACTACATTCCTAGTATATGCGGTCATTGAAGGAAACGTGTACAAATTGAACTCTTCCATGTGGTCACATTTCTCATGCCTTTCGCCCTCTAACCTCGAGACTTCATCTTCATTTTAAGCCAATCGTCTAGCCTCAAGGTTTCATCTATGATCCGAGATGAACGCTTAGCCTCGAGGCGCCTGCTTCGTGAGTCTTGTCGAGAGACCTTAACCTCGCATAGTTCTTCTCTGAGCACATTCCTGAGTAAATAGTAAAAAGATAAAAGCTCGGTGTCCGAAACCGACATCAAACACTTGCGGGTTAACCCAATGGGAGTTAGCCATTATTGTTGTCAGTCACTGCCCTCGAGTCCTTCCAGGAGCAGAGGTGATGCAAGGATATGAGATTTACTATTAGAGATGCCTCCATAGAGCGTGCGAGGTTAAAGGGGTTCTGCTTTCCTTGCTGCCGACGCGCAACTTGCGAGGTTAGTTTTGAGACCTGCTAACGACGTTGGAGGGTAACTGAGTTTACTTCTCGGTTTGGAACTCGCGAGGCTAGAAAGGCTCCGCGCCTTCTTATATTTGATGTAGAACTTGCGAGGTCAAAGGGTTTCTTATGCTATGGATGACGCTCGAGGGTGTTTAGGTTTTGGCGATCCCCAACAGTAGCCCCTCGAGGGCGAGGATTGACTCTGACAGGCTGAACCCATGACTAAGGATCGTTTCTATCAAAAATGTCACCCTCGAGCGTCAGAGGAGAAATGAGCCAATGGTAACTGTTGATGCCTATCGTGTCATTTTGTAATTGGGTGCCGTTTCGAATTTAGATCGAGGTTCGAGGTGTCCCTTTGTACCCATTAACTCCCCTATAAAAGGTGGGGTATGGGTCGCTCCAGGTTATCCTCGGGTCTTGCTGAGAATTTGTTCGCTATCGTTTAGCGCTTTGAGATTCACATTTTTCAACTCCTTGCATTGATCTTTCTAGCTTTGAAGGTATTATTCTTATCCTTTTCTTTCGTTCATTTTTACCTTTTGCTTTTTTACTAGCTATTTTGATTTACTTTTATATGTTATCCAGCTGGCTCGAATTATGCAAACTGCAAGGTTAATGACTCTTGAGGAGGTAGAAGAGCAAGCTAGGTTGCGTGGGGATGCCTCAGATCACCAAGAAGGTTGCGAGAGTTCTCAGCATCAAGATATTTCTTCCGATTCGGAAAGTGGAGAGGATTTGTCCAACGTTGAAGCTGATCCCTCTGAACTCATGGCTGGTAAAGAAACTTTTGCGCCAACTCTTCGCTTCGGCCAATCACTTGTCTCTCAGAATATGATAGATTTTTATGTCAGCAAGGGTTATTTTCCAAAGGACGTAGCGAGGCCTCCAGGCGAGGAAGTTGTGCCCAAACCAGAACCTAGCGAGGTTGTTGTTTTTGAAGGTTTTCTTCACTGCCGGACTGCAGTTTCCCTGTGATAGGATGTTGCCGCAGATCCTGGACAGGTATGGGGCCAAGCTTCATCAATTTACCCCTAATGCCTTCTTGCAACTTTCTAAGTTTTTCTGGGTCGAGCGCACTTTTGGTGGTGTGATCGTTGTTGATGGATTCGCGAGGCTTATGACCTCCATATTCAGAAAAAGAAAGTTCAATTTGATGATGAAGAGGAGGCCTTTGAGACTCAATTTGGCTATTGTACCTTTACCACTCGGAGGAAAAATGAGAGTAAGAAGATTTCTAGAGTTGAGCTTTCTACAGCTCAGAAGAATAGATGGGATGATGAGTGGCTTGCCTATTGGTTTTACGTCAAGATTGATATGTCCAAGGCTTCTTGTTATGGTCAGCCGTTTTATCCATTCTATTGTTCGATATCTCCTCTTAACATTATTTCGGTTCCTACTTTTGGGAGGACGAAAAATTTTAGGCCTTGCGAGGATGCTTTTGTCCTCGCGTGTTAGGCTGTTGCCGGTAGAGATCTGTTTGAGGAGTTTCTTCTGTGGATATCTAGCCTCTTTTTGATGGGTGGGCTCCTGTTGAGATTAAGATGGAAACTGTTGATTGGTATCACAAGCCAGTTCCCTTTCCTCATTTTGGTGTTAAGTTACATGAAGGGATGAGTGCTGGTTCTTTTATGGCCGAAACTGAAAGGCATGCTGTTGATATTCTTGGACCTTTTCATGAGAATGAATACTTGTCTGCACGAAAGATTGTGACACACGGTCATCGCGTCAATCATGTGTTTTTTAAGTTGGGTGTGGAATCAGAACCTCAGGTCAAACCTCAAAAGCCTTCCAAGTGGATGCATGAGGCCGGTGTTACTGGCTCTATTGACGTTGGTGGAAATGGAGGGAAGTGCAAGAAGAGGAAGAAAATAATTGAAGATTTGGCTGCTTTGCCCGTGACCGAGATTGGTAAAAAGTTCAAGACTCCTGGTCTCAAGGCTCTCAAGAGAAAGATCCTACTTGGTCAGGGTTCTTCTACTGATCTGCTGTTAAGCTCTTCCAGCAAGAGTCTCGAGGTTGTCAAGAGTTCTGAACCCATGGTACGGGAACCCGAGGTTAAGTTAGATGCCTTAAAGTCGAAGCTCGAAGTTAGCTGGGCTGAAATTGAAAAAGGCTGGCAAGAAAACTTAAGTGAGAATTGTCAGTAGCTTAGATGATGATGATGTCTTTTTGGATGAGGATTCATCTTTGGTTTCTCCTCTGTAGGGTTTGCTTGATGATGAATCTCTTGATTCTCGTACTCAAAAGGAGTTGCACCCCGAAGCTGTCGTCTCTGCCAAGAAGGCTAATCCTAACTCGGTGCCTATTCAATCAGGTAAAAATATCATTGAATTCCCACCTAAATTAAGCTTCGTGGATGCTAGTGGTGCTTCCACTAAATTTTTGATGGAATTGCAAAATATTGTTGGCACAGCTGGAGAGCTAAGCACAGCTGGAGAGCCATATAGCAAACCATCATTGCTTCTAAGGGTGGACCCTCTGCCCGAGGGTTTTGCTCCACCTCAGTCTGTGCTAGACTACAACAAGCCTTTCGGAACAGATCTTAAGGAAAAGTTACTAGCTGTCCATGTACTCGGGTCAGGTGAGGATGACAATCCTTTCAATTTTCCACTACTATGGGGATCGAGGGACTCACTTCGGGTTGTAGGTGAGATGGCGGAAGCAGCTTTAGAGACATCAAAGATGAATGTTTCTTCCAAGGTTCTTGAGGAGGGTGGACTTGCTAAAGATGAAGGGAAAAATCCTCAAGCTCCTACGAGGGTTAAGGCTTCTGTTCAATGTGACACTCAGGGCAGTCATTTTGATCCTGAGAGTTAGTATTTTGTTGGATTTCTCTCTAGCTCTATTTTTATTAGACCTTTGCTTAGGATTTTCGCTTTTATTTTTGCAGAATATGAAAAATCTTTGCGCTGTTATGACCTTGATCATTTGGTGAGGATCACAGCTACCCTTGGCTACAAGGTGTGACTTTTATTGTTGTTCTTAACATTTTTCTTTGACCCGTTTGAAATTTTTCCTTGATATACTTTTTGCTTTTTTGCTTTTTCTTAGGCTATAATTGCTGGCAAGGTTGCTATTGACAAGCTTCAAGATAAAGAGAAAGTTATGGTTGAGCGGAGTGCTATAATTCTTGAGCTCGAGACTGAAATGTCAAAGTTGAGGAAAGAGAAATCTGCTTTGGATAGTCTCTGTAACTTGCTTAAAGAAGAAAATGCTGAACTTAAGAAGAACAAAGACCTTCTTGTGATGACATGCAGTAATCTTGCTCAAAAGGTAGAAACCTTGGAAAAGAATTCACAGGACAACCTCGAGGTTCTTGAGAGATATGCAGCTACTATTAGTTCTCTAAGGAAAAACAACGAGGGGCTTGCAAAGTCCTGTACTGAAAAGGATTCAATGATTCGCAAATTGGGGAAGAGCCTCGAGGATCATAAAGGTTTTATTGATGGGGCGGAACAAGTGCTTAAGGTCCGCTTTGCTCAGATCCATGAAGGATATAAACTTGCCTTGGCTAAATTTGGGGTGGAGCCGCTTCCCTTTCCTACCGATACTGGTGCAAAGGAGATGTTTGATTGGATGGACAAAGAGTTTGAGTCCTTGCCTTATTTATTGTGGGTGCTAGCGACTATGCCGCTTCTTTGTGTTGCGAGGGTACTCTAAAGATGCTCGAGGGGGAAGGTTGCTCAGACTTTCTAAAATTTGGAGCGCGTAGCTATAAGTTCCCCTTAGCCTTGGAGCTCGATGCACAAGAGATGTTCAAGAATGTGAAAATTGTGAAGAAGAATTTCTTGAAGCAGTTTTGGGTGGCTTCTGGTCGCGATTATGCGAGACTGGTTGCTCGAGATCATCTTGCAAAGGTTAGTATCTCTTTTCCTTTGTAAGAAAGCTCGCTAAGATGTCTTTCTTTTTGCTTATGGTTTTCCTTTTTTTCTTATGACAAGTTAAAGAGGCTGAACTGGAAGAGAAAAACAATCAGGAGGCGGGAAGCTCAGAGCATCACGATGTTTAGGTTCTACTCTGGAAAAGTTTTATCTTTTGATGTATAGGTAGGGTATGAGTACTGAAACAGCTATTGGTTGTAACTTAACCTACGTAGGTCCTTGGTGATGGGTCTGTGCGGGACATACTTCCCCTTCAATTCCATCATGTGAACGTTGTTGCTAGTGGGCACAGTTGGCATCTTTATCGTTATTTTTCATCCTAATGCTAGTTTTCATGATTTCTAGAGTTTTTGCTACGAACGCTTTTCTATGCAAAGCTTTATGTTGGATGACTGTATACTTGGTGTAGTGGAAGAAGAAATACCTGAAGCCTGGAGGGTGAAGTCGAAGCCCCTTAGCCCACAAAGCCGTGAATTTTACTTAGCCTCTTTGTGTGATGCTGCAGAGTTTCGAGGTTCGAAACCTGATCATGTGATAGAATTGTCATTTTGAATTGTAACAAAACTCGTAGCATATAGGAATAAATTCTCCTTTTTCTTGAAAAAACGTCACCCCCCATTCATTTTTGCGAAGATTTTGTTGTAGCTATTAATGGTCGAACATGTTTGTCTAACATGGTTTTTGGCTTGTGAAATTTTGATTAGCCTCGAGGGGGTTATTCATCTATTGCTTTAGCGTAATTTTCACACAAAGGGATGAAAGACCTTTTTTGCAAAAAATGTCACCCCTCTTTCATTTCTTTATGTGCGGATTATGTTGTTTGATGCCCATAATCGGTGGTTGGGTCGTCCTCAAAATTTTGCATTTTGATGTAATTTTTATCAAAGTTTTCATACTCAAGTATGCTAGTAATAAGTTGAGAAAAAATTATTCTGAGTTTTGTGGACCTAGAAAACTGAATGATGAGTCGGGTCGAAATCGCAACTCCTGGTTGCTTCGACCGTAAAGCTTAGAGCCCTGCAATGTTAGATAGAATTCATAGATGGGTGCTGAAAGTGTAGAGCTAATGCCGCAACTTGTTGTTGCTTTTGGCTAGAGCTTGCGTAGAAACGCAAGTTTCAAGGTATTCAAAAAGTAAAATTGGTGCTACAACTTATTGTTGCTTTTGCCCAATGCTTGCGCAGAAACGCAATTTTCAAGGTACTTAAAAAGTAAAATTGGTGCTGCAACTTATTGTTGCTTCTGCCCAACGCTTGCACAGAAACACAAGTTTTTTCATCGCACAGAATTGCGAGTTTTCGCCGCAACTTGTTGTTGCTTTTGTTTTAGCTTTCACAAAAATGCAAGTCTTGCTTGCGCAGAAATGCAATGTGATTGCCTCTTCGAGGCTTGGCAAACATGAGGTAAGGGGGAATTGTACTTCATTAGAATGTAAAAGGTTTACATGGATCCGCCTTGTTAAAAACTTTGCCTCCAGTGTGGAGCCCCGCTTGCAAGGAAAAGAGTATGGTCCACTTACAGGAAAGTAAATGCGAGAAAGTAAACTTTCTACCCTTGGTGTTGTTTATAGAT
The DNA here is from genome assembly GCF_000263155.2 of Setaria italica. Taxonomy (NCBI): domain Eukaryota; kingdom Viridiplantae; phylum Streptophyta; class Magnoliopsida; order Poales; family Poaceae; genus Setaria; species Setaria italica. Next base: position 48,285,132 of record NC_028458.1, read on the forward strand.
TCACAGGCCGAGGGCTTTTACAAGTGTGGCGATTAAGGGTAATATTTGAGCAAGTTATCCACATTCTAAGAATGTGGTAACTCTGGTCCAAGCTGATCTGCGAGATAAAAGGATCTTGACCTGTTGCTTCGAGTGGCAACATATGGTCCTTCCTAAGTTTCTTGTAACTTCCCGAGGTTCTTCCAATTCTTTCTCTTTTTGATAACTAGATCTCCCACCTTGATTTCTTTTTTCACTACTTTCCTATCCCTCCATTTTCTTGTTTCTTGTTGATACTTGTCAAGGTTTTCTACTGCTTGGAGTATGTCAAGCTCTATCATGTCTGTATCGATCTTCTCATTGTCTGAGGAAGCCTCGATCTTGAGCACTCTTAAGCTTTCATTCTTAATTTCTTCAGGTGTCGTTGCCTCAGAACCGTACAAAAGCTGGAAGGGTGTAAAGCCTGTTGCTCTTGACGTTGTGGTGTTGTGATTCCAGATGACCTTTGGGAGTTCATCTATCCATTTCCCTTTCTTTTGGTCATACAAGTATTTTTTGATGCTCGAAAAGATTATGCCATTTGCTTTTTCTACAGCTCATTGGACTGGGGGTGATATACTAAGGCAAATTTTACCTTGGTTCTCATGCTTGCACAGAATTCCTTAAAATCATTACAATCGAACTGTTTTCCGTTATCCACTATTAGCTCTCTAGGGACCCCGAACCTGTAGATTATATTTTGCCAAAAGAACTTTTGCACAGAACTCGAGGTTATGTTTGCCAACGGCTTGGCCTCAATCCATTTGGTGAAGTAGTCGATGCCCCATCTCAGGAGCGGCCTTGAGTAGTTGGCAGGGGTCCCACCAAGTCCATGCCCCATCTCTCCAGCGGTCAGGTTGACGGTATCAGCTATATGGGTAGTGAAGGTGCTTTTTACTGATTAGCTATCTTTTGACTAGCGTCGCAAGTTATTACTAAGCTTCGAGCATCAAAGATCGTGGTTGGCTAGAAAAAATCTTGCCTTACAGCTTTGCCCACTAGAGCTCCGATTCCAATGTGAGAACCGCAAAATCCACTGTGTATTTTAGCTACCAGTTCTTTGCCACTTTTCAAGGTTATACATCGTAGCCAAGGAGTCGATATTCCAGATTTGTATAATTCTCCATCAACTATGGCATAGCCCCTAGCCCTTTGCTTCATCCTGTTTAGTTCAGCCTCATCGTGAGGCTCGTAATGTCCTCTAAGATAGGCCATAATTGGAGCCCTCCAGTCGAATCTAGTGATTGCGTTTACAACCCTCGGGGCTTGCTCCTTTGTTGATGGTGAATGAATGACTTCGTATAATTTGTCTGGCGGCATGGTTTGGTTTTGTGCTGCTGCTTTTGCTAACCTGTCTGCTTCATTGTTTTCTGCCCCTGGGATGTGCTGGACGGTGAATCCCTTGAAATATTTTTCCATTGATCTCACTGTGGCTAGGTACTTCACGAGCTCCGGCTCTCTAGCCTCACTCTTTCTCTTGATGTGCTCTTGTATTACTTTTGAATCTGATTTCATGATGAAAACTTGTTGGCCCAAAGCCTTCATTTTGCTTAACCCCAGAAACAATGCCTCATATTCTGTAGTGTTGTTGGTGGATCTTGCTTTGCCTTTGAAATCAATCCTTGCTGCGTATCTGATTTTCACACTTGAGGGTGAAGTGATGATGGCTGATAGTCCAACCCTCTTGTCGCACCAAGCCCCATCACAATGTATGATCCATGGGATCTCAATCTCAGTTTGGTTATTGCATGGAGATGTCCAATCTACTATGAAATCAGCTAGAACCTGTGACTTGATTGCGCTTCTTTTTTTTGAAATCCACCACGTACTCGGATAGTTATGATGCTCATTTTGTTATTCTTCCTGAGGCTTCTCTATTTGTGAATAGGTCATAAAGAAACTGGTTGGTGAGCACTACTATTCTGTGGCCCTTGAATTAATGTCTTAGCTTGCACGCTGCCATGATTATGGCGTAGGTGATTTTTTCTAACTCTGAGTAGAACAACTTTGACCCTGATAGTGCTTCTGATGCAAAATACACTGGCATTTGTCTTATTTTACCCTCGATTTCTTTTTCTTGGACTAAGGCAGCACTGACTGCAGAGCTCAAGGCTGACAAGTACAACAACAAGGGGGACTTTGGCTCGGGCGGGCACAGTTTTGTCATGTTTGTTAGGTAGTCCTTTAGTTCTGTGAAGGTTTTGCTCTGCTGCTTTCCCCATTCGAACTTTTTGGAGCTTTGCAACACTTGGAAAAAGGGTAGGCTTCTTTCAGTAGCTCTCGGAATGAAGCCGTTGAGGGTTGCTATTCTTCCTGTCAATTTTTGCACATCTTTTACCGAGACTGGTTCTTTCATGTCGATTAGGGCTTGGATTTTGTCTAGATCAGCCTTGATGCCCTTGGTTAATACCAAGGATCCTAGGACCTTGCCTCGTTGAATTCCAAATACACATTTTTCTGGATTCACCTTTAAGTTTGCTGCCCTCAGATTAGCAAAGATTTCTGCGAGGTCATGAATATGATCTTTATGTTTGTCACCTTTTACCACGATATCATCTATGTAGACTAGGATGTTTCTTCGAAGTTGTGTGCTTAGGACTATTGCTATCATTCTTGAGAAAGTTTACCTCACATTCTTGAGCCTCTCGAGCATTCTCACAAAGCAGTATGTCCTGAATAGAGTGATGAAACTCGTCTTTTCCTCATCTTCTTTTTTCATTCGTACTTAGTGATAGCCTGAGAACATATCTACTAGTGACAGCATTTCACTATTTGCAGCGTCATCTACCACCTTGTCAACCCTTTCTAGTGGGAAGTCATCTTTTGGGCATGCCTTGTTGAGGTCAGTAAAGTCTATACACATTCTCCATTTGCTATTTTTCTTCTTGATTGGAACTGTGTTTGCCAATCATTCAGGATACATAACCGTGCGTATTACATTGGCATCAACTAGCCTTTGAACCCCTGCTTTAATAGCTTGTACCTTGTCTTCTAACATTTTTCGAAGCTTCTACCTTTTGGGTTTCACGCCTTTGTTTATTTCTAACTTGTGTTCTATTATATCTCTATCAATTCCTTGTAGGTCACCTGCGGACCATGCAAAGACATCCTTGTTCTTGTTCAAGAATTCAATTAGCTATTTTTCTTCGTCGGGTTCAAGGTCGGCCCTGATGATTACAACTCTATCTAGAACATGTTCATTTAGCAGCACTCTTTTGGTTTCGCTGTCAGCACTCATTTTTACCTTTTCTTTATCTCTTTTAGGCTCGATGTATGGTGTTTTCTTTTCTGATGGCTTAGCCTCGTTGGGGCTTGCTAGGTGGTGTACATTTTTCTACCCTGGGGTTGCACCTTTCTCAATGTCCCTAGCTATTTGCTGATCGTCATAAACTGTGATGACTCCTTTCATGGCTAGGATCTTCATACACAAGAACAACTGCCTTATCACTGCATCGAACCTGTTGATGAATCCCCTGCCAAAGATAGCGAAGTATGGATAGTACATTTCCACAACGTCGAATGTTATGTGTTCCATTCTGGCATTGTCTAGGTTTCCAAATGATACTGGTAGTGTGATTTTCCCCAACACTCGTAGTGGCTTTCCACTGGAACCAAGTAGTTGCATTTCTGTTGGCTGTAGCAGGTGATGATCAATTTTTATTTCTCTGAATGTGTTTGCAAAAATGATATCTGTTGAGCTTTCATTGTCAACTAGTACTTTTCTGATTGTCCATCCTACAAGGATAGCCTCGATCACCATTGCGTCATTATGCAAGGCTGTTTTGAGTTTGAAGTCTTCTTCCGTGAAGGAGATGGGCATATGTGCCCATTCTGGCTTGGCTGGTGGTCCGTCAGGGATGATCGAATAGACTTGTCTGAAGTAATTTTGCCTTTGTCTTTTGTTCTCAAACTCTAGTGAAGATCCACCTGCTATTGGCATGATCGTGCTGTAGGTGGGCAAGGCATTTGAATTGGTTTTTGGATTTTTGAAATCTTGCGAGGTCCCCCTATTATTGGCATTATCACGCCGTAGGTGGGTAGGGATTTGGGGTTGCTGTTTTGGGCATTATTAGGTTCAGCTTTGGGTATTTGATTGGGTAGGTTTGGTGGAGGTAGTGGTATCTCTTGTATGGGCTGAGGCGGTGCGAAGCTTGCAGTTTGCGAGGCTTGCTATCTTTGGGATTGAAATTGTGGCGATGGTGTCGGCTTTTTATACTGGCAACCTACCGAGGGGTTACCCGAGGTAGTCGATTTGTCGGTAGGGGATCATCGGACTTGGAACTCGAAGGTAAAAGCGAGGGCACGAGACACGGGTTTATACAGGTTCGGGCCGCTAGAGTAGCGTCCCTACATCCTGTTTGGGATATTGTGTACTGCGCCCTGCGCTTGGGTGTTGAGGTATGGCGAGTTGATCCTCTGGTTTGGTTTTGCTGATCTAGGTATCCTCGCCCTCCTTTATATACTTCAGGGCGTGGGAGTCCTAGTTGGATTACAAGGAGGAGTCCTAGTAAGAGTACACGATATGAGTCCTAGTCAGATTATAGGGTAATCCTAGTAGGAGTCCATCTTCTTCCTTCCTTGCGGGTACTGGCAATCTATCCCCGACAAACCTCCGAGCACTTCATAGTCGAATGCAGCAGTCTTCGAGTACTTTTAAGATACTCACCGAGTAGTCTTGGTGCTCTTCGAGTACTTTATCTGACTGAATCTTCAAAGTTTCTCAAAGCTGCCATGAGGCTATGCTTTGCTCAAAGCCTTGATCATCTTGATATTGTAGTCTTCATATATGGAGGGCCGCGAAAGTCGCACTCCATATGGAGTAGTCCCCAAGCCTTAGGTTGAATCGTAGAATCAGGCTGAGGATCAAAATCTTGAATCTTCTTCTTTCGGCTTGAAATATCTTGGGTGTAGCTTATCAGCCCCCGAGCCTTGAATTGATTGAAAAAATCAACTCAAGGATCTTGAATCTTCACTCAAGTCATCCTCCGAGTAGTCTTGCGGCATCCAGCCCCCGAGCTTATGCGCCAGGTGAGCCATAGGAGCCATGTTGAGTAGTTATTGGCACTTAGCCCCCGAGTTGGGAACTAGTTTGTGCCTTTGGAGGTATGGTTAGCGTCTTGGAGCGTCGTCGAAGCTCGATCTGAAAGAAAAGATGCATACATTATGTAGCATTTTTGTAGGATATTGAAATTGCTGAAATTTATTCAGTGATCAATATGAAAGTTATGTCATGCTCTTGTTTCGGTCATATTCTTTCCGAGTAGTTAGCCTGTTACGCTTAGGCTCTCAGTCTTCAGGTAGCTGTTGCCACTGCATGTGTGAGATCTTTGTCTCATATACACGTATGGGCTTAGGCGTGACACATGCGCCTGAGGCTTTCACGAGTTAAGGCGTGTTCTGCTCGAGAACAGTAGTAACCTTAAGAGAAGACAAAAGTGAGCAGTTGTCATTGCGACAAAAAGAGAGCGCGATTGCACTAAGGAGTTTGCTGCCCTCCGGCGAGTAGAGCGTGCGTTGTGCGTGAGAGGAAAGCAAGCTGGAAAATAGATAGAAAAGTGACTTAGCTTGATTTATTGACGATTGTCGATGAAGCCGTGGCGGTCGTCAATGAAGCCGCGACGGTTGTTGATGAAGCCGACTAGTCGGAGCCGATTCCGACTAGTTGTCAATGGTATGAAGTTTGTTCCAAATAATTTTCTAGTCGAGATGAAGAGTCGGAGTAGTACGCCCTCGACTAGCCTTGTAGTCGAGACGAGGAGTCGAAGTAGTCATCGGCGAGCGTTGCGACATAGTTGGACTAGTCGTCCTCGACTCGTAACTAGTCAAGATAAGTATTCAACCGTCCTTGACTAGTTTTCTAGTCGAGAACGTGTATGTAACGACCTTGGATAATCAGCCGAGTTAATCTTCAACCGAAGTCCCTAATCCCGCTGACTCAGTTTTCCTGAGCCTGAGCGCTCAAAATCTGGTTCTCAATCCCGACCCCTAGAAAATCCAACCCAAAACCGTCGGTTCTTTCTAAGTCCCAAAGGCAGTGTTCCTTCCAATCTTGGAGCTGTGGAGAAACCGAGACTGACTGGTGGACCCGAAATCTTTCCCCAGTTCTCCCGAGGCAGACGCGCCTGAGCAGCATGCGCTGTTTCAGAGCTCCCCCGCCGCGCGGCTTGATCTCTCCGACGCCTGCCGCCTCACCAAGTTGCCGGCCGCAACAGGATGGATTAGCGCGCCCTCCTCCCCAATCGCAGCAGAAGCCCCCTGCAACCCTTCTTGCCTCGCCTCGTCTCGCTCGCTCCCTCGCCGGCCGCGCCAAGGTGCCCTGTTGCCGCCGTGATAGAGTTTTACCGCTGCTGCGTCAGACCGCCTCGCAACCCGCGCCCATCATCTTGCCTGGATCCCCGACTGTAAGCCCCGATGCCTTCCGATTTTTCCGCCCCTCCATAGTTGCGCCGCCCACGAGCTCGCTCCACGACGATACCTCCCTCGCCAACCCCGACTCCGGCCGCGACAGCTCCTTTTTCCGCCTCGCCAGTAATGTGCCCCGGCAAGCCACTGTTTCGCGCTCGCCCGCGCCGCCGCTCGCCCTGTCACTTCGCCTGCTACAACCTCGCTGGCAGCACCCTTCTCTCTGTCACACGCCAGTCAAATCTGCCGCTCGACGCGACCAGACCACGCTCGCCTCCGCCAAATCTAAATTCCGGCAAAGCCACGCCTGCGTCGGCCTTGTCTCCAGTGCCCAATAGCCAAAGACCCTGTCTCCGAAGCTCTGTTCCGCCGCCCATCGCCGCTCAATCGCCGCCAAGGCAGCGCACTTCCTCCTTTTCTTCCCGGTCTTCATGCTGCTCGAGATCTCTCTCTTCCGCGCCGCTATAAAAAGGCAGACCAGAGCCCCACCGGAGTTTTCCTTCGCCATCGCTGTTTCGCCGCCCCTACTCTGAGCACACTTGAGCACTCCCGCTGAGCTCTTGAGAAGTTCCCCTCTCCGCTCAAACCCGCTTCTCCCCAATCCACCAAGACGTCTGCTCCTCCGAGCTGTGCTAGAGCTTTCTTGTTGCCCACGAGAAGCACTGCCGCCGCCGGAGCACCGTCAAACCTCGCCGCCGCCCAAGCCTTAGTGCTTAGGTCTTTCTGCCCAAGTCTGTTCTTTCCCGACCCCAAAGCTTCACCAGTAGACCTGAAGGTAAGCTGCCGACCCCTTTCCGGTTCGCCCGACCCCTTTTTCCGTCTCGCCCAACCCTGTCTGTTTCGCCGACCCTTATCCACCTCGCCCGAGGGCTCGGCTGTATCTTTTTCCTTGACCCAAGGGTATCTGTGTAAAATAGCGGGGACTTCTCTGTGTTAAGTCTGAGGACCCCAGCACAGTTATTCCTTAAGTTTATGGGTCAGATCATAAGCTTATCTCCATCCGACCCTTTTCTCCTGTTTCCCACCAACTGAAGTTGAACTTCCCCCACCTTTTCTGTAGCCTTGCTACACGTGTCTGAGCTTAATCTTGCAAGTGTTGTTGAAATAACTGTCTATACGCTAACTCCTGCATTTGCATTCGTGTAGAGTTACATCTCACCGACGGCCTCTACGAGCTACATCCGGCGCCTGAAGACGGATCTGTAGCTGAGCTGCCGATCCCAGAAGCCGAAGTATCACCCACTGAAGACCAGTTCCCTTCCACTCCGCTTGAAGGCAAGCCCCAGAGCATGAACCCATCTCCCCAAACTTGCACATGCCTTCCTTCTTAGGAATGTGCATTTACGTATAGGAGTTATTTGCAACCATAGATGCATGACTTAGTTCCTTTGATCTGAACACTAGTCTGTTGGGTCGAGTAGTGGCAATGCTTAAAATAGGACCCGGTAAAAGTCGAGTGATTGCCTGTCACTCGCGAGTTATAGGAGTTGGTTGTTTCTCTTTCTGTTTACAACTATAAGGACAATGGACAGGGCAGGGTTTTGGTGAACTCTTTTGGTGGTCGGCTGATCGCCCCGTCTGTTTATTGAATATGTTAAGGCCCGACAGTGGTGGTGTTCGTGGTCAAGTGTTTGAAAATACTAATCTCATACCCATTATGGGATGGGGAAGCCTAGTACCTGATTGAACCTAGACGTGAGCGGTTCGATCCACTGTCTCTGGAATGAAGTTCCCCTGCGGCCGCACGTGGTGGCAAGAGTGGTCACAGAACGGCAGAGGCCGGGTCTGTGGAACCTTGCACCGAGGGAAGTAGGCCCGACACGGGTTAGGGAATTGATGGGGACGGCCGACACAGGAAGCGACCCTCGGTGGTGCGCGGATGTCGTGAGGTTAGGTTCACCATGCATGGTTAATGAACTCGAATCGATTCGTCTGCCTCTCATAGTTTGAGACTGCTTGATCGCTATGCTACACTGAGTAATGAAGGAGTCTGATGATGACATGGTCTTGATGTTAAGCTTATTTACACAATGTTGGATCTATATTTGCTTAGTGTAAGTTGCCAATGTAGACTGATTAATGAACTTAGAATCTGAGCTAACCCCTCAGCCAAAGAGCCTTGCATGTCAAGACGTGGTGGAGTAGTTTTTCCCACCGGTCGGTTAAGTCTTGTTGAGCTTAGCAGCTCAGCCTTGTTGTGGCTTCTCTTTTCAGGTGAAGTTGAAACTTCAGAGCTTGCTGCTGGCACTCAGCTGCCCCAGTTGCCTCCTGGGTGGACAGTCGAGTGGGATCCCTCCTCGGATGGCGGGGAATGGGATCATTGATGTCCTGGCTGGCCTCACCAGGGACGTCCGACCCCGACGAGTAGCTTCCGCTTTGTTTTTACCTTCTGTTGACTTCTTTCAAACCTTGTAAAACTCTAATTTCAACCAGTGTGTAATGAATGGTTAAACTAAAAGTGGATCTATTGTATTCTCTAGAACCACTCTCCTTCGGGTGAGTTTTGCTAACTCGGTCCTGATAAGTGGTTAAATCGGAGGAAATCCGACGGCACATCGAGTTAACTTGATTAAGGCATGAGGATCGCGTGTTAAGCGACTTAATCATGCTTTAGTTGAGTTAATCCGAGGTGTTCCGCCACAGTGTAGTCTAAGTAGTCGTCGGCAACTTGATGCAGCCGGGCATAGTAGCCAGGCTCACGTACACCTCCTGTGTGCGTCAAGCGAATCGGAGTAGCTGGACTCACGTACATCTCCTGTGTGCATCAAGCGAAGAACTTGAAGTGCATTGGTAGCTTCTTTGTTGTGCATGTAGTTGAATTTCACCAAATTTGCTTTCACGGAAAAGGATGAGCCGCATGGAACATCTATCTCTGCCTCGATCCGCACATGGGTGTAACAGATGTTTGTTCACAAGGCTCTGTAATGTGCCATGATGCTTGAGTAGTTCTCTGACAGGGAGCAAAGCACATTGTGTGCAATGCTTGAGTAGTTCTGCATGTGCCGCGATTTTGGAATCTGACGGGACAGATGCAATTCGGAAACCAATTGGAATCGGAATCCGACCGTGACATGATCTCATTGTCGTGGCACAATACAGAGCCGTAGTCCACCTTGGACCTCGAGTGAAAGAATTGCATTGGCTAGCTGATCGACTTGGATGCAAAGTTCAGGAAGTTGATTTCATGGCAGCGCGACGAATCCAGACGAAGCCCACGGCCAGGACAGCAGTGTTTCTATGCCGAATATATTGATCTTGATGATAGAGGGTCCTTCAAACTCACCCGATGATCTCGACAATCACCCCTACCTGGCATACCAGATGTCGGATTTTTATACCAACAACTTACCGAGGGGGTACCCGAGGTAGTCGATTTGTTGGTGGGGGATCGCCGGACTTGGAACTCGAAGGTAAAAGCGAGAGCACGAGACACGGGTTTATACAGGTTCGGGCCGTCAGAGTAGGGTCCCTAAATCCTGTTTGGGATATTGTGTATTGCGCCCTGCGCTTGGGTGTTGAGGTATGAGGAGTTGATCCTCTGGTTTGGTTCTACCGATCTAGGTACCCTCGCCCTCCTTTATATACTCCAAGGGACGGGAGTGCTAGTTGGATTACAAAGAGGAGTCCTAGTAAGAGTACACGGTATGAGTCCTAGTCGGATTACAGGGGAATCCTAGTAGGAGTCCAACTTCTTCCTTCCTTGCGGGTACTGGGGATCTATCCCCGATAGATGGTTGCCACACCGTGGTGGGTTGGTAGTTAAAGGAAGGATTGGTAAATGGATTTGCGAGGTTAGTTGTATGGGCGGCATTGAGGTTCATTTGTGGATAGACTTGGCAGTATGGTTGTTGTGGCAAAAAAGAGGTGTGATGGATGGTTTTCGACGCTGTTGCTGCTCTTTTTTCTTCAACTATCCTTTCAAAAGTTCTTTTTGTTTCTAGGCAGAAGTCAGTCGTGTGATCCAATTGCTTGCCATGAAATGTACAATAGAACATTTGAGGTTGGTTGTTATGATTGTGTGGCCTCAAAGGTCCTCAAACTCGGCCCCTCCCCCTGCCAAAGTGACTGCCTCTTTGCCTATTGCCATAACTTGTTTGCTGTTGCTGCTGGGGTTGTCTATTGTGATTTTGACTTTGTTGCTGTGAGGGTTGTGCACCCTCGATCGGTAGTGCATGTTGAGCTAGATATGGTTGTTGATGTTGCGCGAAATTGTATTTTGGGATTTGCCAATTCTGATGTTTTTGAGCTTGCCATTCGCGGTTTCTCTCCATTAGCCTTTTTCTATGGTACTCATCTGATCTGCAGTATTTTTCCAACTCGGCGAATAAGGCTTCCATGGTTTTGAGTTTTTCTCTTGTTAGGTGCGAAGCTGTCGGGCCTAATGTTAGCCCTTTGATGCAAGCTGCTATGGCTACGCTTTCGTCCACATCTGGAGTTTATGAATTTAATTGTACGAATCTTTTGACATAATTGGATAGGGGTTCTTTGTCTCTTTGGATGCGGTGAAACAAGTCACCCGAGTCTGTTGTTGCACGATGGAAGTCTTGGAAGTTTTGTATTAGCTTTATTTTGAGATCTATCAAATGTATACTGATTGCGGTGGTAGTAGTGAGTATCAGTTCAGTGTTGCACCCTCGCAGGCTATGATTAGGGACTTTGCTAAGACAACATCATCTCCTCCAGCTAATGCTACTGCAGCTTCATAGCTCATGAGGAACTGACAAGGGTCATTTTGCCCATTGAACTTAGGCAGTGAAACTGTCTTGTAGGTTGGAGGCCATAGAGTTGTTTGAAGGCCTATGGACAATGGAGAGCTTTGTTCGATTGCTACATAGGTGCCTGTCATCACTAGCACGTTGTGCCTAGTGAGGTTAGGATTTGCTTGCGGGATGCTTGCTTTGTTCACGACATACTACTGTCTCGAGGGTGGTGGTTGTGTTTGCGGTTGTGGTGGCGTGTTTTGTAAGTATTGCAATTTATCCAATTTCTCTTGCAATTCTGCCAATTGTTGTTTTGCTATTTTTCAGGCCGCTAGGTGTTGGGCTTCTAGCTCTTAAGCAAATATTTCTTTTTCTTGTTTTAGAGTCTTGAATTGTCTTAGCACTAAGGCTAATTCCTTTTCTGCTGCTTCGAGTAAATCGTTTCTTGTGCTTGTCTTCGGCTGTGCTTGGTTTGTTGCTTCCGTCTGGGCTCTTTTTCTCTCGCTTCTTGTTCGTAAGTTAGCCTCGACTCTCTTTAACTTTTTTATGGTATTTGTGTCATCTTGACCAGTAGGGACAGGTCTTTTCTCTTAAGCCGCAGGGTTCTCTCTTTCACCCTCGGTGGCCTCCTGTGGTACGGTCTTCTTCTTCTTTGTTTGTGGCATCGTGGGTTATTTTGTGGCGGAGAAGACGGTAGGCGCCCTGTTGGTCTCAAAGGAATTTGACACCAAACAGATTTAAAGTTACAATGGGAACAATATTCGCAACTGGAAAAACTGAACTCCCTTTACAACGGGTAGGGCTCCCCTGATCCATGATCTACTTTACAATCCAAAAATATCCTTACTGAACCACTACATTCCTAGGATATGCCGTACATAAAGGTCCTTGAAGGAAATATGTACAAATTGAACTCTTCCACGTGGTCACGTTTCTCATGCCTTCCGTCCTCTAACCTCAAGACTTCATCTTCATTTTAAGTTGATCGTCCAGCCTCGAGGCTTCATCCACGATCCGAGACGAACGCCTAGTCTCGAGGTGCCTGCTTCGTTGAGTCTTCTTGAGAGATCTTAACCTCGCATAGTTCTTCTCCGAGCATCATTCCTGAGTAAATAGTAAAAAGATAAAAGCTCAGTGTCCAGAACTGACTCCGAACACTCGAGGGTTAACCCAATGGGAGTTAGCCATTATTGTTGTCGGTCACTACCCTCGAGTCCTTCCAGGAGCAGAGGTGATGCAAGGATACGAGATTTACTATTAGAGGTGCCTCTATAGAGCATGCGAGGTTAAAGGGGTTCTGCTTTCCTTGACGCCGCCGCGTAACTTGCGAGGTTAGTTTTGAGACCTGCTAACGATGTTGGAGGGTAACTGAGTTTACTTCTCGGTTTGGAACTCGCAAGGCTAGAAAGGCTCCGCGCCTCCTTATATTTGACATAGAACTTGCAAGGTCAAAGGATTTCTTATGCTGTGGACGGCGCTCGAGGGTGTTTAGATTTTGGCGATCCCAACACAAGTAAAAGAGACCAGCAGCGGCTTTACATTTTTACTTGCATTTGTGTTCTACACAGCCAGGTGTGCATCAGCAATTGAATCCGCATATGGAGCTGTAAATGAACATGACCTGCAGCCCCAAAAATGCTTGCCCCTCTCGCGTAAGAACTGAACTGTGGCCACAAACTCCTGTCCCCATTTCCTTGCTTCCCCATTTCCACAGGAAGAGAAGAGCCACAGCAACAGGGTATAGCGCAGTTAGTTTCCATTGATTAATTTCATGGTGAGAGCGACATGACTCGAGATCGATCGAGAACTCTAGTAGCAGGTAGCAGTAACCATACAGATGCTCGTCGCCACCTAACAAGCATCTCGAGAACTCTAGCAGCAGGTAGCAGTAACCATACAGATGCTCGTCGCCACCTAACAAGCAACAACAACCGATCGGAGTCCTGCGTGTGCAGAGGAGCACCTGCTCTGATCGGTAAGCCGTTTGTGTCAAGAATGACCTGATACGCCTGCCATGTGAGATGTTCCAAGGCAGTATCGTTCACCGCCCCTGTCAGCTGCTCGATCGATCGTACAACGAAGTTGCCGTCGGGTCGCTGCCGGTCGGAAAAGCGGCGAGCACCGACGTTCGCCAGACGGTCTGAATTCAGCACGGATTCGATGGAGAGAGGTGGGGAGTTCAATGGTTCAAAGAGGCATTTGTTCTCGTTCGCGCGTCTGCTTGTAAAAAGCCAACGACAAAATTGAGTTCAAACCAGTGTGGGATCAGTCGATCCAGTGGCGGATTCAGGAATGGGACAAAGGGGTGCTACGTGCTGGCGTTGGGCATTGGAGGCTAGGCCAATGGACAGGAACTCAAGAAGAGAGATTCAAACAGTTAAATCAAAGAGCAATTACCTTATATGCTAGTCTAACGTGTGAGCTTAATACATACTAGTGCTCATAGTATTTTTGGGCAAGGGGGTGCTACAGCGCCCCCAGCACGGGTGCAGCTCCACCCCTGAGTCGATCCGATGTCGGTTACACGAAACAAAAAACACGCACGCAAAGCGATTGTGACATGGCGTGTCTAACTGCCGATTGGGGATATACTGGAGCACAATGGGACACGTTTAATGCGCTCCGTTCAGCCTAACAACCGATTCTTCTGCTGCTATGAACTGTAGGTACGCTGAAGGACTGCATGCTGCTGCTGTCTGGTAGTGCTATAGCTGCTTACTCTGACCGAGTTGGTGAGTGGTGACACGCTCTGTCTAGAGATCGATCAAAACAGAGGTTACCCTGCATGCACGTAGGCAGTCCATAAAATAGTACAGAGTACATAAATCGCTGCACATACACAACCTTGGATATGGCGTGTACAAAATAATGAGAAATTAAGGCTATGTTTGGTTGGACTGTGAGCAGTGGAAAAACTGTTGTGGGCTATTAGCTATGAAAAAGCTGTTGTCAGCTATCAGCTGTGAAAAATTAGAAAACCGTTTTGGTTGAAATAGCTGTGAAATTGTAGGTTTGGCAAGAAAAGTTTGTAATGCCCCTGGAAAGTTTGAGGGACGGTTGCTATGCAAATTGATCGTAAAATACTGTGTTGTTCACTGAATCACATGTAAATTACCATTTTAGAAAGAAAAATTTATTTTTTTTAAGTTTTGCTTCAACCATTACCATATGGTCCATATGAATACAAAGATAACATTGACAAAAGATAAATTAAGGAACAATTCTACTGACGCTTGAACAACTCCTTTTCATACTCCCTCTTAAACAAATCGAACCTTCCTTCATTTGGAAACCTCCTTTCACGATCAGAAAGGTGGTTGTGTGCATTAGAGCAATTTTTTCTTGCACTCCACAATCTTTCACCATCTTCTTGGCCTCTAAAATGCTTGGGACTGGATTGGTTGGAGGAGCTGATGAAGCTTCAACACTTGAGGATATCTTATCTGCAGCAGTTTCTATCTTCAAACATGTGTTCTTGTACAGTTGAAAGAATGAGCTCTTTTTTCATCCTTTCTTCAATAGAACTAGAGTATTCCTTGTGTTTCTTCTTCCCTGGCTTTGATTTCTTCAAAGCAACCAGCTTCACATCATCAATGTCTTGAGTTTTTTTACCTCACTCACATCGTCATCACTTGACTCATCAGAGGATATATCTCCAGGGCAGGAAGCACTAGCACCACTGACATGTATCTTATCAAACAATATATGCAGATCATCAAGGTGCTTCGGACCTTATTTTCTGAACCTCACATGGTTTCATTTGATACCTTTCTTAAGATTATTGCACCTCTAAAATTAAATGAAACAAAGGGTTAATTAGCAAGTAACACTTTATGAAAGCATTAAAAATGATTAATGAAAAAATGACAGTAAAGGGCTTATAGCTAGGTGTTCATCCCAACATTCTTTAGAGCACTCAACAGTTCGCTTTGCCTCATTCCATTCAAGCCCAGTTGCACTATTCTTCAACTCCATGAACCATGTATATTCCTTTTTCATATTGTCCCGCTCGTTCTTCAATTATTTCTTTGTTAGCTTCGGACCAGTTTTTTCTTCATGCTTAGATATAATATTTTTCCAACCAGTCCTATTGAAAAACCCCAATAGCCTATTCCCAGCTTCTATCTCTCCTTTACTATCAATGAAATGCCTCACATTGGCACCACACCAATCTGCCTTATCAGTCATTCTTGAATCAAGCACAAAAAGTAATTTGTCATTCATTTTTGTTTAGTAATCAAGCATGCTAAACATCTATGTACCAATCTGACTTCATCACATACTGATGTTCTCAATCTCCATAGACACTCAGGCACAACAACCACTAGTCGCTACACAAATGGAACAATTGCAACACAAATCAAATGATTGCTACATGAATCAAATGATTACTGCTCAAATCCAATCGATTTTGGTCATTAAGAGGAAGGGAGGAATTGATTTGGGTCACTTACAGATCTCCTAGGAGGAGGAGGGCGGAGGGAAGATGCAGGGGCGTTGGCGTGCGGGGGTCGGTGCCGCCAGACACCACGTGGAGGAAAACCGAGGGCCGCCGGCCAAGGGTGCTGCCGGGCAATACCGTCGCCGCCGGCCACACCTGCTACACGCGTGCGCCTGGGAGGAGGACCGAGAGAGGTGGACACGGGCACTAGGGTGTTCAGGGGCGTAGGCGCCTGGGAGGAGGAGGGTGGAGGGAGGCTGGAGGGGGCAGCTACCGCCATCGGCCAAACCCTAGTTGCGGCCTAGAGAGCGTCGCGGAGGGTAACGAGGGAAAGAGAGATAAGCGAGCCAGAGGGAGGGGGTGATAGAAGAAAAGAAAATCGAACTGGTACGCTCATAACGGATGGCAAGGTGGGTAATTTCATGGAAGTCTTGCCCCTCACAGCGGGTAAATGCAGGGGGGAGTGGCTATGAGATTTGTATAGAGGAAAAAGTAGCTTTTCTTTGAAGTCAAGTGTATGGGGTTACCCCTTTGGTTGGCTTTCATCTTTTCTTGAAAGCCTAAACACTTTGAAAGCCCAACCAAAGGGACCTAAGATCATGTCATTCCTACCCAAACAATGTACATTGGAATCTGTGCCATTCCTCGTAACATCTATCCAGAACACCGGAAAGGCAACAGTTTGCAAAGACACTAGACATCAGGCTCCAAAACATGAAATCACAAATAGAAGAACCAATCTTTATTCCTTTACAAAGATGATGAATAAGCAATTGTAAGCACACGATAAAAAGACTATAAAGTTCAATTAAACATACAAACATAAGCTTCAGTCATACATACTTAGTATTCATCTGCATCACACTTCCTCTTCAAGGGTCCATACATTGATGCATCACCAATGACCACCACCGATGCCACCTCCACCGCCGAAACCTCCACCACCTCCACCGCCCAAGCCAGCACCTCCTCCAGAACCTTTGCCGAACCCTCCCCCGACACCGCCTCCACCGCCCAAGCCACCACCACCTCCAGCACCACTGCCAAACCCTCCTCCAGCACCACCTCCTGCTCCACCAG